>NC_071288.1:7535000-7870625 GCF_943734705.1 Anopheles coustani | reverse complement strand
AGTAACTATTCGTTTTGCAATGAAAATGGCACCAGTCACTTCAAATATTTGTGCATTTTTTAAAAATGAATATTATGTTGCCTTTTTAATAAGCAAATACAAAAATAAAGAGTAACAGAAGATTTTCGTTCCACTATCGCTATCCAGCGTGGTTGGATGTTTTCTCAAGCACCTGTTACCAGTTTCGTGTTGTTTCGAGGAGATTTTTCTTCCCCCAATGTGCGCCTTGTTTAATTTGCTCGCACCGGGAAACGGAGGAAACAGTTATCAAACAATCATGAAACCGGGCTGCCTCTAATGAAGCACACAACGTGCGTTACCGGTTCCGCCGAGGAAAAAGTTCCCGCCTTCTGGCCAGCTGGGGGAAAAAGTTAGCTAGCCATCGTTCCTACTTGCTAGCTCGAGCTGAATGGAGCGCAAACCGCAACGCTGATTAATTATTTACTCCTTAAAGAATTCTAGTAGCAAAATGGGGAAAATATTGCCCTCTCCGTTCCTTTCCTTGCCCAGGCTACCGGAACTGGGCAGCACTACGGCGTTTCAATTCGTTCTGTAATATTTACACTGTTTGCCTGTTACTCTCCTCACTTGCTGGTGCTTCCTTTTGCAGTTTCCGCCGACTCGGACGCCGGCGTTTGAGGCTGTGACATGGTTTGCAAAGTTTCGTCCCGGTCGTCCCACAAGACTTTTTATTAAACATTCCAAGCGTCGGATGTGTTTCTTTCTTTTCACGCCTTGGCCTGAGTTGCTTCCATTTCCTTGTTCCTCCAGAACGTACTCGATGCTGTACGTCAATGAAAGGATGCTGAGGAGAAAACCGGCGACCGGGGGGCAAGGAGTGAGTTTTCATTCTCTTGTTTTTCTGAACAGATTCTTGGCATGGGAAGGGTTCCAAAGGGGCCATCGAAATGCCAAAAAACACAACAAATAGAGATTCACATTTGGCTTTCATTTGCGTTTGTGGAAAACCAGCAATTTTACTCCTTCAGGAATCATTTTTCGGGAAAATTACCCACCCAGCAGGTTGAAAACAAAAGTTGGTAGACTCGAACTTGCATTTTTCTCCTTTGTCTCTTCAAGCATTGGAGTGCGTGCATAGACGTATCAACTTTCGTCCAACCAATTATGTTTACCCGAGGGCAATCTAATTCTTCCGTTTCTGCTTCAACGGCAAACGATAGCACCTTTTCTTTTCCAAAACTTGCTGAAGCTATTCCTGCTCCCTGGAACGGCATGCCTAAATAATCAAGCAACTGTCTCTCGCTGGTTCTGACAGGCTTTTGGGCTTTGTTTGGCAAATTGCTAACCACGCAAAAGTTGAGGCTGTGCCGTGTGTCGCCATCATGGCACGCGAACGGAAACTGACAAACTCAGACGCAATCGAATGCTCTTGTTCGACACTCTGTTACGCAGGAAGGATTTGCCTCAATAGCGAAGTGTTATTTTGAACGGGAGTTCTCATTCCATCTGGTTCCGTGTCGCACTCCGGTTAGAGGGATGGAGGCAAACCCATTACAGACTCGGTAGTAAAAACTCCGCTTATCAGCAGCGCACCGCGGGAGACAAACGGCATCCCTCCCGAGGGGAAAAGCGTTTTCCGTTTATGACAGAAAGTTAATGAAATTCAAACTTTTCTCTGGTAACGCAGCTGACACCTACATTTTTCAGGCTGGGTGTTTATGGGTGTCGAAATGGTTCGATCCGCTCGTTTTGCCATCAGCGAGTGGACATACCCTACCGAACATGAATTATTAATATCCGATAAAATAGGCCCAAACCAGCCTCTCGCGCTTGCGGTCAAAGGTACATCGTCGGAATGGGATTCCTCAGACACACCTGGAGCCTCATGGGCTGCATGCGCTATTTTGGCGAGTTTTCCGATTATAATCGATCGTGTCGAACTCATTTTCTCATTTCCCGGCCATCCTAAGCCCTGTCGCTCGTAGTGCCATTTTACCCTGGGGCTAATTGTTGCAAGCGCAATGTAATTATGTCACCAGAAATTTAATTAAAATTATGGAAATCAAATATTTAATCACAGCTGTCGGATCGCTTTAACAGATTGATCGAATTTACATAAATTAGTTCTGTTGTCAAATAAATAATAACGCCCCAGACGCGCCTTCTGTGGCTCTATGCGGCCAAACTTGGACTTCAAACTTGTGCCTCTTCCTCTCTACGCTCTCCACGAGATGCCCGGATGCTTAGTTTCTTCGTTTCACCCTGGAGTCAACCCTGGGGGCCGCGATGTTAATGGTGGCGGAATACATTAGCATTTCGTTAGATTACACACCGGGACTCGGGGGCCGATCGTCTAACGGCTCCGGCTACAGGGGCAACCGAACGCCAAGGATCCTCAGGAAATGTCAGAGAGGCAAAGAGAGACTCCAAAAAACACCCCGACACCCGACTAGACAGACAGACGGACTGGTCGGGCCATGGATTTCGGTTGGTTTCCTTTGCGAATCCAAGCACCGAAGGTTGCGAGATAAATGTGGAAGAATTTGTCATTCCTAGATTCGCCACGGTCTTAAATGTTTCGTCCGCTTATGGGACCAACAACGTACGAATGATTAGAAGTGAGTCGAATTGCTTGGCATACCGTGGAATTTTGTAGTTTAAGCAACCGGATGTTGTTTTCAGAGCTTATGGCGTTTTACAAAGCATTCGAGAACATTCCAGATTTTGAGTCATAACTTTTGAAACGATGAAGACTTATCTATGTTTTAAAGTTTGAAACTTTTTTAATGCGGTTATCCGATCAAGTGCAATCCGTTTATTTTCGTATATAATACAATCTCTTGCTGTATGTTGGCTTATCCAGCACCAATTCCACCAGAACGAATCAAACAGGGACCTGACAAGTGGCTCGTTACTGGCCTTTTAATCCTTTGACAAATCCTCACGAACCGGAATCCCGCGACTACAACCCAATTAAATATTACTCATTCAATTCCAGAACGCCATGTAATTTGGATGACGCAGCCAATGGCGTGTGTGTCCAGTTTTTTTCCTGCCGTTGTCATTCTGTTCCGTTTTTTGGATACGAAACCACCCTACAACTATACAATGGACGAATTTTATCTTCTTATTTTTAATGCCCACCAGCAAAGTACAACGATACTCATCGGCTTAGCGTTCTGTGGGGATTTCCACGTGTGAGTATCCTTCGCCATATTTTCCAAGTCTATTTTTAATGCAATGCCCTTTTGTTAAGCGATATTTCCCTAGCGACCCCTTCCATTTCGGACGTCTCTTCGGCTTGATTGTGTTGGTCTTCTGAACAATTTATCTTCACCAACGGCATTGACGGAAGCGAAAAGGCATGAAACCGGAAATCTCCCCAGTGCAATGTCGTTCAAAATCCCAAACGGAACTTCCCAGAGACATATCTGCATGGCAACAATTTCCACTCTATCACACGGGGACTAGGGAACATCGACTGACAAAACTTACGCTTCTCTATGCTAATTCTATGTCATCTAGGACCTTGCTTGAGATGCGAATATTCCATGCTTTGGACATGGTTTAAATACCTTGCACGTGTGCGTCGAGTTCCCTCGGATGCTACTTTGTTGCTACTTCAGCACTCATAATTCGTAATTTCTAATTAAAAATGATCAAAATCTACCCATCCCAAGGGCCAAGCAGAGGGATGCTCCGCTATCCTAAGCGTGATGTCTTTCTTTCTAAATCCTCCATCATGTACCAGTCGATAAAGAATGGAATGGAATGGTCGTCAGAGGGTTAACCGTCGTTTCCACGGCAACGACGCGGTTGTACGCTGCAAAATGTAATTAGAAGCGCTAATCTTATGGTCACGTTTTTGTTGGTCACGTGTCAGCGACGATAGTTGCCGGCCTTGACAATCTAGATTTGCCAACAAGAACCAAAGGGGAACTCGATGTTGCACGAGATATGATTTTAGAGTAGCCTTCGTTATTTCGAATTATTCGAAAATTTCCAAATTGTTCCCAGATGTTTCCATCGTCTGCATAGACACATGAATATAATTGAAGTTTTAGCAAAGCGATTAAAAATGGGGTTTCAAAAGAAAAAGGAGATTCATTTTTCTATGAACACATTTTTCAGGAATTCAGGAATGCTGATTTAGAATGTAACTAAGAAACGAACTCTTAGCTTTTGCCATTTTGAAGTTACTTTTTCGTATTCTGGAATATCTAAATTTTCTATAACAAGGCCAGAATAACTACACTGCATTTAAATGATACACATAGCTCTTTTTTATGAAATTAGTATTATCCTATATTCTTCAAGAAGATCCTAGGCACATGTTTACCTGCAAAGGAAGGATGATTATTTTCATCAACGAAACCAATGTTGAGCATTCCTACACAAATTACACAACAGAAACAATCAAGAATGTTTCGTGTCTTGTTTTCTATGCATGTTTGCGAGGAGAGAAACGGGTAAAGCCTCTGGTGGATGATTCAGCCATCACAGACGTACTGGTTCTTCTTCTGTAACAACACCGACGCTGATAAGGTGCACAGTTTGATGTACCGTCCGCCTCACCGGATGAAAGCTACTGCACCCGGATGAAGTAGCCGGAATGAGAAAAAACAAGAAAACAAATCATAACATGAAAGGATCTCGGAAGTACAAAGCGTTCTTCTCGGCGAACGTATGTAATTTTGCGTTTCACTTTGGTGTGGCGAGACGATTGTTGTTTCGTCTTGCGTTACTGGTTGGTGTGATTATGTTTCTTTTTTGTTGTACTTCCATTCTCTTCCATATCCCTGACCAACAAGCAGTAAGCAATAAGCATTCCATTGGGAGGTCCAGCCGGCCCCGCTGGCTCCGAGAAGCACTCGGATGAAATCTCGGTTACGATTAAAAACCGCACCTGCCAACCACAATGGAAGACCGCATGGTCCGCATAGTGCAGCTTCGCAGGAGGCGTCTCTTGCTTCTCGTGCAGTGAGTTCTGCAAGTTGTTGTCGGTCCTAAGGCATGGCTCGGTGAAGCCAGCAAACCAACCGATAGCCAGCTAATCTGGGTCGGCTTACATGACATCAATTAAAGCCATCTTGCTGGGAGTAATTACTCTTTCAGCAACGACTACCCTCCGGGTTGTATGGACATTTGATGGACTCCACTCGAGGTTGGAAGGAAATGGAAACTGAACGTACGAGGGCGACCGATAGGAAACAGCTATCATCATGATCTAGCAGGTGGACCATGGACGATGATGCTGAACATTGTCCGAGCATTTCGGTGACCAGGAAATTAAATGCTAATCCAATCAATCGTTCATCGAACAGCCAATCGAACTTCGGATAGTGCGATTGGAAAGAATTGAAATTGCAGAACGCTGGTACTGTGAGAGGAAAAACGAAGTCATGGTTGTACAAGTTCGTAGAGTTTAATTGACATTTGACCAAAGAGACATTGCAAAAATCAAATGAACGTTTGCTTTGGAAGAGAGGGACTAAGTCGAGAACTTTGATGAGAATATTCTGTTTCATTTAAATTTCCAGTGAACTCTCTATTATTCCACGAATTTTTCAAGAGAAGTTAATTCAAAACAAGATTTACATTAATCAATAGAAACAGAAGAGTATTTCGGGTAAGCTCAAAATTTAGATTGATGTTTGAATTAGCAGGACTTTCAAAAGACCTACAAAACATTTAAATCTTTGAGTATAATACACCTTCATGATGGTTTATTCACTCTTTAATAGTCTATTGATCGTTGATAACGTCTCAACAAAGTCTGTTAACAACCGAAAACAGATGGCAAACTCAATCACCTTCGATGTTGACATCTTCCATTGTGAATAAAATGATAGTCACCGGCGATATAATGAGGTTATTAGCTGCTTCCGCACAGCTGTTGGTCGGTTTGATGATGGTGTGGAAAATTTCTTCCCCAAAGAGGCATAAATAAAAAAATCTAATTAAAAAAAGGCAATTCGCTACCGGCAAAACTTTTACCCCAGCAAGTGTCCCAAAGCACCCGTTAGTTTAGTTATCACCTCGTCGTAATCTCCATCGCACAATAGGGCGAGAAGGGGAAAATCAACAAACAAACAAAAGGTGGTGGAAAATATATGGGACTGGGGTGCCTTTCGCTCATTCTTCAAGAAGTAAAATAGCATCTATAAAATTCTAATCTTAACGCAAAACATACCCTGTTGGTTAAGAGGGTTTTGAACTGGGCAAAGGAGAAGGTGAAAAAGTACAGATGATGGGATGGAAGAAACCGAAATCTTCCTTATCCAGAAATTCTAGTCCAACGCGTTCATGTCTGTGGGGGAAAAATATTTAAGAACCTGTGCCTCTCATACTTGCCGGAAGTCGATTCTTGAGGATTTGTTAGACAGCGTTCTGTGCCAACTCGGGACTGTGTCTGCGGGCGGGAGGACATTGTAAATTATGAATTTAATTTGCATAAATTAGCTACCATCGAAAAGTGAAATCCCTCTCGGCTGCTTTTCAGGCGGCTGGTGCTGGCTGGGAAATGAAGCAAAGCCAAAGGCAGAGCCGCGTCGTCACGTTGCCACCTTCACGATGGCTGCAGAGAGGGAGGGATCTCTATGGAGAACGGGTACGTTCACATTTCCTGGTCGTTGTCGTCCGATAGATGGACGGTTGAGCCATAAATTTTACAGCGCATAAACCCCGTGTTGGAAGCGAACATTTCGTAACTTGACTGGGGTTTTGGGGAAATTAAGTAAACATAACAATTTTCCCGTGGGTTTTTATCGCACCAGCTTCGTCCCTAGGGCGTGAAAACGGGAAAATGGCGCACCAAATGGCAACATCCTAATCAACCCAAACACAGCTGTTTAACGAGAGACGAGAAAGGTGTTTGCTGTGCAAATAACATTTAAAACATAATGCTAATTTGATGATGCATCAGGTGTTGACTGTAACATTAGGTTCGATTTATGCATTCCCACCTTCGATCCGTTGTTCCAACCCCTCTCCCTAGCTCCCCTTTTGCAATAAAGTTTAATCGAATCAAATCAACATTATGGCAGTTGGCCCCGACCGTTGGTTTGTGAAATGGGAAATTCCCTGGTAGTTCTCCTGTCGTCGGGTACGTCGGTGGCACGTGCACCGGATTGCATTGCAACACCAGGCCGGACCATCCATCACTCGCACGCGCGCATTGAAGTAGAATTATGGTGTTTCTATATTTAATATTTTCGCCAACTTCCTCAAGCCCTCTCGGCGGCAGGGTTTTCCATGTTCCCAGTTCCTAGGGCTTGCGACCCCTGTTGAATGTGAGAATCGCGGCTAATCTGCGGAACGGTTTTGAGGTTGAATGCTACACCGGAGAAGTAGGGAAGTTTAGTCTGGAACGTATCCGCTCGTATCTTCCGTCGGCTCTTCTTCACGCTGCCTTCCGCCAAATGGGAAAGGGATACTCGACTCAAATTTCCACTAACCGTGCGTGGAGGATGCATCTTCATGCTTCTGGCACAAGGTTTTGGAAGTACGGGAACCGGCGTTTTCATCAAAATCTCCCAACTCCCAGCTTATGCATTTTAAATCGGGGTATTACATCCAGAGGTTCATCCTGAACATTGGAGGGCTGCCTCTATCGTAACCGATAGGTCGATGTCTCGAAGGGATTTAGATCACCAATTCCTCAGCGCACCGTTGGACACGAGCGCCTTCTGGAGGTCCGATGTAATACCATGAGATTTGTAGACGACCATCATCGACCGTCGCACGGTGCTTCCGGAAACGGGCACAACATCGATGTTTATCGTGCTTCCTGAACAGTGATTGCTTTGATTGACGCTACCCTAACGATGGTGCAGTGGCCTGACCTTGCCAGGTTTGCACATCGGTTGCACATGCGGGTAATTGTAGAGAACATAAAGTTTATTCGATTGTTCTCACTCAAGGCAAGAGCCCAGTATGGGAACATGGTAACTCGGAACATCGGACTTAAAGTTATATACCCCACGCTCAATGGGGTTCTCAACCGCCGAGAAATTGTATTGAGCCATTTAGTATCTCGGTACTCTGACTCTGGGGCTTGTGGTTTTGTGGAGCATGAGGAAAATCCGATTCAATTAAGGCTCGTTGCAGTGCGTTTTTTCCGAAATGCTATGGAGTGGCTGTACAACAGGCGGTACAGAAAACATACGTACAAGTTATTCGTTCGTCGACTAACCTTCGGTTTTCGTTTTCTTTTCGTCTGACCATAATTCGCACTATTCACAATGTTGTGAACACTCTTTCCGTGCCATCCAGTAGTTTGTTAGAAAACTTTCCTCCAAATCCATCCATCTTTATGCTGTGTTTGAATTTCCATCACTGCAACCCCTTTCCGGAACGACCACTTCAATCTCTCGCAAAACAGTCTACGGCACGGACGCTGGCTTTCGTCCTGGCAAGTTGCTCTGCCGTTGTTTTCCCAAATTCATCACCAACTTTTCCGTTTATGCTATGGAAATATTGAAGAAACTTATTACCAACCCTGCATCAATTTAACGCGGAAAATCTGTCCACCTCGAAAATAGCGTTGAAAATCTCATCATGCAAGGAACGGCTTACCACCACATCCATTCATACTGACAGTTCTATCAACTAACCCGGAAATGCCACAAATTTTCTCGCTCGAATGAAGTGGAGCCGAAAATGTTCTCCATCTTTTACGTCGTAGGAAGGAAAATAGTGAAATTTATAAGCAAACGGTCGAGAGTTAAGCACTAACGCCTCGATAAACCTCGGTATTTCTTTATTATTTCATAAATTCGGAGATATTTATCCGCCTTTTCCATCAGCTTAGTGTGAGGCGTGTGTCGATGAAACAATTTTTCCGCTAGGAGGTTTAGATGATTGTTGAAAAATCAATTTCGTTTCCTCATTACCATCAGCGCTTTCCCAGGTCCGCATTAAGGTGTTCTGTCTTTGGCTAGAAAATAATGCCATGCTTTCGTTGTGAAATACTCTTGGTTTTTGTCTATTTATCCTTTCTGCTTTTGCTAACGCTCTTGCCAACGCGTTGTATGCACGGCGATTATCATTTTACTTCTCCTTTTCGCTTCATAATCGACACGCATTGATTTTGCTTGGTTTGGGAAAGGTAGGGAAAATTATTACATTTCCTTGCGATCATTAAATGCATTAACATTTTCAATTTAGCCTTCCCGCCCGTTACCGCGCACTCCTTCCAGGCGGAATTCGAAACGGTAAGCGATTGTTGCGTGAACAGTGAAAGTGTTTCAGGGCGCACGGGATTTCGTTCCTTACCCGACTCCTGGCTTGGCTATAAATATTAATCAAAACCAATCATCGATTCGGTGAGGCTTATGGGGTAAGGAGAACCTTTGTGGCAGTATGAAATCCGAAAATTTGTATATGAACTAGGTAAAACGGCCCGGTTACACGACCCAGTTATAAGACCCAGTTACAGGACCCGGTTACACCGTTTGTTTATACGGCCCGTTTACAGGACCCAGTTACAGGGCCAGGCAACTCGGTCAATTTGCAGGGCCCGGTTACAGTGCCCGTTTACAGTGCCCGGTAACAGGACCCGTTTACAGGGCCAGTTTACAGGTCCCAGTTTCAGGACCCTTTTACAGGATTGGTTACAGTGCCCGTTTACAGGGCCCGGTTACACTGGCCTTTTACAGGACCCGGTAACAGGGCCCGGTTACAGTGCCCGGTACCAGTGCCCGTTTACAGGGCCCGTTTACATGGCCCGGTTACAGGACCCGTGTACATGGCCCGGTAACACGGCCCGTTTCCCAAGAGTAAATGCAATGTTCGAAAAAATTGTCCCCAAAGTCACGAAAATGTTTCATTTGCTTCCTATTACAAACTTTGAATGAAACTGTGTAGCAGATTTCCGCTTTGCTTTGTTTTATTTTCCAGCAAAGTAACCATCGATAATCAATGTAATCATCGATTACCAAAAACTCGTTCAACGTTCGTCAAGGCGCAAGGAAATTTCCCCTTCCATCCTGCATCCATAGTATCCTTAGCAACAGCATAGTGCATGGGGAAATTTCGGACGCGTCCGAACAGTGTATCTCGCTTTCGCACTCGCTTCGCTCGCTTACTTGCATATTGCTATCTAATGCCAACGTTACGTTTAAGCGCAATTTTAGAGTGGATGCGGTTCAACCCGGTATTATGGCATAACGCTGAATGTTAGCTTGAAAAGATAAGTCAAAAATTGATTTTCGTCCCTTTCCCCCAGGGGTTTGGGGAAGACTTTGGTTTCCCATCCTTCAGAACACCAAGGGTAAGGAGACTAGGTGAGGTGTGAAAGGTCCCCATGGCATCAACACTTTGAGCCTGTTGGTCAGTGGAGTTTCCGGAGGGATCGATCCTTGCGGTAAACGAGTATTTTCGGGTTCATTATGATAATCGCCTTCCGTGCCGGGTTTCGACCACATTTTTCCACACTTACCCAGCACAAGTGCAAGTCCATGCTGCAGGTACTTGACTTCTTCGCTTGTCCGGAGCAGTAGATGGGGATCCGCCCACGGCCAATAACCAGGACTCCGGCCGGTATATAACCGACCCTTGTGAGAATTCAAGGATGGAGTTGTAGGAATGGGCAGGTTGAAAAACATTCCTCCATAATCTACATGAAAGAGGACGTGCAAATCTTTTCCCGATACAACGAGCTCCTTGGGAAATGCTTCCTTAGAAGAAGGAGGTGGCGCTGGGAAGGGGATAGGGTAAGCCAGAATACAAAACCGAACCGAAACATTTTAGGCACACGACCGCAGGAGAAGCAATGGGCCAAAGTTTCAGTGCGTAAAGCCCAAGTGGCAGCTCATTTCATTGCCTCAAAAGCCCTTCCCAGAGGGTCGCCCTTTTAACTGGTGCTCGGGGGCCTTACGTTCTGGCAGCCTTTTCGAAAGACCCATATTTATAGGATCTCTTTCAAACATCGATTTTATGTGCGTTCGGATTGTGTTTATCCTTCGTTATTGACGATATCGTTTAATGGAAAAGGCGCTTGAGAACCGTTTAGCCCAGCAAGGGCTACACTCGATGTTAGGTTCGTTGGGTCCATATCATCAGCATCATCAATCATAATCAGCATCGTCATCATCATCATCATCATCTTGGGCAACTACGAGTGATGGTGGTCATTTTCTGGGTAGTGTTTCCTTCCGATTTTGGCAATCTACCAACACTTCCTACAGAGATCCCAGGGCTCACCGTATGTGATCCACTTCGGAGTGAATATGTACTTTCTTAAGCCTGCTTTCCGAGGAGTGGTTTAATCTTATTCTTCCCCCATCTACTGTCATGGTCGTATGACCTATTTTGAGTGTGCGTGAGTGCTTCATGTCAGACGTGCGCCACACGGCTGTTGAATTGAATGTTTGTTTGTTTGTTGGCCAGTTTGTTTATTTGTTTTCGCCGGAATCTCTACCAGACGGCGCGTCGACCGCATCCTTGAGTCTATGCCCCAGCTTGAAGTGTCCTTACCATAATGTTTGGTGAACGAAGGAGTGGAAAAACAAATTAGCGACATGCACAACTGGGTGCTTCTAGAGTATATTGTGAGACAGAATGCACAGTTCAAGATGAAGCCATGAAGACGCTACCGGATTACGGTGGACAAACAGTTTTGCCCACTTTGATACCCGAGATCCCCCAGTTTTGTTTTCTTCTCGGAGCCACAAACCACCAGCGATAAAACTTATCGATCAACCAAAGTAGTTCCATCTGCTTCCATACGAAGGAAAGGCTCCTTAGGATAGGCTTAGGATGAAATTCTACTAGTCGAACTTACGGAACGAACGTCTGTCCGCTGAAATATTCATCATCGTGCTCGAGTTGACCTTGGAATGTCGCATAAAAAGACAAAAAGTTAGTGGTTGTTTTTTTTAATTCATCCATACGAGACATGTACGGTTCTGACGGGGTTGATTGCAGGGCACGGAAGTCGATAGGTTTAGGTCAAAAGTTTCTTGCCCCACAAGCATCCCGGAATAAGATCCCCTTCTTCTCTCACGATTTGTTTCGCCTCAAGGACTCTATAGCTTCGGAGTAATTAATGGAAGAAGTTGGGTAAGATCCAAAAAGTATTTATTATTTAATACTCCTTTTCTCTACATGCTGTTCGGGGTGGTTCCTAGCCAAGAATGTTTGGTGCTCCGTTCGGTTAGGCTAAGGCTAAAGAGCTCGTTCTTGCGACGGAAGAACTCAAGCAAAGCGAGCAAATGGCAAGGATTCATGCTTTTGCTTGTTCCCCTTTTTTACGCTATGCTACACCCGAATGTATGGTGACAGTTTTCTGGCGCATTGGAGCGAAAGAACACAGCGTTCTTTACCCGAGTCTTTTTGAAATGTTATTTTTGGGGCTTTTTCTCCCCTTGTGTTATTATTCTATTTGTTTCACCATTTCTTCAGGATGCGAAAAAGTTTGAGGATAAGTTTTACCAAATTAATTGGAATGTTGTATTGGTTTTGCTCATCAGGATTAGGTTATGTTAATGAAGCCGCTTTAACTGAAGTTTTTTAGCGTGTTCAAAATAATTGTACCAAACAGAAAAACTTCTGTGTAGAAAAAACCAGGACTTAAGATTTGGTTTAACTATCGAAAAAAGGACTTGTCAAATAAACAAGCTAGATCACCCAATTTGTGACATAGTTTTCTGGAAAATGGAAAAAGATACAACCTTCTTGTAATTCACTTCTAACGATACACGATTTTTGTTCTTTGCAGTTCGAATCATTTAGAGTAAAAAGGAATAATTTTCCGCAACCCAAAACATCTAAGCCGTTGTTAATTCGCATTCAAATTCCTGCCAGAGTTCATCCTTTTTCCAGGTGCTTACATGCAAAAACGGTGCCGAGTTCGCTTGTATGTCGCCTTTGATGGGATTAAAGCGTTTTTCCATACACCACGTATCACCCAAAACCATATGACCGAAACCGGTCGTCGTCGGCTTTGTTTTTCTTCCTTTATTTTTGGTTGGTTGTTCTGATGCTGTAACAAGAGCTAGACACAAAACCTGACAAAACCTGCCGAAACCGAATAGCAAGGGATGCGTCATTTAATGACCACCACTACCTCCCGCAAAGGATATGTTTACCTCCTGCCGGCGTTACGGTCAAAGGGACAAAACAACCAACCTAACAGGACCGCTCGGCACACTCTTCCCGACTGCAAACTCCGGCTCCGACGATGTCCGACAGGACGAGAAAAAGCTCTTGTTGAACAGCACACGGAGCCGGCAGATTTGCCCGAGCTTATAAATTCTGTTTTGTCAACATGGACTGCCTTTTTCCGGACATTAGAGACCACCACCTCCGGGAAAGCCAGACCCGCCTCGAACCTTTACCCGTGCGTAATGCGTGAACGAATAGTACGAATATGAACCGTTCGTGGCCCTGGTTTTGTAACAGAAGGCAACAAAAACCATGAAACGATGGGTTAACGTGGGTTCTGGGGTCATCATCGTCATACGGTGGTTCGGTCGTTCATTACCAGAATGGAAACCCTATTTTCAGTCCGACTCGTAGCGGTTATGTGTTTATTTTTACCTCACACCTCGCCGCAAGCCCGACGAGAGAAGGGATTCCGGAAAAGGTGGCCAATTGTCCGGTCGGCATGGATCAAACCGAGCGCTCACCTTTCCTCGGGGAGGTCGGCCTGGGACTCGATTTTTGTGTTTTCCCCTTGTTTGGTTAAATTTCCTGTCACTGTGGAGTTCCGGCGAAGTGACATGATAATTTCTTTGAATTAAACTCAACTGAAAACCGCCGCCTCTTGTCCGACGGACCACCTACGCACATATAGACACGCTCGCGTTCTCTGAAGGATCAGCTGGACCTTCGGTGATGTAACGCGCGCAATCCTTACCGGCAATTTTCACTCAAAGGCTCAATTGGGAAAGATAAAATTCCAAGCGCATACACACATTCTCTCGCGGTGGACATTTTAAACGCGCCCGGATACGACCACAGGGCAATGAACGACGCGAACCGATTGTTGTAGCGACTTTATTACGCTGGTGCGTTGGCCACAACACCGCAACACTGTGCCAATTTGGCGCAATTGCTCCTTTTTTCGGAGTTACTCGGATACGCAAGGATGTACGGACAAACAAGCCCATAATGCAAGTTGGTCCCATTGTACACACATATACCCACATACACGACCGGACAGAACCAAACACACAGTTGTGCCGCGCAGGGTGCAGGGGATTAATTAGCATTTCGGAACCATGTGAGACCACTCTGCAGTAGCAACGTGGGATTCGAAGGTGGGGAAGCAAGATAAAGACAAAACAAAAATGAGAAAAACTACCTCAACAACGCGGAAAGTGATAAGGGTCGAACGAAACAAAAAGGAAAACTAGCAAAATATGCATGTTTTGGAAGCATATTGGAAAAGTTTGCGCACATGGCGTCAAAGGGATGAAAAAATAGGATGCACAAGGAAGTAGGAATGTGCATAATTTAAACTATTGTGGCGAATGGAAATAATGGCCATGGGCAACGTTTGGGTTAGTGATTAGTTTCACACTTTTCGCCTGGTAAACAATAACTGATACTTCGCTTTTGTGCAAAATGATAACTTACGGGGTAAATTGTGTTATTGCAACTCAAAATTCATACTCAACTCAAAGCTTAAAAGTAAATGTAAAAAATATCCAGTAACATTTCATAAGTATTAACATCAAAAGAAGTAAGCGATGCGTGATCGAATAAAACATCAATTTCGCACTTTTCGAATCATTGAGTTTATTGATTGTTGTAAAAGCATTTCCTTTGTTGTTATTTTCTTTTATGCTATTTTCATTTCGATCTTTTTCGTGCAATTTACACGAGTGCAGTTTACGGAATCCTTTTATCTGCATGCCAACGATTTGCTACTGGCTTTAAGGTTGGGCTGAAGTATCGAGTGAAAAATCGCCTCCAGTGCAAGTGATTTTATTTTGCCACTGACACACGTGTTGCAAAAACTGCGAACATTTCCTCTCAGCTTTTCGTTATTTCGTTATTACTGATTGAACAGAATATAATCATTCCTTTTATTATGAATGATTCGATAGGGTTTTTTCACGCTCACATATCACTCTCCGTCAGCCCTTTTTGCCTGAAGTCATGCAAATATTGTGTGCACACGTAATGAAAAAGTGACGATTTGTTTTCTTTTTTCCTTGTTAGCTCATTTCCACTAGTGATAGTACACAGGTTTCATCTGGCTATCGGATTGATTGAATGAATGTGTATAATAATAGGTTTATGTTCAGGTAAATTGGTGGATTGGTCACAGAATATTCGTTCCTGGTTGAGTATAATGCTTTTTTTGACTGTCTTCGGAAAAATGTATTTTTATACTCATCGTGAAAAATACTTTAAAATCAGTAAAAATCCAAACACCCTCTTCGTACATCAGTTGAGCTTAACGTGAAAGTCAACCCATTGATCTATTTTACACGGTACTTTAAAAACGATTCACTTCCATTTTTGTCCTGCCCTTTGGACCCCGTTGAAACATCTTTCGAGCTTCGCCGGAAGTTTTTTGATGCCCAAATTTCTTTCTCCTGTCGGTGTGTGTACTCTTACGACAAAAGTTTGCCATTCGAGGGGACAAAGAAAAAATATGCAAATGATACTGTTTCATGGGGGATTCGTTTTGTTTTCCCTCGCAAATGGAATTTTTGCTCTGCGTTGTCTGCCAAAACACTGACACTTGGTAGGTGTAGGTTGGTAGGGAAGCATTAGGTTAGTAGGGAAGCTCTTTCCACCCCTTTATGCCTGTCCATATGAGCACGTGTACTTTTCGAACGTTACAAATCGAGCAAGAAAAAGTGGCCACAAATCACCTACCGCGATCATGCAGTCGATGTTACTTCTCGAGGGCACTCTAAGAGCCCGGTACCAGCAACGTCTGGCCTCCAGTCGGTGTTCTCTGCCACCAAAATAGAGTTCCCTAAATCCCTTCTCGAATACCGACCCCAGCACCGAGAACCCCGACGAGCAGTACAGCATTTGGACGGATACATATCGTAAATCTCTACCGTAAGGCTCTTGATGCTGTTCACAGTTTCAGTTTTGTGGTTCACCAGCCTCTTCCCGGTGTCTCTTTGCTTGTGAATCTTCACCCAGGGTGCGCAAGTTTGTTGGGGCGCGCGAAACCCCGAATTATTGCCAACCCAACAACAACTCCGGCTTGGGCAGTTCGTACCCGGGGACGAGCGTTGCCTGCGGTATGCTATCATTTCTAGGAGATCCTACTAGAGTTGTGACTGCGGCTACATTTCCTATTTCATTTCGATACCGAGCTTACATTTCTCCGCTCTCCCGCGTAGGGCTTGAAAGCCCTAAACACACTCCCCCTTTGTTATTCCCTTGCCCTTTCCTTACTCTCGAGGGAGCCGTAGAACCTCTGTGAAAACAGTTGCCAGCTTCCTTATGGTTGAATTCTAATCTAATAAATTTATGCAATTTGTAAAACATGGAGAAGCGCTGTATTTTATATCGAAAATATTTATGAACTACACCAGCAAGAAAACCCTCCGAGGTACGATCTAGCTCATGTAGAAAAGGGCAGAAAGAAAACAAAACCGTTTTACCTAACTGCTAGGAAAACATTACCGTTATATTTGAGGTGCGAGGTGCAGCACAATTTACTGGCATTTGGTAGTGATTTGTATTTCATTTTTTTGACAGAGCTTTGAGGAATATGGTGGAGTTTTTCAGTTTCTCTTGTTTAAAGTTGCAAAGATGGATAAAAATGCTTCGTAAACCTATTTTCAAAGTATACAATTTAATTGTGAGCGTTTAATTCTTGGAATGAAGTATTCACTTTAGACACGTTCTGAATTTGTAGTAAAACCATCCATCATGAAATCCGTGATCCTTGAGAATAGATCGATTTTTATTCGAATTGGTCTGGTAAAAAGCAAATATGTTGCTTAAGAACACTTATAAAGAACTTTTTACATTTGCACAGTAGTTTTCTTTTTTTCTTGCGAAATTATACGTTTAATTTCCTCGAACTTGAATCTGATTCTGTTCCGTTTGAAACGAGATTATGCTGCACGTATAGTTTGCAGAGAGCCAACACCATAAAGTGCGCAAGAGGGTTGGTGTAGCAGAAAAAGGAGCTCTAGAACCATTTCGCTTAACTTCAATCGAGATAAAACCACCTTGAGTCGACTGGATTCCTCAAAGGACATTGTAATTTCTTCCCCCCATTCTCTCTTTCCTTCTATTTTTTCCTCGATCTCTCTCATCCTCTTCGCCTGTTTAAGAATAGCCCATAATTTCCGATGTCCTTGCAGAGAATGTGCTAAGCCGCATCGTTGCTTAAGTAAATAGGTGCTTCTTTCTGTTTCGCTGAGTCACAAATCGCCGAAGTTAACGATGCTCGACCAACCGAGACTCAGCGTTGCAAGAGTATGATGAATAAAAAAAAGTACCAGCACCAAAGCTCACCGTCTTACCTATTCTAATTATTTCTGCCACCACCTCCTAGACCCCAAGATGGCCGTCCCCCCTTATTCGCAACCCACGTGGAAGTCGCCATTTTAGCACACTTCTTATCGCTCACTTACGAGCGTAGAGTGTAATTATTTATGATCGCCCACTCGCAACAGCCAACCAACCAACCAAGGTCCTACCGTTGGGGCCGCGGCTTCACCCGCCCGCCCGGAGAGTGCTGGTTTTATATTTTCCTTATCTACCGGGATTTTTCTCCCACGCACAGACCGCGGGAAAAGGGAAAGAGAACGAGTAGCAGCGAGGTGGCGGAGAGGAAAAGGAAATCCGCAAACAGCAGCAGAACAAAAATCCCAACCAACCAAACGACCCACCGACGATACAGAAGCATCGCAAACACATGATTACCTCCTACACCGAGCTAAGCAAGCCTTGCCTTGGTTTCCACCGATACTCAAGGCCGGGGCGGGTGTGGAGAAAATGAGGATGCGTCCCGTTGTTAAGGATATTGTTGTTAGTCCGGTGTCGATGACTTGCTTCCTTTGGTTCGTCTTGAAACGTAAAAGAGGCAGAGTAGCGTTCTTTCGTGTTGCTTTCCGTTTTCGATGGTGTTTTTCCTGGCGGATGTCGGAAAAGCATCATAATAGTCCCTCAGTGCGCTGTTCGTGATAATGACGTTCGAGAAGACACTGCCGGACGTTCGCGCTGACTCACCAGGGGACTCATCGAGAGAGTAATTAAAAGTTTGCAGCTTCATGAACATTGACACACAACTATCCCCCTAACGACGACTGTGCGATGCTGTCTTCTGCGAGATTGTTTACTGTTTACCATTCACGTGGCATTCTGGCTGGTATGGAAACCCACACGCTTGCATGTGTCCCGGAAGGAGTCGAGACAATCATTTTCCGATCATTACAACGCCACGCATGACCGGGTGCACCATGCTCTCCCACACTGTTGTGACAAATCCGTCCGTCCGACCGTTATCCGATCTTTCCGCTACGAGACGGAGACAAATGAGTACGATAATAACGCTCCCGGGAAAACATACTGCATCTAGGGACTCTTGTTCGGTTTCCGCGACGGAGACAAATGCAAAGTCTCACAAAATGCACCTCAAAAATTAATAACATGCATTCGGTGCAACCCGACACCGGGTGAGATATGAGTGGTTTCATCTGTTCCACCATCCCGGATAGTCCTTAAACTTGGGATACGCAAGTGTGAGAACCGATGTCTTCGTAAAATGTTACTTTTTTCGGTCCTTCCATTGACTTTTAGTCTTGTTCTGTGACCTGCCTACTCTAGGGGTTGTGACCCTTGGGAAATCGGTCCCAGGATTGTTTGGCAGGCCGTCGAGACCTGTGATGACCCTCGAAAGATGCTAGTTTTCCACTGCCGCTAAACTAAACGATAAATGCGACGAGAGCTGGTGGTGCTTGTAGAAAACATCTGTCGGTGTGGAATTGGAGGAAAATGTCTTAAAAAATGTCCAAGACTTAAGTTGTGTGATGAATCGAGAGGTACTTTTTCATGGCGTGCTATTCATATTTTTTCAATCCTCATGAAACATTACTACGTAGGTTTTATTTTTCAGAACCTACAAAAAAGAAAATTCTACGGAAACACCCAAAATGATTGTGATTTAGTACCGAAGATAAGATCAAATTTGTACGTTCACTCATATTTCCCCAAAGATATTCATGAAATTTACCGTTTTTTAAGATGAAACGAGAAACCGATGTTCTGTTTTTATCAAAACTGAAGCCGTTTTTAAATGGAAAAAAATGTTTTTTTTTGTAACATGGAAATATTGTTTAACGACTCAGTCCGTGTTTACTGTGGTGACTATTACATGTTGCACTGAGGGCTGTATGAAGCACAAATCGATAGAAATGAAAGATGAACTCAATCCAATTTCTACGAGAAGACACAGATAAGACGAATATTTGGGATAGTATTTGATCGACTATTCCTATATGTTGATGGTACACGAAACTCGCTGAAATATTTAAATACCAGAAATCTTACCTCCGACATTGTGCTTCGGCTCATTTAATATGATCTCGTATCGTATGAGATAAACTTCTGACAGTTAATTGTTATCTTGGTATAATAATGTTCATGCATTGGTAATTGCCTTTCCATGCATATTTTATTTCCTACACAGAAAACTACACGTTGAACGACGTGGAGTTCATTTACTCGTGCAAAAACTAAGATTCACATAAATTCAATGATTTGCGAAAGTTTTCGGTAACTCATCGATCACAATATTCCACCTCTGAGCTAGCTGTGAAGTGAATGGAACAAAAGTAACCAGGAAAAACCTGTTTCGGATGAGAAAATTTAATAAATGTGCCCTGTTGCTTCAGCGAGCTCGATTTTATTTCCGTAAGTACATCCTTCCCAAAATGTCCGAAGGGGCCGTGCACATGCCGTAACAATGAATTTTCCTGTCTTTCGGTATGTTCTGCATTGCTTGTAGGACACGCCAGCAGACGAATGCGTCCCCCGTACAGCTTTTCATCCGACGCGAATGTGAAGGGAGAAAATTCCTCTGGGAAATAAGGTGTCGAGAGGCTTGATGTGAGAAGGAAAATTAAAATCGTTCGACGCCTTTCTACGACGCGCTCGCTAGCTCGGGATTGAGCTTGTTATCTTGGTTTCGGATCCTTCGTAAATGTGGTGTATGAGCCCATTTTTCCCGAGTTTTCTATTGTCCTAGATGCGATTCGTGGGAGGTGAAAATTTCATGTCACAAACATCGGTTGCCTAGGGGGAAGATTTTCCGGCCAACCCACCGGGGTAAGAAGATTTCTCATTCCTTCAGCTCATTCATAATTCACTTTCTTCGAGAGAAACAGTCGTACACAGAACGGCCTCATCACGACCACCACTGGTGTCTAATATGCCGTCAATTTTTCCTGGCAACGGTGTTCTTCCTCGAACCCCCTTTGAACGACTTTCCCACCGAAGGGGTGAGCTATTTCAGGGACCATCGATTCCTTTTGCCCCTTTCCTCCAGCGAAGGGGAAAAACTTTTTCCCTTCTCTTCAGCGATAACCCTCGAGATGTCATTGATAATCGCTTTCCCTCGAAAGTTGGTTCACAGTTTCGGGCTACGGTTCTTCACCCCGGAAAAGCGGGAAAACCATTTGCGCGCCTCGGGTACATCGAAAAGCAACAAAACACACCGTAAGGAGTCAACATATGTGAAACTAATTCCTTCAAATTGGGGTTTAAATCTTTTGTGTTAATGAGACTAGTTCACAAACTCCCTCACGACGTATCGAATGCGTATCTCAATTCACCCTAGCCGCAAGGGTGACTTCCACAAAATTCGATTTTTCCTAACCGGATTTCGAAACCAGGTTGTTGTCGAAAACTTTACGGTGAGAGATTTGTGACTTTTGATGCTGCGTTTGAGCCCTGGGCGAAACAACATTTAATCTTTCCTTGACTTTCCGTGTGTGATGTCATGTTGCGGTATGTCTACGTACATTAGGCGCCTAGACAAGACCCTATTCAATATGGTGTATGGTGCTTGTGTTTGTGTACCTTTTGGGTAGAATAATGCCTCCTCGATCAGAGGAACAATGTGTGTGATGTTTATTTTGATTTATAAGTATGATTAACAAAAAGGCTATCAATAATCTCCTGAGGCTCGTATCACCGAATCGATAGCAACATGGTATCGCTTTCATTCAATTAACGATTCTTGGCTTGATTTTCCTAAACCCTCCAAAGACAATTCGCCTCCAAGGCAATGAGCAGGCAGTTAACATTCATCGCAGTTATGAGCCATAATTCTCTCGTGCAGTGCGGTGAAGAATTAAGTCGGTATGAACACTTTCGACATAAAATTGCTTCAACGGCCTGGAAACGCTGGAAGGCAAACGAGCAGGATGAATTCGAAACAACTCGAAACAAGGGAGGCTCTGTGGAGGAAAATAAATGTTTCTTGGCCTAAGCCCTACGTGCTTTGCCTTCGCAATCATAATCTTCTCTAGCCTAGCCTACTCTAGGCCTACTCGAGCCACCATAAACTAATAACGAAAATTATACATTAAACGTTGGAAATAATAAATTAAATGGCCTGCAGGGTCAAACCCCCAACTGTGGGTGAGCTGGATGCTCCCAGTCGTACGGTGCACGCCCATCGTAAAGTGGCCCCGAAATAGCATCATCAACAGCTTCCACACGAGACTCGGAGGGCCGATGAAAGGATATAAAATCCTGATAACGTCCACGCCGTTAACCCGGTTTACGAAGAGCGACAAAATCTCCTTCACGAAACAAAACGAACGGAAACAACACGTAGTTGTCCTTCCTCTCGCAGGGGACTCGTACTGGCGAATATGCTTTCACACGAAGATTTTTCCCTCCCAGAAGAACCACTCGCAACGAGGTCAAACGGTATCACAAATCGTTCATAAACCAGGAAGCAGAAGAGACGGGAAAGAAAAATTGCAGATAAATCCTGAATAATGATATGACAACTGCATGGGACGCTCGAGTAGCGATGGTAGTAGTGTTCGAGCACTAGGATGGAAAAGGATACAAACCAACAAACACACACACGTAAATGTTTGTAATAAGATAACGTTTCGCTGGATGTTGCATTTTTCGTCTGAGTGGAAGTTCTTTCTACTAACAGGGTTTGAAGAAATAATAATGATGGCCTCCGCAGATACCAGCAGGCGAATGGAAACGATACATCGGGGTGGAATTCACGACATACTGCTTCCGTGTCAACGGCCTGATTGGAAAAACGTCAGGAAAAACTCGTCCGGGGTCGTTCAAGTGGTGGTCGAAGCCCGAGTGGCAAACGGGGGGAAATAAAATGCAGCTAAGCTTGACTAATCCGCTTTATTCGCTAGAAAGTATATTTCTGCTATTATTTATGCTTCGATGTGCTTTATGATTGAAAATATAAGCATCGCTTGATGCAGTGCCGAGGCGGACGAAAGCCGGAACACAGTGTTCGATGTGCCGGATTGATCCGAAACAATCCGATGATGCGTGTGATGGGGTTCTGGCATATTTTGTTAGCTGGGAACAATGATATATTTTACATCCAGTGAAATGGATTCATTTTTCCGTTCGATAGGACTAATCGTTTGCTTCGTAAAGGATATTTTAAGTTCTCACATAACTGATATGTAAGAATGTTCATAAATCAAGTGTAAATGCACAATTATTTTTTCTCATAGTTCTCAAGTTTATGGATTGTAGTTGTTTAGTCTCAGCCTTTGTCCTACAAATTGAACCTTTTTTCGAGAATCAAATCACAGTTTCTCTTCATTTACAATAGTATCATGAACCTACTTATTACTCACTTCCAAATAACAACAACAAGCATTCAAACACTACTTCACGATTTATCGTCCCGAAAAATAGCACAAAAGAATCTCAACGATTTGCATCGCCATGTTTAGCACCTCCACTTTTCACGTGCCTACCACTTCCGGTTGGACTTCGGGGGTGTTTCACAATGCTTTTGCTTACCATTTCACCCTCCATTAAACGCGGAAAAGTTCAAAGCTCTCGGGTGGAGCGCAACATTGGAATGGCGCAGAAAAGAATCTTCTTGGGATGAGGATTTGTACCATTTTCCCCCAAATGACTTGTAAATCATTCAGCCCTCATCCCCACACAGCGTAATATTTTACCCTGCTTTCCAAAACCGATCGATAGGGAAAATAATTCGAGACGTTGCGATCCGGGCGAGTTGCTAGGGACGTAGGGCAAACTCTAGAAGAAGATATGAACCAAAAGGAACGAGCAAGACAAGAAAAAAGCAGAAAAACATTACATCATAGGTTGCCGTAGTAATTTTTCATTACCTCAAGTGCTAATTTGTACTTTTCAATGCGCAGTTTTCCTTCGTTGACGATTTGAGTAGGGAAGTCCACTTCGAGGAAATGACGAAAGTGAAATTTCCTTCTCGTTTGCCACAAGGGCATTCGTCGCCCTCGTTGTCATTTATGCTGTTATTCTAGTAATGGTAGTAGTTGTTTTTGTTATCTCATTGATAGAGAAGTTGTTATTGTTAGGGAAATTAGGAAACATTACGGCGAAAATTCGAGAACCAGCTTCAGACCGAGGGTAAAACGTGGTATCCCCAGTGGTCATCTCCGAGACATTCCGAAATTGTCATCCACCCAAACTATCATCAACCCCAACGATTCACGGGTCGTTTCAATTACCGTTGACTTATTGCTTGCGTGCGTAGTGGAGAACGAGGCACGGAAGCGGAACATCTATTTTCGAAGAATGTCCAAAAGGGCACAGCACCACCGAAACTGCTTCCGACTTAGACGATAAGTTTCATTTAACACACAGCAAGCACTAAGGACGACTGTCGGAGTGATTTACAACCAGGGTTTCGGACCAGGACAAAGAATATCCACTTCAATCTTGGTTGGCCGCCATTGTGACTCAAAGATTGGTTAAGCCCCTGAAGTAGATAGTAATTAATTTTAGATTTATTCGCTTAGCTTTTCCTCTCGACGGTGGGTCGTTGTGGCGCGCTTTCCCCGCTTGATTGAAAGGGAACTTGATCCTTGTTCTTGTGTCCTTGATTAGGGGCTTGCGTTACGTCGGAAAGTAGTAGAAGGTCCTCTCTCTTTCCATATAGCTTCGCACTGAACCCTACGTTAAATGATTAGAATGTGTAGGGCTCTAGATAGACGATAATTCGGAGTACTCTTCCGAGCCGTCCTCCAAGGAAGTAGCGTCACGTGCAAGACTCAGTCGTCGATACTTTGTGGCCATGGTAATGAGTTCAGCGGCGGTGAATCCGTTGATCCTTCGGTCGTTCCAGCGAATCTGGTTCGGGGTTTGAAAGATGACGAGCACCACGACTGTATGTATAATGAGTTTTAGCATTAAATTGATTACTACCGTGTTTTTGGGGCTAACCGTAGGGAACGATAACCGTAAGATATGTGAATTGGAAGGGTTTCAATAACGTAACTGCCATTCGTCGGGCGTCTCCTTGGATGATCGGATCCAAGAGAGTGACGTCTTTGGTACAAATTATTTACCACCGAACAAGAAACACTTAGACTTTCGTCAAATCCACGGAAACGCTGTGTCAAGGGTCTCACTCTCTCATTCGTCAGTATTTAACCGACCGTCACCTCAAACCACCCGGCGTGTAGGGCCTCACATCCACTGATGCGATTGAAACGGGCCAATAAAGTGAAAACTCGTCAAAGTGCCAGCATGAAAAGCCAAAGTACCGACGTCCACCGAGAACAGTCGAGAGCCACAAACCCCTTTGGTGGCTGTTTAGGCGAAGCAAACATTTCACTCCAAGCGCCAAGCGTTGCACTTGCACTCGCACTTGCCCCGAAGGTCTCTGGCTCGCGATTGGAAAGCGTGGGAGCCCAGCGGAAGCGACCGGAAACTATCTGGAGTGGACTCGAGCTCAAGTGTGCACACTAAGAAGAACTCTCTCGTGGTTGGTTTGGATTGGCGTTGGCAAAAAATTAAACGGAACAAAAACCAACTGAAGGAAAACAAGTGGAAAAGTTAAGAGTTTCAAGCACTGTAAACCGCAGGAAAGTTGTTCTTTTCATTTACCACCGCACCATCTTGCGCGTGGACCCAATGTGATGACGTCCGTTCAAAGCTCACACAACGTACCGAGAATCATCACGGATGATTGTGTGTGTTCGCGGTTTCAAAAAGTGGGTATGGGTTGGAAGAAAGGTGAAACCCTTCAGGCCAGCTGATGGACGGTTTAACCATTAGTTTGATGAAAGAGTTGCGCGCGTTTTTCCCCCGCTTCCGCCCGTCTCAAAGAGGTGATGAAAAGTACTTTCACGAGAATTTGAGTATTGTGCAAACGAAGAATTAAGCGTTTGGACGCCGAGGGAAAACGTTATCGCGAACGTTATCGTCCGTTTGTTAATGAGAGGTGATTCCGCAACGAAGGATCTTATAAAACTCTGCAAGAAAGCAATCTCTGACTCCGTTTGATTAATTGTCCGTAAGATGGACTTGTTGAACGATTTCTTGAAACACTTTTTATTTAATTGAATGGGAAAACAAAAATATAAATTTTGTTTTCTTTAAAGTATTTGGTTTGCAATGCAAAATCTTTGTTAGTTATTATTATGTGCATCCAATGATTAATTGAAAGCTAAAAAAGTGCTAGGATAGTTCATTTATAGCTTTACGATCCTTATGTGCATGTTGAGTGCATAAATAAAACTGTAATGACTGTTGCGACTCCCGAACAGCAAACAAATATTGGGCAGTCGTCGGACAACAATTATACTTTCAATATGTGAATCCAGTGTTTCCTGTCAATGCATAAAATAAATCATTTTAAAACCATATCCATCATTATCTTCGATATTCAATTTTTAGTTCAATTTAAAGCGGTGGCTACCAAATGTGTTTGAGGAGAAATTTTAAAGATCGGTGTTAAATCAAAAGATTTTAAAAAATAATAAACGATAGCCCAACTGGAAAAGTTTCCCAACTGCTGTTTTCCTACGATAATATCTTTTTCTGCTAGTTTGCAGCTGGTTTTCTTTAACGTTGAAACGAAAAACTGTTCTCCCGTCGATTAAGAGCTCATCAAGTGCGGCGGAGGAAAATGCATCAGCTTGAAAGAGAAAACTCAGTTACCCAACGGAGTCGGTAAATGCACCATTTCCATTTGCATCCATCCCAGTACAACCCTCTACCCACTTTTCTCCACCCTTGACGTAAGTGAATGAATGCATAAAATGCATCCACCAATGGAGTTTTAACGAAAGCATTGAATCTTAAATCTTCTTCTTCCTTCCTCCCACGTTGCCACAGAGAACGTTCCTCCGACCATCCTTGACGTAATCGCATTCGATTTTATGATTCAATTAAGATAAAAATGTTGTGTTAATGGTTCAGTTGAAAGGAAAATTGAATTATGAATATGAAACCATTCTTACACTTTGTTGCCTTTCGCCCGGAATTCGCGTTCCTTGCCATCGGTGGACTTCAGTCGAGCGCAGCGGACCGTCGTTGCTGTCTTTGGCGGTCGCCACGTTCTCCTCAATGAAGCCCCGCTTCTGGAACAATGTCGAAATGTTGATGATACCACTTGAGATCATCGGCTTAAGAGATCCATTTTTGAGCCACTCTTGCGATGTACCGCGATGGCCAATGGCGAAGAAGAACCGTCGTTACACCGATTCGATGGAGTATGCTCCCGCCGCGGCACAAGTAGCAACGGCTCACAGCGCGATCCATAAAATGCTCCCGTTCTTGCGCCAGAACCGAAGGCATCTGTACCTCGAAGGGACCGTCCTGAAATGGGGAAACTGAATCGAATTTCAAACAAAACCACAACATTGCCGCCGCCAGAAGCATCGAGTGGTCATGCTGTGTACCGTCGGGGAGACCGTCTGCCATGCTCAGCGGTGTCCAAACGTTAGGTTCGTGTGTTTTTTTTTTTCTCCAACGAATCGTACGGAAAAACTGATCCCGGTATAACCTGTTCTACCGTAGGGAGTTTTCCTGGAAATCGCGCTGTTAACGGATGGAACAACTCGCAGCAAGTGGTTCGCTAAAGGAGGACCTCGCTTCAAGGACAGGTCCGTAGATGATGTGAAAATGGAGGTGTATGGGGGTGGCTTGATAAGGAGTGATTCAAAATCGTGTTTCCCGACTACCGTTGAATTGAGCGGCTATAATCGAAAGGTGAAAAATGATCGAGAAATCGGGCCTCGTTTCGGTTTTGGAGTGAAAGTAATCATAAATACGGTGGAAAAGTGGACGGTCGGCCAAACACATCACATCTTCTCGAACCTACCAACAAGAGTCGGCTGAGGGTGGGAAATAGAATTCACATTCTATGCCGTCGAAGGATAAGTGATATGATCCGCTTTCTTCGTCCTTCTACGTGCAAAACTGCTCGTTTATTGGATGCCTTTTTCTCAGAAAGGCCCAACGAAAGTCGAGGTAGGATTTGTTGAGTTTTTCACATTTTTCCACAACAGATTCTCGGGTTCGTACAGTATTTGCGGTTATTCCTTCGCTCCGGTAAGGAAGGCAATATGGTGAACCATTTTGTGGCCGTACGTGCGCACTTGGAAGCATGTTTTCTCCCACGATGCAATACCATCGACAATCGGGATCGGGAGTTCTTTTTTATTTTCTTATATCCCACCCCCATTTTCTTATATTCCTTCCGACGTATCCCCAAGTCGTTCGAAGGAAGTAAGTTGGTGAAATGCGATGGTAAAAATTACACACACATGCACTCAAAGCATCTGATCTGATGGTGGAGCAAGAAAATCGGGAACGATCTTGTATTCTCACGGCTCCCCGGAAACCCCTACAATAGATGGGATTTTGTAAGGAGCTTTCGGCGAAGGAACGGTTTTCTTCAACTCTTCTCGTCTTCAGGTACTACAACACAATGCCGTCGCGTCACTTTGCAGTCCAAACCCGACGCTCTCCACGCTCGCTGCGCCTTTTGTGGGGATTATTTGCCAAAAGTGCATAAATTGCTAGCTCGCAGCCGGTGCGATATGATGCCTGGCGTGGTTCCGCTTTTGTTCGCGTCAGCATCAGCACGTGGTCGTATGGGACATGCCGGTCGATTTATGGTTGTTTCCGGCTGCAAACTTTTCGTTTCCCAAAACATCGACAAACTATACTTCATTGATTGAAGTTGAGCAAACCGTCAGCTCGGGCGATAAGTTAAACAACTGACCGAGTCGTGTTCACTGACAGATGACGAACCAGTCAAGGCTTCGGAGCTGCTGGTCGGTGATAAATTGCAAAATTAATGAGCCAAATCATTCCTCGCCAAACTATTTATTGACTGGAAGGTCGTAAATAATTGCCGGAGCAAGCCAGACAGTCACGCCAGTAGTGTTGGTGTTGTACTGGTTTTGGCTACAATCCGTTGGAGTTACTGTGGTGGGGAAAAGTAGACCTCGGAGCATTTCTTTTGTAGTCTCCAAAATGACGATGGATGGGTTTCGTAGCTTTGGTTGAAATATACTGCTAAATTATGCAAATCATATGATTCCCTTCCGGATCTCATATTTCAATTGGGACGCATTCTGTACAGCAACACTTTTTATGTTGGTCTTCGGCCAAGAAAATGGTCTGTTAAAGAGAAAAGAACCAGCTCGTGTTGAAAGCTCGGTGGCAGATATTTTATCATACATTTGTGCTGATGAAAAAGTGGAAAATTGCGTGCGTCTCCTATTTTATGACTTCGCTTCTTGGTTTGTCTCAGGTGACAGTATTCCACTAAATCAAATTATTTATTTCGATATTTGCAACCATTGAGTTGTAAAATGGCGAAAACATGATACCGCGAGGCCATGTTGTTTGTCCATTTTCTCATTTCCCACCGACAAAGAGAGTGCAGTTTGTTCAAAATATCGCTCGGTTTTGGTACGGGATCAAACCTTTCCCATCTTTGAAAATAGTCTTTTTCAAATCCCCGAGTTTCAAAAGAAATCATCGATTGGATTCCTTTTCTCGTTTGAGTTATATTTACCTCCTACCGCTCTCTTCAGCGCAGAGTAAAGAAATTAATAGAATTGAAAAAGAAGACTTTCTTTCGACTATTTCGTTTAGATTTTGTAGCTTGATATCCCTTCGCCTGTGTTTCCACCGTTTTCCACAAAAATCGTTCAGACACAGTTGCAAGGTGAATCGAGATGAATAAACCGTTCCACAGAATTTGAAGAACCCCAGTGCAAGCCAGGATGCATTTGCCATCCAATTTCGTTGCATTATTGCATTGCTCTGTGTACACGACATTTGGGATTAGGTAGGAGCGAAAGGTGAGGCAAGGTTTTCTTTTACCGAATCGGCAAAGAAGCAAATGTGCCAGCTTTTCTCAAGAAGGAGTGCAGACAAACGGACAATAAGCGCATTTACTAGAAAAGCAAAATGTGTCGGTTTCGAGGACGGGGATACCTGGCGCCCTCGAGAGTGGTTCGTAAATGGGGGACATTCTTGGGCGACATTGGCATTCTTAGCAAGAAAGGAAAAAATCTTCTGACTTGAGAACACGGCGAAATGGTGGAAAAGTCATACTTCGTACGCAATCGTTTCAGCATTAGACACGTACGGTTACATACAATAAGGTTGCCCGCATAGCCCCAACTGCCATCGACAGCTCTCGGTTCGATCTGTGCGACTGCAAGGGTTTTCAATTCTATTGAATGCATTACGAGAGAATGCACTTTTCCGATGGCACTAGAACAGGAAAAACACTCCCAAGGAACCAGCTTAAAAACGCCACGTCTTCGAATGGCACCGAATCGAATCAAATCACGCCCCGCCGCTCACAGGATGCGTTTCGACGGGACGAAAGTGCGGTTCCTTGAGGTAGGGTTTTAATGACTAATAGCCTTCACCTATGTTAATCCAGGACAGCAGACAATACGTCCTGTGAACAACACAACCATTGATGCCCGATTCGGGACGGATTCCTCGAAGCTTCCATCCGTAACCACGACGATTTAAGACTAACAAAAGCCTTAAAGCCGATGTCTGGTTCGGAAGATCGGGAATGTCGTCCGTGTCCTGCTGCTGCGTTATGTCAGAAGGAATGTTTGGAAGCGAAGCAGATCGGATTATCTGTACGTCGAAAACATACCTTCGATTCTACTGCGGCGATGCGTTCCAGCTGGAAATGGATGGGAAAAAGGAACTGCACCGAAATGGGATTAAAATTCATTGTTTCATAAGAAGCATCCTAAAAGACGACGAGATGAACAACATCGCTTCCTTCGGTTCTCTGTAATGTTTCTCGTGACTTTCCTTATATTCTTAAAGCATAATCAAGTGATGATCGCAGGAGATGTTGCTCTCGCTTCTAAATTCAGTTATGATAAAACAAATGGAGCCAAATGCGAAAGCTTTCAATGGAAGAAAGCCACGTCCCAGGGTTTACGGAGATTCATAAATAATATGTGTGCGAATTGCAAACAGTTGTTCTTCCTGTTTAGGATGGTAATGGAACTTGGAGGAAGCTGCTGGGAGTTTTCAGGTTCTGTGAATCGGTAAGTAATAGCCGCCTTTTTCCTTTTACACCGGCGGTCCCAGACGACGAATACCAAGCAGGAAATGGTAGAAAACGTCTCGTATTTTCTCGTTCCTACTGTCGTCCTTCTACACAATATACAAACAAACGTTAAGAAAGGATGCTAACATCCCACTAGCGTCCCTTTTTTGCGATCCGACCCAGCTCTTGTTCGCTTGGGATTAAAACATTTGTTTATTTTCTCTTATGAGGGCACAGCAATAAGGAAAATTAATACGCAACGTCTTGAAGGTGCTCCGATATACCCAGATCGTCAATTGTTTAAAATTTTAAAACGAAAGGCGAAGGTAGAAGTTTACGAAAAGAAAAGATAAAGCTTCCTCATCCCACCGATCCGGAACCAGCTCGAGTCTTTCCTTTATTTTGTCAATTTCTGGGACTTCGATGTTTTTGTCGCTGTTTCCGTTATGGATGGATGGGAAATTAATTTTCGTCATAAAACCCAAACAACCAGGATTATTCCAGTGCGTCATGGCTTTCATTTTCACGCGAAATCAGCTTAAGACTTTTTCGGCAACAACATTGATTGCACGGGCTATTGGTTACTGCGTTGTCGCCATCACCGTGACAGATCGCTCGATTGTTTATAATCCTTGTTTTGGAATTCTTCAGGTTAGGGGAAGAGACAGCATTACAGGAGACAATTGGGTAATCCTGTTTGCCAATTTTTTTTTGGCTCGAATCTGTCGAAGCCGATCCAGGTGTGCAACAATCGTTGGATGCCTGGTGCCTAGAAGCTTCTAGGACAGATTAGATGAGCAAAAGGAAAGGAGAAATGCTTGTTTAAAAGGCGAACAGCGTAAAATTATTGTTTACCTGAATCACAATTAATTTTATCTTAGACCATCCGAACCTCGCAGACCATACACACATACCGAATGTTCATATCTTTCAAAAATTGATTCACACATCGAGCGATTCGTCACTGTTTGCTCGAGGGCTCTGCTTCCTCAAAACCGCGAAACTCATCCATGACACATAAAAAGCAAGTAAATTAAGCTTATTACCTCCGAAATCGTCGCTTTCATCTCTCGTCACCGAATGCGGCACGTTCCGCGGAACCGCAGCACGCCAAAGTAATCTACTTCACCAAAATCCGCTTAGTAAACAAGTGGCACGCCGACATTTTTGCTCGCAACGCACGAAAACCCTATATCCCGGAGATTCCCGAATTCCTCCAGCATCACTCTTGGGGATCTCTGAACCTGGGGCTGGTGGCGACCGGAAACCCGGGTTTGGAATGTGTTTGATAATTAATTTTCAGTCATGTCCCGACGAAAACCGCACGGTTCGTTTGTTGCAAAAATTCAGTTTTGTCTTGCGAGACAAGATGAGCAGTTCGGCGTCTGGCGCGCTTCTTGTTGGGGCAGGTAGACACATGGGGAGGACCGGAGGCACTTTTGCTCGTTAAGCTTCTCTTCTCGTTCTTCTCCTCTAAATCAACTTAATTTCCCAGAAGAAACCCGCCCGCCTTTTTTTATGGGAATATACGAACGATATCGCTTATGGAACATGTTTTTCGACTTGCTCAAAATTGGATTTCGTCCGCGTGAAACACTTGGTTTGCGTTTTTCATTGGCTGAAACAAACTTGCTGTAGCTCCGGAAAGGAACCAAAAATTCCTGTAAAATATTCTCGCTCCTAGGACCGCGAAAAGATAGGCCGTGCCGAATGTAATTAGTAAAAGCTGCTCCTTTTCCCGGCGTGCCCTCGAAGGCTCCAGGCTAGAAACGGACGATACTGGGGTCGGTCTCCCTGGCTCTACTCACGCTTCAGCACCCAAAACATCGACCGGACAAGCCGGCCTACCTTCGCCGATGGTGTAAGATTTATGAAAGATAATTTGTAGGTATTAGCGATAGATATCTTATCCGGTCGGATTTGACGAGTTCGGGCTCGCCCAGTTCTACCTGTTTTCTAAGTTAGCTTTTTGTTTTGGGTTTCTTTTGGGAAGCAAATTATGTTGCACTAGCGAGAGTCCGCGACCAGAGGGCGGACAGATCGTGCCCTCCGATGTTCATCTTCGGCTACAAATTGGATCCCTCTGCACCTAATTTCTTCCGCTCGGGCTCGGAGATGGGAAAGTTAAAAGAATCATTGAAAGTCCAAACGACGAGTCAACGCAAGAAAAGACCAAACAACCAAAAAGGCAACGATTTCGTGGCACGATATTTGAAACTTAAACTGTTCTTCGCCGGTGCGGTCAAGGACGTGTGCCCAGAGACGTGATGGTTGAAGGTGAAGCGAAACCGAAAAATACTCCCGGGAATGGTATTATCTTGCATGTTGGTTCTTTTTTGCTTGAGTCTGGGTTTGGGAAGTAATTAAAGGTCGTACGCTTTGGTAGAAGTTGATTAGATGTTTCGAGTAAATTATTTGAAGGCATGTTTTTGCCTTCCTTCGGCTCGATTCCTCCGGGAGTAATCTACCGCTGATGATATAGTCATTAGTGGCCACCTTTTGGAGGCGTCCCGAATGACATCGTTATGCTTGATGCATTTTTCATGAGCTATCAAACGGAACGATGTGCTGATCCGGGGCGGGTTTATCCTTAAATGTGTTGTTGGACAAAAAAGAAGTACCATCCGATGTATAATATGCATGCAATGTAACAAGCTGGTGGTAAATTGACAACGTGAGCATTGATTTCTGCACCCAGCGTATATAATTGTGGTTAACATTATCCAACACCATAATCTAATCGAACGACACGCTTGCAGCATAACATAATCAATGCTGCGTTTAACAAACGGGCGAAGAAGAGGGTCTTCCTGTTTTAATTTCTTTTGTATGTGTGCTTGGTTTATAAATTGCACAACTAATTTATTCTTCCAATGATGCCTGGAAACCGCATCCCGGGGAACGCCCGCAACATCCGCACGGGAAAAACCGAAAGCATGTTCACATTATTAAATCCCATAAAAGCATCCCCTTTTCTCTCGCTCCAACTGAGATTCCCGCGAATAGATATTGGGGGCGGGCAGGCGCAATGTTGTTGAATGAATGCGTTTGTGAATTACCAGCATCCGGAATTATTAATTTTCCTTTCACTGCCGCTTCCTGGCGCGATGCCTATGAAATTTTATGTTCTGTGTTTTATTTTTTCCTCTCGTAACGAACTTTTCGTTTTCTTTCATTGCCAAGTGAACAAAATGCTCGTTTGAAGTAACCAGCTTGTGCGTCCCCGGGAGGAGCTTCCTTTTTGATAGCAACAATTGAATTTAATGCTACGCAAACCAATATGCCACCACGATAGCGCGGTATTGAATTACATTCCGTTTCTCGCCTGCCTTCAGATCATCCATCCGCCGGTTCGCTAATGTTCTCGGCCCGGGCCTCGAGTGAATGGGAAAAAGGGCTCGACCCGAGGTTCCCGAAGGGGCGCATTTACACACCTACTTAACATTTCGAGCGCCCTCAGATAGGTGCGCTTCGTATGTCTGTTCGTTGGCATGCTTCTATTCTTTTCCACCTCCTTGATCGTTACTTCATGCTGATGTTCCGATCACCTTCTCGCATTTCGTACGCTCGGTGGAGGGAGGCGGGCGTGAGTGGGGAAAATGAAGATGATGATAGCTGAAAATTATACGCTTCAGGTCCGCGCGGGTTCTCGATAGTCTGGCATTACCGCGCGCTGGAAGCCGGCGTTTCGAAACCGTGGAATCAATCGATCGTTCACCGAAACGGCGCTTCGAGAAGACTTCATCAATAATGTACAGGCGGTCGGAAGGCGCTCCCGGGGCGGGGATTTTCGTGCGGGGTGGTCGACGTCGAACCGGGCCATTAGATCGACGCGGGAGTGTGTGTTCGCGGAGACCACTTTGGGCGAAGAACACACATCGGATATCCAGAAAAGTCAATTTGATTACTGCAATCACGGCATCGTCGGACGCCCTCGATGTCCGGGCTCGGGAGGGGCCAGAACGGTTCTGATGTGGGTGATGGGGCGAAAGCAATCCGTGTGTCCGACCCTTCCCTTTACCTCGTTCGCCTCGCCTAACCCCTGCCTGACAGGGGGAAAATAGTTATTAAACTTTTAATGTAATCAATAGCCCTCGGATGCTACCGGTGTTGGATGCTGCCCGGCGCGACGTCGCTCGAGTCGACCACCGGAAGGAGGCTTTGGCCGTGTGATTTTGTGGTTAACCTTTCGTCCTGGCCCGGTTTCCCTCCGGACAGCTGCGACGTTGGGGGTGAAATGAGTCATATGGCACATAATGAGGTGAGAAAAGCTGGCTCGTCGTGGATTTCGCACGACCGGAGCGGCGACCGGCAAAGTTAATGTTAATGTAGGCCGACAGATGTCACGACATTAAGGAACATGTGCATGTGACGGCTGCCGTTACGCGAAGGCACATCCTACATTTCCGAAGGTCAGCTTAGCGAGGGTGATGCTTGGGATAATGATACGTCCATTATCGAGATGAAGTGAAACATGCACCTCATCAGGGCGATGGTGTATCAAACAGCTCACATTAATCTTTGACAGATTGGAGCGCCTCATTGAGCTTGAAGTTACTTTTTTATAATTAGGAGCTAATGGTAGGACGGTAGAAGGACTGGGGGAAATGTATTTTAATGGTTTTCTCCTGGGATAAAAAGCATCTAAAATAGTTGTTGTTTTATTTCACAGTTAAGATACCAGAGACAAAAGAGTTTTTAAAAATAAAATATTATATTGCCATGATCAAGATCATTTTGAGCTTTGTTTAAAGGATTGTGTCATTTTAAAATATGACGATCTTGAAAGTTATGTTCGATTTTGTGCAACATTTCCCTTCGAGGCTCAACAGTCATCGCTTCATTCCATCTTTCGAACCGTAAATCATGTTTCGCATTTATGACGGTTATCAGCCCGCTTGGCACTAATGCGTAACAACATTCTCCTCTAATGAAAGGATCACCATTGAAAGGGCGGATGGTCATCGCAAAAGTGTTTGCTTCTTTTCGCCTGAAGAACATATTAACACGATCCGCTCTCAATACTGTGGCGGCTCCATGAAGAACCGCATCTTGTAACGCTAAGCTGGAACAAAGTTTCTTTTAGCTACGCTCGGGCTTTAGGGACGCATTCAAATGCGTGGAAAAACCCTCCCGGCCAACCGCAAAGCCCAACGAAGATCATCGAGTGCTCTCATCGGCGCTGAAATCGCGTGCATTCTTTCCCGTTCGGTTGCGGTCATCGCGGTTTGCACGCAGTTAAGAAGCTTTGCCAACTTCTGCCAGCTCCGAAGCTGACCAGCCCGAACCCTTTGTGGGGTCCACCTTGGTGGGGTGTTAATCTTCGACATTTGCTCGCAAAACGCGAACCGGCCCGACCGCGAACGCTACCGAACGGGGAGGGAAGATTAAGCGCCTGTCAAAGTTTTGTAATTTATTTCACTTTGCTATCTGAAAGGAGTTTTTATTTGGTCGCCCCTGTCCTCCCTCACATCATCTTCTTCTTCACGGGTGGAAATGACTTTCGGAGCAGATTACCCCCCAATCGCGGTTTTGTGGCCATCGCCCAAGGTGATGGTTCCTCCCAGAAGACCTTCGCTCACCTCGACTTACCGGGTTTGCCGCGGAGGTCAGCTGTCGTTTCGGGGCAAGAAGCCCTGTGTTGTGCTGCCTGCTAAATTATTCACAACAACGTGGCGAATGCGCCACCGTTTCCAACCGTTGGTGGAAAGTTTTGCGTGCCCTAATGTGTACGAAGTTTTTCCTACCCACGAAAACACGCCAACTTACCGAAAACCCCGTAACCTCCTAACTCAACGTGGAAAAGCGTCGTTTTCGTGAAGATGCGCTAGAGTTTGGGCGGCACGCGTTGGTGTTTCGCGTTCTGGCGAACCGAAACAAACAAACATCCTTGAACCAAGAACTTATCAGACCATATGGGTTTGTGTATGTACATTCACGTCAAACCTAGCCAAAAGCATTTCCAACGGACTAACAAACGAGGGATTTCCGTGGCATCCATCGTCAGCAACACGTACGAATTGGGAAGCCGGCTTCGACTTTGGCGCAACATTCAACACCTACAAAGTAAAGTAAAGATGCATTAAACATAATAAAAGGAAACGGTAGTGCACGCGGACCAGTTCGTCTGCAAAGTTCCCAAGAACAGACAAGAAATGTACGGCTACAACGGAGCTAGAATGCGAGCGTCGGCAGGTTTCGTGCACTGTTTGTCAACATGGCAACCCAAGACGGGGTGAAACTGTGCCCTTTCCCCAGGCCATTGTTAACATGCTGCCAAAGTTGTTTGTTTAACGATTTTCTCCTTCGAAGTTTGTAAATGTTACACCCGGCGTGACACACATAGGCCGCCGAGAGAACCCAAACTCGAGCAATAGGCAACGCAAATCACTAGCAACTAACCGGAAAGAATACACCGAACTAAAAGACAAAAACAACATCTCAAATAACACATTTACAAGGTATGTGGTGTAATCAAAATTTGCCCGCTTGGCACGAGGGAATGGTAAGCCTTGGTCGGTTAGTTGCCTGCCGTTTTTTAATTAAACTTTTTCGTCTAACGCACAAAGTTGGTCGTCTTTTCGAGGGAAATCTTCGCCTCCGCAACAGCGACGACTCTGCAAGGTGTTGGATGTAAATGATACTTGATAACATCAAAGCGACATTGTGCAGCCCGTGGGAGGAGGAGATCACTTGTAAGGGTGCACGGACGGTCTTAGGTAAGAGGTAAGAACTCGCTTTGAAGTGCTTCTCGGGAAGTAAGGCTACCATCCACCGGAAGGAAAACCTTTGGAAGATGAAGACAGTTGAGTTATTAAATCAATCTTTTGATCGACAAACGCTGCTACGATATTCAAAACAAGATACTTTAACCCCATTAAATGGCTTTATAAAACATGGACATCTTATGAAACTAAAGTTTTTCTTCTTACTCTTTAGAATGATATTTAATAAAATAATGGAAATAGAGTTTATATGCCCTTAAATGAATATTGATAATTAAAATCTGATTGAGAATCAGAAATTGGACTTGCGTTTATTTCAATTCCAAATCAAAATCGCAATCAAATCGCGTGTAATCGCCTTAGGATGTGTTCAAATAGATAAAAGCCAAAACTCACTCATTCACCAGCAAGCACCAACGTCGTATCATTTGACGGCGTAAATGAATATTGCACGGCCCTGGAAATCATGTAAACACCACTTCAGCAGATTGGAAAGTCGTGCTTGGAAGTACTTCTGCTTTTCCGGCAAAGTGTTTCCACTTGCTTTAAATATCCGCTTGGATTGTTGTGTTATCTACCCTTCAGAGCCCGACTTTACCTCGAAGAACTTCGTTAAAAGACACGGAAAGACGGAAAAAGGAAAAATTAGACCAATTTGTATCACTTAAGAAAATCCATCCAAAATGTCATTTACGCACTGGAAACGAGCGACCGAAAGAGAAGAGAAAAGTGTGCCATAAAGCGTGAATGATGGAACAGAATGAGAGAATAAAGTCCCATAGCCAGAAATGGTTTCGTTGAAGATAATGAAACGGCGGGAAAAGCAGATTTTAGCATTTAATTTAATTTCTTTCACCCAAACGCTGGGACCATGGAGGAGACAAAGCGGATGGTGAAGGGCTAAGAACGTCAGCAAAGCTATAAATTTGTAGCAATAAGAATTGTGCGGGAAGAAACAGAAACACTCGAGTTGACGGCAAAAAACCAAACAGCACGAAATAAATAAACGACTCATCGAAGAGTCGTGAGTTAGATAAAGCGTCGACGCAATCCAACGGAGTCATTGCGCGGAAGAAAGCCTAAGAGTTTCGGTGATGCCAGACCACCGGAAGATAAGTTCCTTTGTGACTTACAGAAGAGTCCCAGTCTTCCACAGAGGGAAGATATGGAATAGGAACTCGTTTCCCACCGGCCGAAACGACATTCGGAAGATGATCGCAAAGTATTCGAAAGTCCCGCGAATTCATCGTCCGTTGACAGTTTGACTTCTGAACTGAAACTAACAAACGCGAAAAAATGAAGATGGTACATCAGGTACAGTGCACAATTGGTGATGAATGAAAAGGTCAACAGGGATGGCCTTATGTCTGCCGAATTGAAGCAGAACCGTGAGGTCGCTAAACATTGGGAAAATATAACCTCACGGACGACTCAGAACGAATCAATGCGAAGCGTGAGGAGAAAAACGTGACAAAAAATATGATAAAATCTTTTATATATTTTTCCATTTCTTTTGCCGTTGATTCTTACATCCGTTGGCCCTTCTTTGCTTTTTCGCATGTTTGTTGTCCTTTGCTCTTGTTACGTTTTTTAATCTAATTTTCCACCGCCCTCATATCCGTCCGTTAGTTTCTTCGACCGACTTGTTTGAAATCGGAAAAGGTTCTTAAAGAAACCGCTTATCCGGCTTGTGTAGCTCTGGGTTCTTTTCTCACTTCTCCTCTTTTTATCGGCGGCACGACGCGGTTACGATGCTAGAACCTTTTCTGTCACTCAACACTGCCGGTCCGAGGGTGGGTCGGGCTGAATGGCGGCCGGAGGTAGGGTAGTGTAGATTTGATTTGGTTTCTTAATTGTAAGCACCGTTTGACGCGCCCGGTCCATACGCTCAGTTCGATGGATAGAACTAATCGAGAGATAACGTCGTCGGATTTAGGGTTCTATTAAAGCTAGTGCCCCAAATCAGCCCTGAACGTTAAAGGGTGGTTGTAGTTTTGTGTCTTTCATAAAATCATGTTCGCGCAATCGTTCGTCCGTTCTCCCTGCAACAATAAACGCCAGCGAGAAGTGAAAGAGACAAGAAAAGGCAAAGCACTTCTTGGTCGGTTTGGCTGGAATTCCGAAATCCGGATCATGGTGATATGGATTTGACAGATTGGGATGGTCGGTTTCTTTACGACGCTCATAAAAGATCCTCTCCGCTTCGTGGGGGAATTCCCTATCGTGGCATCAAGAAATTGAAGTTGCTTTGTTCTGGAACAAAAAAATCGTCCAACGATCTCGTTTCTCCGCGTGAAACCTATACACTTAATTGTGCCAATGGTTGTTTCTTGCTTCTCATGTGAGCTGCGTTGTTCTGGATTGGCTAAACTGGCTGTGATGATTCACTTTCAGAATGGACCTTAGGAAATAGAAACAAAATTGTGTAGTTTTTTCGTTTCAAAAACATTCATGAGCGATAGAAACATTTTGAGCATGGTTGTCGGGTTTTAACCGGCTTCTGACACGTTGGTTGTTCGCTAATCCTTGCTTTTTCCGAACAAGAGAAGAAAAACTGTTCTCAAACGCACCATTTAATGTGGGCACGTATTCCATGCATTGTTTTTTTGTGTAAGTGACAATCTGATCGCAATATACAAAGTGCTAGAACCACACTGGCCCTAAAAGTAATTAAACTGCAGTAACCGACACATCAGCCGTCACCACGTATTTCATTTTTTTTCTGTATTAACAATCCACAACCGTCCTGTTACTAGCTATGCAGATCCAAGCGGCTGAAGCTAATCTTCGTAGGCCGCAGGTTCACACTTGCTCAAACAAACTCCATCACTTAAGGGCACATAAAACCATGATTTTTATCGCCACTTTCTCGTACGGCCAGCTCTCCCCGGAGCTCGGAGGAAGGCTCAACTGTTACAATTAAAAAATCTAGCCAAATTGATATTCAAAGCGAGCGAAAGACAAATCCCCACGGCCGAGGGGACGTTCTGTGGCAACATGCAAACCCGGCAATGCGTTGAGGCCAGTGACTCCCGGTGGCACACATTTTCAACCGCCACCGGCTTTCGCCGCGATATGAAAGAGGCCTATGAATATATTATTTGCCGTAAAGCAAGGGCACGTGAGCGGAATTGTAAGTGGAAGATTAGCAACGCACCGGGAGGCCTCCACTTCTTCTACACACCCGTTGGCCCAGGGAAGCACAAAAAGGAAATTCAACCACCAAGCGAAAGAACTTGCTACCGTCGAGGACACGCGTGAAGCGGATTCAATTTGCGACTGGTAGAAGGCAAAACATAATAGGCTTTAAATTTCGTTTATCTGCTGACGTTAGCGCAAGCCCCGCGGAACCAGCCGAGCATACACACACAAGCTTGGGAGATCTTTGCCGCAAAGCAAACGGAATATTATGATTAGTCGGTTTTTAAACGGAATTCGATGCCATCCAACCGGCTTCGGGGGAAAACAGAGACATGGATAGAATGAGAGAATCGATGCGCTCTTTTCCGCTTGCGATCGATTGTCACTCAAACAAAGTGTCGTGCCAGCATGAGTAATGACATCGGCATCGTCGATGCAGCGATCCAGCTGCTAATCAGTATGCAATGGCTGCACGGTTCCACTACACCATTGTTTAATATTCCACCGTGTCCGTGGTGAAGGCGGTTTGGAGTTCGAGTTTCGATTTGTAAAATCAAGCTTCAAGTAGCTCCCGATTGGGCCTGGTACATCGGCAACCGGCCGACTCTGGCGGGAATCAGATTTGTGACCAGACTAATGCTGGCCCGTCATCGTTCGGTTATCTGATTGCGGTACACAAACTCTACAAGGTACTTGGAGTCTCCGGACGGGTTTGCTATTGCTCTTCCTTTGGCCGAAGCTTAAGGGACCTCTTGGAAGAGAAAGGGCACACACCGACAAAACCCCCTTTGCCTTGATAACAATTACCTTTTTGTGTTGGGGTGTTTTTCCGATCGAGACAAGTAGTTTCACCACTCTCTTTGCTGCCGGAGACTATCGTTCGTACGCGTTGGAATCTACTCACATCCTGTCCAAAATGGTATGCAAATAGCTTTATCCAAGTCTCTTCGGTTGCCGGGATCGACCGGTCGTTGATTCTCGCTTAGCGCTCTCCCAAACGCTGGCTTCGGACACTTGCCAAGCGGACTTGAAAACTTCGACCCAACAGGACGTCCTGTCGAGTCCTCGGAGTGGCCGTGCTGGTTTTAAAGTCGTTTTTCGGAACCATTTAAGTCCGTTAGCACGAGCAGCTCAACTTCTAGCCGTCGTTCTAACGAGGGAAGTGCTGGAGAACTTCGACACATGCTCGCTTCCTCGCCTCGGGCAGATTGTTTTGTCAACTTTATTGTGGAACATGTGCGTGTGTGCGTTTGTGTGGGTATTGCGGGCTGCAGGACAAAGTTTTCCTACCGCAGCTACCGTGGAACAGGAATGCCTCATTTGGGGTAAAACTATGCTGCGAAATATGTTGCAGACAACAGAGAAGAAAAACTTGATTAAAAGCCCGATTGTGACGCCTTAAAGCTCGGTGTTTAATCCATTTTACTCCATCTGATGTCCGTCGTACGGAATCAGAATCCTTCCTCCAACAACTCGTTGACACCAGGACGATGTATACGTTAAATTCTCTCACACAGTGGCCACTTGGATCCGACAAAAGTAGCTCACCTTCGTCCGCCTGCTTCATAACCTTATGACGTCCCTTAAATATGATTGCTGGTGACGTTTTGCTCCGAGCATAAATTATGCTTCATTATCTTCCCCTCGAGCCGAGACCCTTGATAGTCTGCTAAATTGTGTTGCTGTCACCGACCCCCGTCGACGTTCATGAATTTGTCTCAAAAAATATATAAATAAAAAGGTGGAAAATACCTTCTCCCTCAGACGTGCCGTCTTGCTAAAGCACATAGAATAGCAGCGGGGAAATCGTTTCGTCGTGTCAGCAGGCAGCCAGTGGACTTAGGCTTTCTGCTTTCAGCGGCAAAAGATGAGCTCCCTGTGGGGTGATGATGGGGCGAGGGCCTTCTCGCATATATTTAAGAACCATAATCGTATATTTTATGCTACAGTCACAGATTCACCTCAACCCATGGTGGTAATGGGGGAGATGGTATATGGTTGACTGTTTTGCCTATTCCATACAATGAATGAAGTCCGAATGAATTCCTCTCAGCTCAATGCATAGGAGGAAAGTCCCGGCTCGGAATGCCAATGGCCATAATCACTGTGGCACACACACCGTTTAGTCGACGACCGTTTGTTTATCACCGGAGTGTTGTTCGGGAACTGGTTTCTTGCTGGACGGCTTTGGGTCAAAAACAAAACACGAAAACTGAAACCTTCTCCAACTAGCCAATGCTGTCCGCTAGAACACACCACGAAAGATTCCTCCCGGGAGTATCGTTCCACGAAAGCAAACCAGGTGATAATTTACGACAAATTTATGCATATAGAGTGACAACAATTTGTTCCCAATAAAACGTTTCCCTTGGGGTGCTCCCTGTTCCCGGTTCGTCGGAAACGGAAATCAAAATCAAATAAGCCGATGTTTTATTGAATGTTCTCCGCTCCGTTATCGGCCTGCGGGTGCTGATGTGCTCATGATCGGCGCGTTCAGATGATGTTTACTTGATTCACGGTTTTGGTAGCGAAAGGAACCCTGGTTGAGGAAGAGGAAGAAGACGCGATTAGGATAAACGGGTCTCTAATGGAACCATTGAGTACGATCGAATCGGATGGGTGCCTTTTTCCGATTCGACCGATTTTCCTTTTCTTTTTGGTGCTTCCAAACCAAAACCTGCCTTACTAAAAGCGTTCGGTTGGTAATCGATGGCTACCTGTCCTTCGAGCCTTTCAGAGGTCATTTTCCACGGTGTGACAAAAATCATTCGGTTCGGACTGCGACCTAACAACATCAGATACGGTGTGGAGAAACACGAAAAGAATGGTAGGAAACCCCTAGGTCAGTGATACAATCTTTGAATTTTCTATTTCCTGTCAGGATTATATTTTTGCGCTTTCCTGTTCTCGAGTTTGACCGGAAGCATGCAGAATGTGAACAGCATTCCACTATCAATCCCTTGAAAAGGTCAGACATTTTTTGAATGTCAAAATGTTGATCTATTTCACAATTCTCTTCAATCGAAGACCATTTTTTACCCGAGAATCAATTCGTAACCTCTTTAAACGCTCGGATCATGAATAATTTGTTCTGTTTTCTGGTTTACATTTAACGCGCAATCAAACTCTACTCAAAAGAAATAGATTAGCTTTTTCCGGGTAATAGAAGCCTAATGTTAACTTCGCCTGCCCGACGAGCATTAGAAAGTAAATCACATTTCTCATACACGTCTCTCAACTATGATCCCTAGGCGATGATAGTGAACGGTCAGACGAAAGGCCACGGAAAATTCAATCATCTTCTCCCCACCCTCTCTAATGGTCGCTCGTCAAAATTTACTCCAATTTGTTTGTCGACAGCGCCAACATCCGCCGGTACGGCCTCTTGATGCGCTCCACAACTCCCTCCTAATGGCCATCTTGTTCAAGCGGGTGAACAATTAATCTTTCCCATTACGATTGGGCACGAGTTCGGTGAACTAAGCCAAACGTCTGCTGGCCTTCACCTCGCACCCTTAAAAGAGATCACTTTTCTCAGTCCAACAACAAAATTCGTTTCCAAACAAAACATGGAATCGAGGAAACGCATCGGTTTTCTGATTTAGCTCGGACTTTCTTCGATCAGTTTCGGCCAGTTTCGACGATTTGTTCCTCGACGTGGAGCAATTGACTAGCCCTACGTTGTATTCTGTAATTATTCCATCTAATTGCAGGGCCATTTCCTGGACGATCGTTCGCATTTCCTCGGTACGGGCGAAATTGGGAAATGGTTTATCCGTGAAAACGATGTTTGAGGAATGGAAAATTTGAGACCTCATAAATGTCCATCTTTTCGCCTACGGACTTGGTACTAAATGATAACTTATGTGGCCCGTTGGGCATATGTTTGCCGGAGACAGGAAGAATTTCCGAAATATCGACCGTACCAAACCTTCGTTAGACGAGGAGCGATTTATCATCTCTGTATCTTCGTCGGTCGGCCAGAAACGATATTGAAATCTTGTGATGCCCCCTGGGAATAACCCTACCGAACAGAATGAGGGCCGCGAAACGAAAGGACAAACTCAACCGGGCGGCCACCACGTGAAATGATCTTCCCGCAGAAGTGTTGTGTCTTCCTGGCAGGACTTACAACACCTTAGCGTTTGCTCGAATTAAGAGAACGGTTGACCGGAACGGAACCGGAATGAAGGCGGCGGTCTTAAACCTTCATTCTACCGCGCGTTCGACGAGTGTGTCGAATTCTGTAAACCTCCGCTCGCTTTCCACCTCTCTCCAAACGCTTCGATCCCGTTCCGAATGCAAAGTGAGCCGCCCGCGTTCTCAACAAACGCCTGGGAAGATGTTACGAAGATTTTGGCGCGGTTACCTGGTGACTACGGCAACATGAAAAATTACACTCATTAAGTCCACGATGGCGGCGTCGATCCCGCGGGTTTTCGGTGAGCATGCTCGAGCCATACGCCCGCCAAGAAGCCCCAAAGCTCATTACCGATTCGTCGACATTAGTCTCTCCCGCTCAAGAACTCGGGGGCGACTTGGAAATCCCAGCGGCGGAGAGCTACCTGCGTCCGTGGCCCGTACCTTCGCGGTACGATTATCACCACTAATCTAATATGCAAACCCACCCAAACTCATTAGAAAATATTTCTCAAACGCGAAACGGGACCCAAACCAATGCGTTGGGGCGGAAACTTTGTGGTATCCACGGAAACTTCACACGCCATTACACCGTGAAAGATGTCCTCGCTGGGGATCGGTGTCCACGGAGAAGGCCAATGTGGGACGGTTTATCATGAATTTATTTATTCATACACGCTCTCGATAAATGTCAACACGGACGAGCATTGGAAAGCCGAATATTTTGAACAGTCCCACAGAAAAGCAAATAAAAATGGCTCCACAGAATATCTCCAGGAAGGAACCGATAGAGTATCATCGGACAATTTTGATGGTAATAAGGCCCACCCCGAGCAAGTCTCATAAAAGACTTACTCGAGGTGTTGGTGGGACGAGTTTGAAGCAGAACCGTACGATTCCGCCCGCTTTTTTGCGTATTCCCTTTTTTGCGTGATTAATGGCACCCACCCTCGGATACATTTATGCTTCACCGTCGATCTCATCCATGCGGGGCATGATAAAAGTAAATTCTTCCTTCCTTCCTTCGTGCCGCCGTGCTTTGAGCGATATTTGTGGTGAAGTTATGACATTAAATTTGCTAAAGTGTGGCAGAAAAGTTGCCTCCGGGGAGAGCGAGGAAGCGGACGGAGTGGTAAACCAAACGAGAAAAAGTCGTTTGGAGCAGAAAGAGTTCAATTGTTGACAAATGCTATCAATCTTGGCTTCAGCTTTTTGATTCTGACCACGAATCGCAATTGAATGGCTCTGAAGGCGAAATATCCCATCTTGCAATGCGTTATGTATGAACCCTGCTGGGCACGGATGTTGTTGTGGTGAAAAAGTCATACATAGTCGCGCAATGTTCGTACATACTAATATCATTTTTCATGTTCTAATGCTCGTTTGTGGCGGGTAAAATGTACGTACTTGTTACTGACAGCATAATCGTGCATCGAGCGAAAAAGAGTTGTACTGCTTCGCTAACAACATTCTGATCGCAATCAATCAATTCCGCCTCTCCTTTTGGGAGCTGGCAAGTATGGTTTGCAAGAATGGCTTCTCGAACGGAACGATGAAGGTTCAGCATGGAAAAGTTGGGAGCTTGCTTGCGATATTCCTCGCTTGGATAGAAAACTGTTCCCATTACGAGGTGGCTCACTTTGGAAGAGTTTATTTTTCATTAGTGACACGCATCGCGTCGCACCCTATGTCGTTGCGGTGAGCCAGAAAGACAAATGCTAATGGGTAAAAGTTTCCTTCCTTCCTTCGCTAGCTGGAATAGGGCGGGAGGAAGAAAGCAAATCAGCTTCTAAACTGCCATTACTCACTTTCTCTAATTTGACGGGATGATGGGACGAGCTCGATGGGGCACTTTAGTTTGAGTTTTGAGAAGAATTTATTTCCGCTAAAAGGGCTTAGGTGATTTCAATATCAAAATTAATCAAAATGGGGATACAATCCTGAATCCTTAGCATATTTAAATAGCTTAAAATTAAAAGTACTGTCAAATTTACGATTTTTTGTATGCAGCAGTTTTAATTTCGTTCATTGAAATGTTTTAAAAATTGTTCACCATTGTTCTCATACCAACACGATCAAGTACCTCCATCGTACCCATAGTGCGCCATTCCCAGCCGAATTGTTTTTTTCCTATCAGGTTTTCCAACGACCGAGTGAACGCGACGGTGTGAAAGTGTGACTTCCTTCTGCCCGGAGGAAAATAAATGACGCTCCATCTATCAACGCGACCGAGTGAACGATGTCTCATTTTCTCCGGCAAAATCATATGCACTCGCGCCGATGATGAGTCCACGGAATCGGTCCACTGACGGACCATTCTATTTTCGCGAACATCCCGCATAGAAGAAAACGGTATTTTAGAAGAGAAACGAACGAGATGATGGAGAAGATGGACGGCGGACTCAAATCATTCGAATGCGGGCAATTTACTTTTCCCCCGTTTTACCTTTTTTATTACATCGTCTCCCCGCCGGGAAACCATGAACCTGGAATGCTAGACTAGACCGGTATGGGTGGAGCAATGGGGATTTTAATAAATTGAACCAAATGTATCACTTCATCTTCCACGGCGCGTCCAGGGCGCGTGTCCTCCCATTGCCATATCAAAGCAAGCAGGAAGTATCGAATGCGCATCGGCTTCAACAACGGAACCTGGAAAGATCATCGCCATCATCGGGCCGTGCATTTCGTTTAATCTATTTTCGGTGTTTCCTCCGAGAGATCGTGCGCTCCAAAGGGATGCGATGATGATCCAAGAGCGTGCCCCGTCCGGGGTCAGAGTTTCACTAAATTGAATTTCGTGTACGGCGCTAATGGATAACAGGACTAACGCGATCGCTTAACCCTACGCATTCGAGGGGAGAAATTGAGGCGTGTGGATCGGTTTCCGTCAAACTTTTCCGTGCCCAAAACGTCAAGATGAATGGTTGGATCTATCGGTTGGAGCATCGAGGCTCAAGCCTACGAACGCCCAGGAATCGAGATCATGTTGGAAATTTGTGTTGTGTCATCCAGCGAGTCGATCTACATTCACGATCATGGCACAATCGCTCACACCATGCCGGGTGGATCATATACTTCTGGAGAAATCATCTTTCGTTCCGAGACCTTTGCTGGCGGAAAAGATCGAGATCTTCAAACGAAGGCGGCCGTGATTCCTCCCGAAAGTTTCCTGTGACGAACCTTCATTGAAGGTATCGATTCCACGAGGACGCCTCTACCATTCCCGTCTTCTCTTAATGGGCGTCCGTAAATGGGTTACATCTAAAATCACACGCATTTGAGTGATTGTGCCTGCTCCGGACATTTCCGTTCGCGGGTCGAGGAACATCCATCCTTCCGATGGAACGCGGGATGGGAATTCATTACACAGGGGTTGACAAGGCTCGCCCAAAATCCGAGTCAACCTGTGCCCCATAACGTTGCCTCTTTGCCACGACTCTCTGCCGCAAAATGGAGGAACAAAACGAGCCGAAATTAATTTCCATGCATAATTTTTCAATTACCGACAAAAATAAAGGTGGTGGAGACGGACGAAACCGGTGGGTCCAAAAAGTTCTTCTCAACTTCTGCGCCGTAATGCGGCGTGTAATCGCGGTTCTAAATACCTTCATCCACAATTTTCCCCGTCCCAACATGTGCGTCCCTCTCTTCTGGCCAGGAACTGCGGAGATCCGTCAAGCATAACGGCATCGTGTCGAATCGGGCCTTTGGGCCCCTTGCCTCAATGTTTTCCAACGGCTTCGTTGTTTCAGTGTTGGTGTTCCTTCGGCCAGAGTTCCCGAACTTCGGACTCGAGCCCGCGCCGGATTTGGTTCAAGGTGAAGAAAATGGCAATTAAGAACAATGCGACCGAACGCGTGGTGGATGTAATCGGAAGTTAAAGGCGGTGAAACGATACTTTTATTGAGCTGGTCGTTCTTCGCACTTTGCATTGCCTTTATGTTCCACGCTGACTTGTAATAACTCGATTAGCATACGTTAATGTGTGTTTCATTAGAAGCCGCAGCGATGGATCATCGAAATATTTCCACGTTTTTTTGAACGGACAGGAGGGTTTGTAACGTTTCAGCGAAAAATATCGCTTCTTCTATGATTAACGGAGTCTCGTTTGGAACCACCAAAGTAATTAAAACGAGCATTTACTTCATGTGAGAAACATTACTTTTGGTTTGGTTTGGTATTCATGTGTCTTGCAGTGCGTGAGAAAGGATGTCTGTAACTCCAAGTAGCTAATTTAGTTTATTTTCGGTTCAAGTATCACATTTTAATAACATTTGCACAATCTTATCAATTTCCCTCGAGCGAATGAGTGGAAGTTAGCAATAAGAACACACAAAGAAACATAAGCACACATAAACACACGTGTGGTAAACTTTTCCTGCCACGAAACAGACTGACAAAAAAGCCCATTTTCCGCTCGTCAGCAAAAGTCAGCCCTCTGCTCCGGCGAGTGGCGGTCTGTTGCCGGTCGTGAAAAGCGGCGGAAAACCCACAACCACACAATTGCTACTGAAAAATGTTTTTCGGCGACTTTGTTTCTTTTTCCTTTGTATGTGTCTGTGCTCTGCTATGTTTGTGTTTGGCTACACTTGCGACCGGTGGCGGCGTCGTTTCCTTGAAGCCCTACAGCCCATCGCCGGATGGTGCTAGAAAAAGGAAGGCTGGAAATTTAAATTTTTATGGCACTTAACATTTTTGTCTTGCAACCTAGTTCCGCTATGAATGGACGAGAAAGAATGCGATGCGGAAGCATCCTTAACTAACGAAAACAACCGGAAATGGGCAGTAGAGATGCCATCGACTGAATGGCCAAGGAATGGGAAAAGGGACACGGAAAGCAATCTTGCTCGTTTGGGCGTTTGGTGTATGTGACCAGACTGTGGTGCGAGCTGGTTGCATGTGACGGGCTGCATCGAAGATGTTCAGCAGCGCGCCAGGCCATAAAGCGAAGGACGGCCCAACGGTGCAGGACTCAGACCGAGATAAAGAAGGATGCTTTCGACGGGTTTTGTTCCGCTTGTCAAAACGAAGAATAAGCCAGAAGGTGTAAGATTGAACGAGACTCAAATCATCTTCGGCAGTATGCGGTGTCCAAGTGCCCATCCATTTCAACCCGTGACCGGAGGTCGGAAAGTGGCACATGGGGAGGGTCATTCTCAGTCAGATTAATATGTCGGATCACGTACGTACACGTTTCGTTTACTGCTGAGCCGGTTTCGGTTCCCTTACTTCCGTAGGTTTCCGGACGGCAAATCCATGGCGAGGTTGTCTGGGAGTTTTACGACAATCCACGGAGCGTTAGGACCCGTTTGGTTCAACCGTACGAAAAGCAACATGGGGTCCTGCTGACGGATATTTCCTACCCCGGCTTCAAGCGGAAGTACGGCTTCTTGCAGGACCAGCACGTGACGGAGAGAATGGGAATGGAAAACTTACAAAAAAATATGACTTCCATTCTTTCTGCTTAGTCACTCGACGGTGAACTAATCTTTTTGAGTGAAGTTTAAACAGTTACAGCAAGTTCCACCTTCACGTGGAATGGTTCTTAAGCTTCGACATTACTTTGTGCTTTTACAATGTTTTTTCTCCGGGCTGTCAAGCTTCCCAGTTTTAGTTTGAATTCCGCAGATGCAAACCCGTCACATGGATAATAGTGTTGGATCACTTCAGAACACCAAATGGAACAAACAAACAAAAAACCTCCGGATTGTTACCATCACACGCTTTAAGCCCAAGGGCGCCACGTGCGGCTTTGGTCAGCAGAAGGATGTGGATTTAAAAAAGAAAAACACACGTGACACCAGCTTCATACGTCCTGGCTGGTCCAGCAGGTGGCACTCGACAAATACGAGTTAAAAGGGACTCGCCCTGTCCGACCGGGTTGCAGATAAAGGACACTCTCCCGCAATAAGCGGATGTTTCACTGGCGTTCCAACAGTTGCATAAGAACCCTCGTGTGTAAGCATTTCGAGGGCACCAAAGCCTATCAAACTAGAATACCCTGGAATTCATGCAGGACAGCGCCATTCTGCGCTTCTCCGTAATCGGGAATGGGATGGACGGGCTTATGGGCGGCAGCAGCGGTCAGCCTGCATTCGCTCTTTGCTCGAGCTATATCTGATAAAGCATCCGTACGGAAACTGCTGAGGCTGCGAAAGGAATTGGTCATAGCGTTAGGGTTGATATTGCTGGCATCCGGTTAAACTTCGGTCGCCATTGGAAAGGCGTACGAAAAAGACACAAACAAAACGAAATCAAACGCAAAAACCCACATACCAAACATTGGAGGAACTAAAGCGTTGTACTAAAAAGGATGTAATTTATTAAAACGGTCATTTTCGAAGTAAACGATGGGTAACAAGGGCAACACTCCGACAATAAAAGGGAAATGGTGGAAAGATACTTGCAAGAACGTGATGCTGTCCACGCGTAAGTCGATTTTCGGCGTCTCGAATGTTGGGCTACGGTTCATCCGTGGCATCTGTGGCTCGAAGTACCGGAATCAAAAAGGATCCCGCCTGTTCCACTCAATATTTTCCTTAAAAAACGTTTGTTCCACCCTTACATGGATTGGTTTTGATGCGTTCGATAAGAAAAAAGAAAGAAAGGCATCGACCATGAGCCTGGAAGGCATCAGACGCAACTACCCGTTTGTGGTACGCAGAAGGGGTTTTCTAATTGCATTTCTAATGCCTCGTGGTAAGAACCATGGATTCCATCGATTTGGTTCTGCCTCCAGCAGAAGGATTACTACGATTCGAAGTGGTCAGCAGATTCGCCACCGATGCCATGTTAGGCGTCCCCTCCCGGTCTCCGTTTTGTAGGGTAAGATTTATTATTCGTCGTTTCGATGCTCCCAGATGTTCGCATGGCTCCAGCTTCAGCATGAGAGAATGGCAAACGTTCGTTGGTATTGACCGATGATAAGAGAATCCTTTCGCTTGCAGACATAATTTATTTAAGAGCGAAGATGAAGTGAAGCCATTACTTTTTGGGGGTCGGTGTTTGCCTTTCCTACAGCTGTTGTTGTATCAACTAATCATACCAAATGGGGAGAAGTGAGAGAGCAGGTGCGTACAATATTTCCCAAAGATTATGATGAAAACGCTACATTATTTACAAGGCGGGTAAACGTGTTGCGGAGTTTTCCAATCGTTTCACACATAAGGATCCCTACGAAAGAAACACTAACAATTACGTTTTATTGTAAAGTATTTGAGGATTAGGTTCGGTGGGTTTCTGTTTGACGTAGAGCACTATCAATTGTTTTATATTTGCCAGTTTGATGACGATATCCAATGCATACTTGATGTGAGAGCTGCATAAATATCAGTACGGAATTAAATTTACATGGAGGCTGATTAGTATGGAAAACGTAGAACTCCGACACCACGTCCGGCTACTCCACACTGCCGGGCACAATTGTCAGCTCAAACGCCTTCCAGAATCGTTTCGTACCTGCAGGACAATCCAGTCACAGCTTAATCACCAACCGAGTTCCGACAACACGTCGAAAGACTTGGTTGTTCAGTCTCCTGCTCGTGCTCGTGCTGCCAATTAGCATTCTATTAATTGTATAATCGCCTTACGACGCACAAATCCACGCACAATCAACCTATAGTCGAGGGAAAGCCATTGAGAAAAGCGGCTCCATTGTTCCAGCTTCCGGGAGTAATTGTAACAAATAGCCCGCCTCCTTCTAGCGACTGGCCAGGCTTGCTCGCTTTGCCAATAGGATGACGGAAGTAATGGCACCGTCAAGCATTACCATCACCGATAAAAGGACCAATGAAGTCCTATTTGACGCACAAGGCCTCAAGAGCGAAGAGCCCACAGCCGTAAACATCTCATAATCGTCTGGTAATGAAAACCGGAACTATTGCCCATTCGTACAGCCGTTGGTGTCCACAAGTCTCGAGACTAGAGGATCGGTACGATGTTCCGGTGGGAGTTGAGACGACGTACGGGAGTCGAATCTGCTGTCAATGGTAGATTCGCTGCAACTTCTCCCTAAACTGCAACGGACGGCCAAATCCAGGACTGTCAACATCAAACGGTGCATTCCGAGCAGACAGTGAGCCGGGCCCTACTACCGGCCGGAAAACCCCAGTGCAATGGTGTTGCGAAGCGTTTCTCCACACGGAAGCGGTGGGACAATCACGTAAATCACTTCAATTATCGCCCGTCGTTGCATTGGCACTGGATCTAGCTTCACGTGCAAATTGTAAGCACAATAACATTGTGTGCAACCGTTGTTTTCGGTGGTGGTTCGGTACCAAATTACGCTGTGAACGCCACTGGTTCGGGGCTACGATGTCCTTTTCAACCTTACAGTGTACTCCAAGATCGCTACGGGAAAGCGAAGTGAAGCGTGGGGGAAGGGGTTTTAATTATGAATTTATATGCACCTCCTGCATCCAAGTCCCGCAGGAGATCTGCATCGGTTCGGTGGTGCCTCGTCTTTGGCCAAGAAGTGAAGACGAATCGGATGATGGTTGGTGCCCTGAAGTGTTATTCAGCTGGTAAATTAATGTCTCGTTTCGTGCATTCAACGTGTTCAACACTTTGCCTCTACCATCAGAGTCCGTCAGATCGCCTTGTGACTAAACCTTGCGGAACCGCCGGACTCACACATTTTCAAATTGTAAACTGATATTTACCAACGGTGGGCTCGACTTGTCGCTACGCATTCCTGTTCCACACATTTGCGGTAGTTTGTTCGTTGGAAGGAAAATACGAAACACCTTCTCCGGAAAACATAGCAACGCCAAACTTTTCCACAGTTCCTCAAGCTGTGGTTCTTTCACTGCCTCTGGCAGTTTGGTGCATTTTGCGAAAGACGTGTAGTAGTTGTGACAGTCACCAAAATACACTTCCGCTGGAAGTTCGTGTTTCTGTCTGTCACGGTCGGGCGGTAGATATGGTACGAAAGTGCGTTGGATGTTGTCGCACTTCGAGGAGTAATGTTTCGGGGATTCTGGTTCTTCAGACAGTGATGTCCAACTTATGGCAATGGAAAACAAATTTGAAGTCGTCACATAAATTTCGCAAAACGATTAAGAACTTATGAAACCATTCGATAGTAAACTGATGTCTTTTTAAGTTTATGAAATTGGAATTAACTTCGACTTATCGGTACGTTTGCAATCACTGATGAAATACATTAATTTGCATTGCAAGCTTGAGAAGGAAAATATTTTGATTACTAACCTTTACAAGCGTCAACCTGATAACGTCGCCCTCATTCCCCGCCGATAAACAAACGCATTAAAACGCTTGGTCACGTTGGTGGCGTGAACCGAAATCCTAAATCTCAGTAATTGAATGTCCCTAACGGTGCGGTTAGACCAGAGCCAAGTCAACCATCTCCCGTCTACTCATCCACGGAACGCACGGTCCAACGCCATCGACGGCAAAGATCGCTTTGCGCCACTCCGAACAGGAAGAGTGTAATTAAACCACAAAAGCGCAACCGTTGTTGGCGATGAAAAGGGAACAGCTCTTGTCTCTCGTTGGCCAGTACAAATGGAAAAGTGACGCTACCGGAAGATGTAGCTCCCGCCGAATGAAGCGGCTCCAAAATCAACCATCAGATGAAGATTGTTTTGATTTATCTTTTCCGCTGCTTTCTTCTCATTTGTTTCTACCGACCCCACAAATGGGTCCATGTCTTTGCCCATCGCTGCGATTCGTCGTGCGCCATTTGGACGGGAGGGACTATTCAAGGCGGCCACAAGTCAAAGCCCCGCGAGCATGCTAGCGTAAGAAGTCGAGTATTAGGCACATCCGGACACTTGTCCACGCGCCCGAACCTTATGCTGCGAGGGTGCGTTTGTTTACTTTTATGTCTCTTGCGCGATTCAAATAGATCCCTTCGGTCAGGCCAAAAGAGCCTTCCAGCGAACGTCGTCCACCGGTTGGCGACGGCGGCATTCCCATCCCAAAGTGGTCCGCTTAGTTTCGTCTTTCAGCTCAGCGATTTCCTTTGTTATTTCATCCGTTTCCCGTTCGGACGCAGTTTCGTTTATCCATATTTTTTTGGGTTTTTCTTCTCGGTGGTTCTCGAGCCAAAGGAAATCTCTTATGTCAGTAAACTTCCTGTCATCGGAAGCGTTTGAGAAAGTGCGAACGCTTGTCACTTGTTGCGTTTGGCTCAGGCGTGAACGTGTTGTGTTATTCTTTTCAATTAGTGCAACTCATGAAAGATGCCCAGTTTTATTTTCTTGTCTATAAGGTGTTGCGATGCTTCCAACTTCAACGAAAGGGTAAGTAAAATAAACATTAACTGGAAAGCAAATTCAATAAATCAATTCAAATAGAACGTTAACGAAGAAATTGTTTCGCCATTCGATAAAATATGTAGTATTAATTGATATAAAATGAATAAAAACCGCACCACAGAAACGCATATTTACATTCGATCATATTATTGGTTTTCCAATATTCGTTAATTTGACTCCCGGGCGTTCGACCGGTTCAACAGCACTTCAGCTACCCATTCGCTTTCATGTTTCGTTTCATCCTCAGTACATCGGAAGGTAATTGCTCCGGAAGTGATGTTTCCGGATTTATCTCCCCTTTGTGCGATGCGCCAACATAGTTCCTGCCGAGGAGTACATTAAAACTACCCGTTCTGTTTTTATTACTCACTATTAAACTGCACCATCTGAGAACCGATGCACACCAACGAAAACGATAATGTTTGTGTTCCTCTAATTATATTCAAGATCGAAAGTTTACCCCATTTTCCGGGCGAAAACTGAGAATCGGTACACGCCGACACGCCAAATGTTCATATTTCTTTATGATATCTCCCCCCAAAATTCCTGCCTGAATACAGCGAGAGTTGATGTCGTTACGGTTGCGGGAAATATTCAGGATGTGGAAAATGGCGGGCAATGAAAAATAAACGAAACGTGCTTCGCGGTCAGTTGGAGTTGCGCACAGTGGAAGTATGAAAATGGTGCGGTGGGGGGAATCCGGTAGACAGATCGCCGGAAGCCGAAAGCCGGTAGATAATTGTGCGTTAATGTTTCCACGTTGTTTTCCACATTTACCTCGTCCAACCCATGTTCCTCCGTACGATCCCAAAAAGCCAATGCCTAGCAGCGCATATGGTTCAGCGCATTTTTTTTTTTTACGTGGCACGACATCCCCTAGTGGGACAAGGCCTCTCTCCGAAGAGAGTTTGTGTGACCGAAAGACGGTATATTATAGATCGGTGGTCAGCCGTTCGTAATACCGGAGGGTGCCAGACTCGAGATTCGATCCCACACCTGTGGTGTGGTGTTTCTCGCGCTACCGCTGCGCCATGGGCACCCCCGGGTTCAGCGCATGGGTGCGTGATTTTCACGCTGCACTGATTACACGAATCTCTGCCGTGCTTCATGTGTTCTGCTTTTTTTTTGCCTTACTCAGACTATCTGCTTGCTCTCGACTACATCACAGTGACCCAATGACAGGCGTGTGGTGTCATATTGGCCACCGGTCCGGAATGGTGGAATGAGCCAGTGGTTTTTCCAAGTTCCGGATCGAGCTTCTTTTTTCCTTCACCCGCTTTTCGGTTACACTTCCGTTTCGGGTGTTTGTGTGCTTTTCCATGATGCATACAACTGTTTCTCTGATGGAATGGCATCATCCAATTTAAATAAACGTCCTTTGATAAAAATGGTGGCCCGAAGTGGCCGTGAGGTCGTTTGAGCCCACTCGACGGAAATTTAGGTTTTTTATTAGGCAGAAAATATAGAGACGATATGTGTGTTATATGTATTCGATGTGTTTGGAAAATATGTTGATTTATTTCTGCATCACAACGACATGCTGATATGGTTTGAGTATTTTTTCTGGGAAAATGCGTCTCTTGTTTCCTTGCATAATAAACTCATTTCATTACGTCTGATTTTTGCTCCTTGGGAATTTGAATTTTACTTGGATATTTGATTTGTTCCTATCTTTTAAACAATCACCGAAGCAATCGACATATTTGAAGGAGTTTCCATGGTTTAATGATATATTTCGAGCAACTTGTAAATAATACTTTGGTGTACATTCATTATTTGAATTCCATTCCATGACACCATCGGACTTATTCGATTAAGTGACTCATTTTTCCATCAACACTCGTAACGATACACTAGAGTACTTTTTTGCCATCAATTTGTTTGATTAACTGCACCGAGGTTTCATAGTTACAGAGGTGTCCTTTATAAAGCCTCGGGCAAAAGTATTCCGTGCAATCAATTGCGACTCAGAGCGAGCCTCTGATATCACTCTCGAGAGTCATTCCAATTGGATCGATACGTTGGAATTTAATTCTCATCATTGCAAAGCAAATTCTGCACAAGGACACCCGCCACTCATATCTCGAAAAGCCTCTCAACCGGAACATGCCAACGTCACCGTAACCGGGTGGTCACAAATGTAAAATAAAATGTTGTTTGATTGAGTGTGCGTCCAAGGCAGCGTCCATTGAGGCGGACGCGATAGTGCGACCACTGACGATGACGGGTGATGTACGTATTCGTCATCTCGTATCGCAAGCCGTCAGCCCGGTGCACCATGCACGATGCACTCTCGTTGCATTCTCGGTGAATCGGAGCGATTGCGTGGAACCTTGCAACCATGAATTACGGACCCCGTTTTGCCAACCGTGTCTCTGGCATCCGTGGATGTGGAGTGCACGCAAAAGACTACGGTGTCGTATCGAAACGGTATTCCATCTGGAAAAAGAGAAACGAACGCCCAAATAGAGCAAGCAGGCGTAACCTATGATCGATAGTTGCACTCCGATGCCCGCTGGCGTCCAAATTGCAGGTCGTTTGGAGTGACCGGTTCTGGGAATGGCCAAATTGAAGCGATGTTGCACACGTACGGGAAGCGGAACGTTTTATCACGCCGATGCTGCCGCTTGCGGTGTTCAGATATTTCTTTTCGTTCCCTTTTTTTTTATCCCGCAACAAACAATTTCTAAAAGTTCGTAAAATGGAAAAAGTTCCTCCATGTCCGGTCCGTAGCCTTCGGATTCCTCGTTTCGAACACGGTGCCGGAAGTTGATTGGCCACTGTTTCGTGTGTCTGCGTCCATCCAGTAGTTCCGGTTGCTACTTCGGCTGCCGTTACCTGTCCCTGTATTCGTTGTTGTTTTATTCTATTAATTGAATTGCTAACCGTTTTTGCTGTTCCATTGAATGGGAAACTGCTAATGAAACGGTGTTTCAGAATGTTGGCAAAACGAACGCAACCTTTCCGGGCCGAAGGGTCAAGCGGGGTTGCCTGGGGTAGGTTTTCCATTCGTTTGGCACAGTTAATCAAAGATAACCTTTTTTGCGCTATTTTACGAATCGTTGGAATGCTCGACTCTAGTTTGGAATTGCTACAGATCCTGTGGAATGTCACTCGAACACAATTTTTAAAATGAAAAATTCTCTACATGTTTCGTTGAAATATGCTAGCATTATACAAATATTTGCACAATAAGTTCGGAGAATTACACAAATACTGAGATATCTACGTAAATTGTCGTAGAGGAAACATATTTTGCTAACAAAATAAAACGTTATGTTATCAATTTTTTGTGTCAGTGATTCATTAACCCCTTCACGTAATCTTCTTGACTGGTGTTTGGTTTACGTTAAATTTTGTGTTATCGCTTATGTTTGGTGTTTGTGTTTGTGTTGTCGCTTATGTTTGGTCGGTCCCAGTCAGGAAATCTTCTGGTTCTCTATTTTTCCACACATGATGTCTATAGACCCTTCATAAAAGATGGTAAACTGATGCCAAAGCCATTTTGGTGAAACTGGTACGAAATTAAAAACATATGCTGCACCATAGCGGAACCATTCCCTAGACTATCCTGCATTCTTAAACGCGGGAAAAGAGGAAGGCTGGTCTGAAGGTTTTCAGTATTTTATGGTTTTGTGCGTTAGCGAACCAACTTCAGCGAGAGGGAACGACTTTAAGAAACATCGTTTGTTTTCTCTATTCTTACCGTTTTGTGCTACATGGCGCCATCGGTAGCGATGTTCACTGAAAGGTTCGGACGAGCGGAAAAGGTCCATGGAAGCATTGCAGCCGACCACCGCGTTAGAAAGAGGTGCATAACAGATGAAATGAAAAATGTGCTACCAGATTTACGGAACGCTTGCAACAGAAGCGTAATTGGAAACAGAAGCCACCTCGCCCGGCTCAATTACTCTGTGTGTCGAAGACGTTTGGAGCGAAATCTGCACCAATTCACCTAATTGCAAGATTGCAAGATGCAAATCATCGGTGGTGTGTGACATTTTTGACCCTACGAATGAAGGGCTTTGTCCATTTTTTGCATATCCAGTGTTCTCGAACCTCGAACGGTGACGCTTTAATGGAACAATTTGTTAACTCCTATGGTAACCGCAGCGCCGGGCGTGTAAAAGGAGGGTATTTTGGGCTGCTCCGTGTAAAAGGTAGCGAGATGGAAAATTACTCCTCGTTAACACCAAACTCCGGAAGGTGAGCAAGCGGAACAAACGGGGACCTTTCTACGATGGAACAACTTCAGCTGTTCGCGCGTAATTGAAGTAAAACGCTCGCCCGGGAAAAGTCGAAGCGCTGGTGTTCTTGCTCCCTTAAGCCCGTTCCAACACAAATTTTCATTATTATCTAAATTACGCATACTTCACCCTTCGTCCGCCCGCAACGCCAACAACCGAACATCCGAGCCGGCATCGGCTGACGGTGCGCTGAACGTTAACAAATTTGCCGGCAAGAAAATCAATAAAATTTAAATCAATTTCTTACGAAGATTCCCACCCCGGGGTTTTTATCACGCGGTAAAAATAAAAAAAATCTAACTCATACTGTCGTTTGCGAACTTTATTGATATTCTGCTTATAAATCATAACCCACGCTGGAAAGAATGTGTCCCTGTTAAAACTCGCATCTCCTTGAGCTCGGCTAATATACGCCTAACATGGTGGCAAACATTAGCGGCCTTAGAAGAAAAAAATTGCCTTTGATGTGCCTGCAGGCTACTTTTGGGCCTCGCTAAACGCACGATTTTCTAGTTCATATTAGCTAAAACAACCTTCAAAATGGCAAATTTTCCCGTCCCCGGACAAAAACATAATATACATACAATGAGGATAAACAAACATGTGACACCCGGAAGGCACGCAGAAACAATGCAGCCTCATATAAACACACACACGCACGACGATGCACCACATACCCTAGCACAAGCTTAATCATGTATCATGCTCCGCTGCATGTCGGTGCTGCATTATGAAAAATGGAACTTGACTGCGTCGCATTGAAGCGCCAGAGATCATTCCCCGCGATGCAGTTGCAGTCGCTTCGCTTCATTTTTTGGCCCGTGGCTTGCGGCTGCTGTTCTTACGCTGCGACGATGCAAACCATTGCAATTCGTAACAGTTTGGGGAACAAAGCGATATAAATTTAAGGACCATTTAGAAAATTGCTCAAAGAATTATCGTCCACGAATAATCTTCTCCAGAGTTGCATGGTTTTTTAGTTGCTTTACTTAATCATGTTCATCAATAAATTGTCCTATACCTTGCTTTGAATGTCTTTGTTGTATCTTTTCCTCTCAAATAAGTATTTCATTCACAAAATTCATTTTGAATCAAATCTCCTTTGTATTTTCACAAACTTTAGGAGGATTTACCGTCGATGCGAGTTGCGTTTAGATTCTCAAAAAAATCGCAGGCAACTCTGGCGGGGGGGTTGATGCGCCACTAGTGGAGAAAAAAAACCAACTAGCAAAAAACCCTCCCACAAACCAACGCCTTGCCCTACGTTCGTATTGATTTCATCAACGCGTTGAAAAAAAAAACTAGACGAGAAAAACCGCCGGAAAACAACGTCTCACATAAAAGTAGTGTCGAGCGCTACCTGTTCGAAGTGATCGTTTAATACACACAGCTATACGAAAAACACGGAAGGAAGGACGACGACGACGACGACAGCATCCTGCCCCCGGTTGGCCCTTGGCTGGACGAGTCGAACCAGAACCTGCTTATGCACATCGGAAACTCGTTCGTTTGAAAAGGACATCCACCCACCCCTACCGCATTCACACACGTGATCGGAAGCATGTTTTGGTTCATTTTCTTTTTCTATTGTAGCCCAGCAGCGGATTGCCTTTGTATTGGATTCTTTCTTTCGTTTTACACTACCGAGCGCTACCGGGAAAAACAAAATCCCTTGTACTATTTTTCTCGCTTTCCCGCCAGCTTTGTACTTCTCCAGCACTTCCTATGGATCCGGAAATTGCATGACGAGGGGAATATTTTACCTGACCTTCCCCGTAGGACTTTAACCTGCATGGACCGGGACAAAGTTTTTCCGACCGGAATAGGAAATGAAAGAGACGAGAGAGATAGAGAACAAATAAGTCAGGACTTAAAAGGCAATTCATTCTTCACTCGGGTAACAATCTAAACACTCGGGTGGAAAGCAATTGATTTTCCGAAATTAAATTATTTTTAAAGTAACATTCCCGCTCTTTGTGCTCGGAATGGAAAAGTTTATGGTGTGACAAGGAAAATTGTCACAGGCCTCCCGTGTCCCAACGGTTTCCGATGAATGTCAGCGTGCCGTTAAACGGTTGTTCAAAGTGAGCATTTGTTGTTCACCGTCGTACTTTCGTCCTATCACCATCATCCAAGCGGGAAAGAACGTACCGATTGAAGCACTAGAATGTTATATGGGAGCTATTTCAAATGTTCGCTAAAAAAGACACATAAATAATGGAAAATTGAATTAAATGCATCGCAAGGAAAAGGCGTGAGGCAAACTTCATTAGCAAGCCAGTATCTGCAGCTAAATTATGCTATCACACCACCTGCTCTTGCATGAGACCAAGCTGGCAAGGCAAGTGGATAGTTTTTGCACCTTCGAAGCAATTTTCCCGACACGTCCGTCAGCGAAACAATTTGTTAAGTGAGCCGGAAAAATACTTGTTCAACGGTGTAAATTTAAGCACCAATACTGGGTTTTCGGGAGGGTACGAGGAAGATTGGACCAACGAAGACCCCGTGAAAAAGGTGAACGAAGGTTTCTACATTGTTTTATTACAGGATGGAAAAAAGGTGAAAACCTTACCCAGCCGTGTAAGGAACTTTTTATAAGAAAAGGTATATACTGTGTAACTATCAGAGACGTTTTAAGTGACAAGCACCGTTCGTCCGAAATTGCAACGGTATTTTACTTCTTTCTGCCCATTATCCTCAGCAAGGCCATCGCCATTGCAATACGCCTTGATGATCTAATGGTACTACTGATTACGACAGGAAACAATTCCTCGAAGGTGCAAATTATTTTTATTTTACATTAGTCACATCGCAAAATAAAACTCCAATCATTGGCGTTAATTGATCTGAACCAAGAACAAAATAGCTCATTGAAGCATTGTTATCAGCACATATCTTCCACTAGCGCTAATAAAGTATCCTGCTAATTGACTTACGCTAACAACCTCCTAATTGGACGTCTGCAATCATTCGCCGCTTGCGAAGAAAGAAAAAGAAATTCAACACAAAGCCCACTCAATCAAACTTATGGCTCTCCTCAATCGAAAATATCTCAATAATTCAAGCAGCCATTGATCTGTCCGTGCCGGCGTCTGGAAGCATGCCGGCTGCCAACAAGTGGCCGTCCAGACAACCTGAGTTACAGTTTGGAGATTATTGCCTTCTGGACGCTTCGTTCGATGAACGTCCGTGACCGGAAAGCGCGAGCCATGGCAAGGATGGAATTTCCTAATTAAATTAGAAGAAAACGAAAGTGAAATCGGTCGACTGATGGTATCCACAGTGGGCTAAAGGAGGCTGGATGATAAGAAGATGAATGTGGTGAAGAGTGGGTGTGTAAAAAAATTAATGAAAGATGTAACGATAAAATGTCGAACCTGTTGGCAAAAGTAAAGATGTTTTATCACGGGAAGGAATGGAGTGGGAGAGTATCGTTTTTGTCTAGCACTTAAATTCAACATGAACTATTTCGAGAAAATTTCCCCGACGACTAAGTCAACGGTGCGTGGCGAGAATATTAGAAGCGAATTCTGAAGCAGGAATTTCATTGAAACATAGCACCGTTGAGGCACTTTACTCGCAGTCCGATAGAACATTTCAAGTCTTTTCGTTGCCACACAGAATAGTACATCCTTTAACTTCCCCCGCACTCTGCGATTCCACTCCAGCTAACTGCCCGATTATGTCTAATTTTGTTATTATTTAAATTTTCCTGATAAAAAGCTTGATTTACGGCCTGTTATGCGAAGTTTAATACAATTATGGTTCTTTTGATTTGATTCAGTTTGCGTCGTTCGCTGCGTCCGACTTTTAGCCTACTTTGCATATCAACATCACCACCATCATGGTGGTATCATCATGAAGGTTACATTAAACCACAGACGTTAGTTATTCCATTCGAACTGGGCGTTGAATGCCAAATGTCTCATACGAACATTCTTTCCCGCGACGACTCACCCTGAGCATACACAGTTATCTAAATTTTATTGCAGACATGTTCACTCTTCCGGTCGCTCCAAAAGTGGCCCTTTTTCGGGAATCTTTGACAACGTTGGCGACCGCACGTCCGAACGACCGACCAACCGAGAACATTTATGATTTCTCACAAAACGGTTTTTTCTCCTTCATCGCCTCCGGACCCGCGGAAGGGCCCTTTTCTAATTTCAACCTTAGTCACCAAGTGGAAGCCTTTTTCCGAGCGTCCATGTCACGATGAGGGGGGATAGAAAAAGAATAAAATATAATTCTCCACTTGCCTCGCGGACGTAGGGAATTCGAAGCGCGAACGGAACCCATCCGATGTAATCGTATGCAGGAATAGAGTGGCGGTGATGTGCTTTTCAAGTAATCACATTAACTGTAATTGTTCGCCTGGTGTATGTACTTTTAAGTGGCATCTTTCGTAGAATGGAAGTCCGCCGCGGAGTCTGAAAATCTGAATACCTGAATACCGACGCTCGACGGAGCGAAACACATCCCAACGCACCGGTCTAACGTTCTTCTGATGGTTCCTTGAATTTGTTCACCATCGCATGTCGCGCAAGAGACTCTTTTCTAAGTTTTATTGCAGTATAATGATGGCATTAGTTTATTCAATTTCAGCTTATTACGGGCTCCCTGTCAACCTGTTCGCAGTGCCTAAAAATATCCGAAACGCGTCGCTATCGTACCAAAGCCCAACTCCAAACGCAGCCAAAACTATTTCGTAAAAGTCATTTCCAGCGACGGTAACATCAGAATTTGATTGCTTCAGCACTGCGGATTCATGCTCAACCGGTTTGAAAATGAAATTTTACCACCCAGCATTCACCGCTTACCACTCATTCCGGATGTTTGAAGAGGCACTAACCGGATAAATTAAATTCCGAATGCCCCCAGTGGAATCCTATCCCACTCTAAAAGGTCGATCAATAGTTCATTGCCAACATTATGCCGACAGCTGCATTGAAGCAATCCATCAACCGACGCAGATTACCCTAGATTGATTTTTGTTTACCTCAACAAGTGCAGTCGAAGCCGGGGGTGGTTTGCATGCATGAGCGCCCTCGATAACGGGTGCTAACACACACTGACACACTGAAAAAGGGGTGACCCCAAATGACAGCCGAGTGACACCGGAACGAGCTCTAGTTCCATCAACATCCGGCCGCAAAATCTATCAAATTGGGCAATTTGCGAGAGCGACCTTCCGAAAAGGTGGAAACGGATCCAAAATGATCGACGGCATATGAAATCAAATCGTGGTTATCATCTAGCGACTCATTTACATGCAATCATGGCACGCATTTGCATTACACCGTCGAGTCGATCTCTATACCGGTGTTCCAAATAGTCGACCAATTACGGAGAGCTGTTTAATTTGTCGATGCGAACGGAAATCAACATCATTGGGGCTCCGAATGAAAGATGACATCAACCGTGACATGATTCGCGAGTTGAGGTGTCTGTTCTATGTGATGGACAAATAAACGTCAAATAAACAAACAGACACACATATGCCTTTACAGTATTTTGTTTAAACCGAACAAGAATCTGTATTGGCCGGTTAGCGAGTCAATCCAATTAGGTTCTGCTCTTCGGGAAATTTAAATGAATTCTGCCGAGGTGCAAGAGCGCTTGATGTACACTTTTTCCATTCAGTGCTGCAAACATTGCCAATAACTGTGTTTTGTTACGGTCAGTTCCTGTACTCGGTTTAACAAACGAAAGAGTCAAAAGAGATAAAACGAAACCTGAAAAACTAGGTCCATGTTTGGGGTAGAGGAAACACGAAGAATAATCCTCTGACGTGTTCATTGCGGCAAAAATATTCCACAAACACACATAGTTCCCCACCGAACCAGCGCTCGAGGGTGGAAAACAAGGTCACACCGAAAAGTTCCCCAAAGGGTGTGTGTTATCTTCCACGCTGGTGTATTATGGTGTCCTTTTCATGTTGGGAGGAGAGGCAAGGACAATGACCAAAACGGGTCATTGAATTCCGGAGTGCGTGTGTGCTCCGGTTCAACCAGAAAGACCAGTGGCGAAAGTCGGCCACCAAACTAACATACCATGTTGTCTGGTCATTTGTCCATAATGGAATTTTATATCAGATTTGAATAATAATAATATTTTCACTTCCGCATAAAAGCACACTCCCACGCACACACCGACTCACGGGCAGCTCTTTGTGGAGTTAGCACGCCTCGAAAGCATCCGGACGGCCCGGACTAACAGCCGAACAAGTCGGAAAAGCTTGTCTTTGCGACCCGGTTTCTGTGCAACCGTGCCTCGAGGGGCTCGGGTTGATAGTTTGCTAAATCTTGTAAGACCTTGTAGTACATGGAAGGATTGAGTCGAATTAATTTTATAATTCCTACAACTATCAGCAATTAGCGTTGATACTTATGGGGGATTATTTCTGATCCCTTCCCGACATGTATGTGCCCTCGGTGGAATTCGATTGCGATTACGAGCTAAAACCATAAGCTGGCGCTTCTACATTCATCTTCGACTCTAGAGGATTGCACCCATCCGGAAGGGATATTAGATTAAACAAAAGAGTATTAATAAAGATCGATTTTGAACTCCACATAAAATCAGCGTAGCCTCGAGAGGTGGTTATTTGTTACGTAAGCTACATGGAAATCGTTCTCCAAGGTCACCATCACCATGATGGCACTCCGCACAATTATTATCAGCCCATCAGCCCCGAAGATGGTTCTGGAATGAACGAACGAGGCGAACATTGAAGGCACTCCGTGACTGTTTGTTTTCAAAAAGTGGTTCAAACTACTCCATGGTGAACGCAATAACTGGATGCCGGATGGCCGTTGGCAGCCCAGGACTCGTACCAGAATTGTAATCGACCAAAATATTGGTCGACCCAAGCCGAAAGGGTGCTAAACTGTTCATTTTCAGATCGTGGCGGTCCGGAATGTTTCTCAGTTTCACTCTCGTTCGAGCCGATAGAAGTTAGAATTGTTTCAACAAACAGAAAATGAGTAAAACATCGCAAAGAATTGAAGCTAATATCATTACATTGGTAGCTGAGAACGTGGGCTGAAGATCAGAGGTCGTTCTCCAAATTGACTTGCGAAACGCACGGAAAACTCATGATGCAAAAGAAGAAGCTTTCGAAACACGACAAACAAAACGAAAATACATTTCCGAGGCAAGTGAGTTAGGGAAGCAGCCATTTGACTTCCTATTTAATTTTATCATCTCGACTGACCAGAATACTCTCTGCCGGGGTTTTCTCCACCGACCGGAGACGGTTTCTGGGAAAATAATAATTTAACTTATTAGAAAACGAATTCTGGAATCTATCAAAGTTGTGCTTCATTGAAGAAGCGACCGTGGTGTTTTTCTTGCCCATTGCCTAACTTCATTTGCGCTGACCAAGATGGAACGTTGGAAAACCTAACATACTTACTTACTTACTTATGTGGCGCTACAACCGCTGAGCGGTCTTGGCCTGACGAAGCTCCATCCGAAACCGCTCACGGTCGCTCGCCACGCTGGTCCAATTCCGTATCCCGGCTTTATTGGCGGCTTCGTCTACGCCATCCTTCCATCTCAATTTAGGCCTACCACGCCTCCTCTGTCCTTGGGGACAGCCTAAAAGGACTTTACGGGCTGGGTCGTCCGGTGCCATTCTCATGACATGACTAGCCCACCGGAGCCTGGCGAGTCTAATTCGCTGTACGACAGTAAGGTCACCGTACAGCTCGTAGAGCTCGTCGTTATAGCGGCTCCTCCATTGTCCCTCCTCACATACGGGGCCAAAAATCCTCCTGAGCATCTTCCTCTCGAACACGGCTAAGAGGGTTTCGTCAGATTTGGACAGAGTCCATGTCTCGGAGGCGTATGTGAGCACTGGTACTATGAATGTTCGGTATAGTCCCAGCTTCGACTGTCTTGACAGGTATCGTGAGTGGAAGAGATTTCTCAGACTGTAATATGACCGGTTGGCTGCCAGCACCCTAGCGCGGATTTCATCTTCAATAAAAACCTTATTCGTAGCACCAACCTAAACCTAACATACACTGGACCTTATTCGTAGCACCAAAACCCTTAGGGGCAAACATACGGAAAAACACACGAAAGCGCTCCGGTAGCAATCAAAAGTCATGGAAAACAACACGCTGCTGCAAAAGGTCGAGACCAAACACGACAATCCAATAATTTTCGGTAACCTTCAACCTGAACGAGTCTAAGGAAAAGCCCGCAGGGCTACAAGTGAAATAATAGCGTTATAGGGAGAAGCGAACGTTCGCTAGCCTTGGGGCGATGTATAATTTTCCGGATTTTATTTCTTTTGCCTGGAAAAACAAAACACAAAACATTTCCACCGTCCACCGACGATGTTTCTTTTCAATCAAAACTATAGTCTTTTGACATTGTCGCTTTCTTTTCTCTGGACCTGAAGGAACGAGTAATCCTTTTCGGACTGCTTCGAGGCAGGCAAGTTGTGTTACTACGGCTACACGCGGTAAGATTGTTTGCTCCGACACGGAAGTCAATCGGATCAGACGCAGTTCGGAGCGCCCTGTCTCCCTAAACTGTTGACCGAAGATAAATAAGATTTGATTAAATTTAAAATTAATCTTTTGTTGACAGAAGAATGTCATTTCTTAGGTCTTATTTGAGCAGTACGCCACACATACAGACACGCGCACGTGTTAAGACTGTCTTTACTCTCTCTCTGTCCCCCAGCCGGGGAAAGAGATTTCCCGAACGCCGGCGGCTCTTCCGTCAGCAATACGGATAAGATTTTAATGGAAACACCCATTTAACGGACGCATTGTTTGAGCATAAATTTTATGCACCCCTTTGAGGGACCCGAGACGTGTTTTCCGACGGCATTAGACCATGTTTGCCATCCGTTTTCCCAGCCTCCCGTGGATAGTGCCTTCAAAGCAGTGATGAAATAATAGTGCCAATCTTCGCGGGTGACTTTTAGCACCCTGCGTTACGCTTCTTCGGTCCCTGGCATCTGCCGGATCAGGCAGCGATGTTTGCTTTCAATTTCCATTGATTCAATTAATTTTATGCAACGGTAGATCGAATTTTCTCCCCGTCGGGATGGTAGGATAAACACGGTTCTACATAAACAGTGGCCGAATGCGCCAAAGGGTGAGATTGAGTAATGAAGTGCGTTGGCCTTTAAAGTCTCGTGGGAGTTGGAATCACCAGGGAGACGTCATTTTGGGTGTCGAGAATTTCCATTGGTCTACAAAGTGACTACATCGTTGGCTCATCGAATCATTTGGGGCTCATAGTAAAATGAGACATTTCAACAAAATGAGGCACCATTGAATACCTTTTCGAGCGCACAAAGGTCCCGATAGGATAAATTTTACGAAATTCGTTTGATATGTTTTCGTTTTCATTCTACAGAACTGGAGACATTGTTTCACCGATCGGAAAACGGAAATATTACAACCGTTCCAGTGTGCCGCTTTTATTCTCGAATACGTGCATTTATTATGGCACACATTAGTGCAACGAGCGTTACATTTCAGCGGCTTCGGCCAGTTTTCATTCATATTTCCCTCATTATGTTTAAGCGGATGCAACCGTTCCAGACACGTTTGCTGTTTTTCCAAAATGTCGCCCAAATAGCGACAGTTGGTCCGCTTTGCAATGTAAAAGGTCATTCCATGTGGACGCACGCACGTCCATAACCATTTCCGGGGCTTTTCCAGTGGTCAGCGGTAATTCCAGAGAGGTGTTCCGTTATCCATGGATGGAAGGCCTCATCGTCTGGCACTCGTACCGCAACCGGATCTACGCCCGTTTGATGCGTTCCTCTTTGTACGTTGTTTATGTTTCATTCCGATGCCCATGGATATGTTCCTCTCCCTGCCACGGTTCTTGCAATGTTCTGAATGTTGCTTATCGCGACATGTTCTGCATGAACCGCCATGCGACGAATTTCCAACGACTGTCGAGTCGGCCCTTTCTTTCTAGTCAATAAATCAAATCGCATTGAAAAATTCCATAAATAGATGGCTCCACCAACGTCGGCTTCAATTCCATCGGGAGGGAAAGTGTCATACAGGCGGTCGCATTTGCGAGGCGTGGTTTTTCAGTTCTAAATACACCTCGCGCTTAGTTCCCGGCCGAGAGAGAGGCGCGCATGAACCGGTGGCGACATAATTATGCTCCACGAAAATATTATTAAATCAAAGAGGGAAGTAAGCAGCGATGGGTCCTCTGTTTGTTGGACACGGTCCCGTGATATAGCTCTAACTTCCAGTATCTACCATCATGGGTAGAAAATTCCCTTCCCTTTGCAACTGGAGCTCATCTGCTTCTGGGAACATCTCGTTTCCGTGAGCTGCTGCTTCCTTCCTTTGCCCTCTAGCCAAATAATCAGCAGCAACATCATCACCACCGTCAGCAACCTCCACACACACCCAGGATGATACGCTTCACTGCAAGCATGTGGTAAGATTTATTACTGCACTCGACAACCAAACACACAGTGCCCCTGGATTCTCGCTGTTTAGCGTGACGCAGTGGAGCCGTGAATCTTTGAGACGGGATTACTGCCGGCCTGGAGTTGCGCTGAATGATGCACTTTCCGCTCTGCCTTGGATGCTAAATTTAATATAGAAAGATGTGCCCTGTACCCATCCATCGTCCATGTTTAGAACCTGTCGAGACCTGGTTCACGTCGACGTGGATGCATATTCGAAACGGCATCCGGCTTCCGCCGGTTGCGAACAAGAGCGTATTATCCAACAGGTGAGTAACGTGGCATTCACTCCGTCTTCCGTCGGTATGATACGGTATGGGAAAGTTGCCATTTTTGCCCATCCCTAGACATTTACCTGGTCCGTTTTTTTAAACTATCTCCCTTTATTATCACCTTACCTTTACGGTATCATAAATCGCAGGTATGCCGGAAGCGCAAGGTTCGAATACCCCAGTGTACCTGCGCTGTACTTGAGATATTACGGCGCATGAAAAGCGGCCCATTCTTGGGAAAGTATTTCGACGGTGTAATTGATAATTTCAAGGATGCGGAAAATTCTGAAAAATGAAATTCTTACCATTTTCAACAGACACGCCATAAGGTAGTTGCGATCGGCGAAGAAAAGAAACAGGCGTGGGAGAGTATGCGAGTTCTGCTTCAATGCCACGTTTATGACCCCTCAGGCACCGCGGGGTTGGGTGTGGGAACGCTTTACCCAAGGAACCCAATTTACATACAGTTGTTTGAAATTCAAATTGACAGCAGTATCTTCGATGGCAAGCAAGTAGCTGCTTCACTTAGTTTACCTATGGTTCGAAGATCAAAAATAGGAAAGGAAGGAATTTTGCCCACTAGTAACATAAAAACCGAATGTTTAAAATCCTTATGCATACTGTGACAAAGTATTAAACATGATCGAAATTCCCACGACCTATTGTAAACATTTTAAGTGACACATTTTTACTGATATAAAACATTTTAGCTGATAGTAAATAGAATAGCGTTGAAAATGTATACTTCACTGTATCCTTCAATTTTAAATATTGAACAAAATGTTCGAAACATGTTTTTAAACTATTTACTCAAACACCACTATGTACTCTCGCACGTTCGAGACTAAAGTGAACTTCACGAAGTGGTCGGACCAGCTACACTCAATCATATCAATTAAACACACGCGCCGAAAACCTCGATCGAAAGCGACTTTTCCAACTTATGCATGAAAACGGCCAAAACCAATTGCTCCAACATCCAATCGCTAAACGAACACGCGAGTTTTTGGGGTACAAAGCTGTGCTCCGTACTGTTTCGGTTCATAATTTTAGCATAACCTCCCCAAAATGTTAGCCAGCCAGCACAGTAGGCTTAGGCTACGAACGATCCCCCAATTGAAAACTCGTTGTTTTCTGTCGTTCTTGCTTCCTCACGCACGCCCGCATGCAAAAGTATCCCCGACAAATATTTTGTGGTTTTCAGTGCTAGCTTGGATTCGCGAACCGGGCCGCAGAACGTTGGCGGAATATGCGACCGGAAATACGGTTCCGACACGGACTTAAACCCTCCGGGAGGGATTTTCCACATTCCGTGGTTGACTTTCGATTTGGCAGGGAAAAATAAAGCTATGATGTGAGAGGCAGTGGAGTGGTAAGAGGCATCAAATATTGTGTTTGTTTCGTGGAATATTTTGTGTTTCGCGTTTCGAAGCCAACCTGCTCCCGCTTTGGTCGAAACCGTTTCGTCCGCATCGAAGTGTATGCAAATGTAAACAAGATATCGTTCGGAAAAATGTTTGATTTTATGTCAATTTTCAATTCCCTCGGTGGTTAGCCGCCGGGCCGCCCTTCCCCAAAAAAGCCCCCTATCTCGAAGGATGTCCTTGGGAGAGAGTGGGGAGATATTTTGGCAGGCACACGTTTAGCCGGCGGCCATTCGGAACCACTGAATAATCGATGCCCGATTGGTGCACGTTCCGATCGGTTCCATTTGAAAAGCGACAGGACACGCACGCCCCCTGTGTGGAGTTCACTGGCGTCCCGAAATGTACCACAAACCACTCGCGCACTCTCACTCACCTACCAGGCCGGATTGAACATCGTTCCACGGAGCGGGGGCTCGATATCAGTAATACGCTCGATACGTTGGATAGTTTCAAAAAGAGACCGCATCGGGAGCCTAACCTGTCGGGTCGGTTTCGGCCTTCACCTCTTTACAGTGCTCTGCGTATTGCACGCAGGATTCGAGCGATAGAACGATTACCCATTCCATGTGGAGTCGTTGACTGGGCAAACTTACGAACGGTGGACGTTTTTGGCATCGAATCGACAGCGATCAGGCAAAATCAAGTCCTGTGTCGCGGCGATCTATCCCGGGGCGATTCCCTGGAGTGAGTCCGGATTGTGTCTGCCTCTGGACTTGATGGGCACACACCGTCTGCTCATACAGCCACCGTCGCAGCAGGGGAGAACCTCGGTACATCGGTAATGACAACCGGTTAATTGAATTTGCCGTTTGGCAGAACATGGCCCTCGTATCCTTCGCTCGCTTCCCGGGTTTCTTTTATGCCCTGGGTGGAGCAAACCGAAAGTGCGTCTCCTTCCATGTGGTCGACTCGCGTCTGGCAAACATAATTTAGCGCACTGCGGAACCCGGAACGATTGTTGGGGGAGGAACTTTTTGGGCTCTCTGTCCAGCAGATGAAGATGGAATCAAACGAACTGCTGCTGAGGCAAGGTCAAATTTTCTATAGCAAAATTAGTAGACAACTCGTAATCCATTGGAGTCCCTCGCTGCACTTGCATTATGTTGTTAATTGCAAGCACTTTTGGGTAGAATCAAGTAAAACCAAACATTGAATCGTACTTAAGGCATTCGACGGAACAGAACCAAACAGATTTCTACTTTTAGATGTGGTTTTGAGTAGTTATTCTTATGCAGCAGTCGAAACAAAATCCATTAACAAGATCAAATTTTCCCTTTTCTGATGCTAACAATTCGAATATATTTAATTTATCGTTAAGTTTTCAGATTAAAATATAAAAAAGAAATCGGTAATGACCAAAATTAAAAAAAAAAACGTCTTAACCCTAAAAACCATACCCAGAAGACGATTGAAATTACGGAAAAGAGCATATAGGTAAAATACGTTTTAAGGATGTAATCTGTTTTAGACCTGTCTAATTGTACTTTTTGCGGTGGACAACAGATGATCATTTATAACTGATATTGTGATTAAAATGGAAACAAGTGTCATGATATTTACATGATATTTGCATTTGTAACAGAGACAATGTTTTATTCTGCTTCTACTGAGTTCTTCTTCATCAACACTTTTCTGTGACATCTGTCACAAGTTAGTATTATTGTGTAGTAATGAATAAACATGAGTTTGATTTAGTCGCTTTTTATTCATATCGACATCCACACCGCTTTGTATTTTTTGCGGATTGTAATTGATTTTGAATTCTGTTTCAAAAACATAAATTCAAGGGAACCATGCTATGTCCATATAGCAAATCAAATAAAAATTAATCATTAGAGCAGAGACTTTCAATAAATACTCGCATTGATTTTTGTTTCACTATTTTTTCCGACAAATTTTGCCCCTCACTATGCTTTACTGATAAAACAAAGCCGGTCGCGAAAAACCCAGGCACATCACTCGCCAATTCGCAGGCACAGTCAACCAATTCATCAAACATACGATCATTTTCCCATTGGGGATCCCCTCAACCTTGTCCGGCCAGCCAAAGTTACTCCGCAATGCTCCAGTTACCCACTGGAATATTCGGAGCTTTTCCTTCCTCTCTGTTACGTCCGAGCAGAATTTATAGGTCGGAAAATGTTCCGACCTCGATTGACAGCACATAACCAAACCGTTTGCCCCTCCTAGCCTGCACCCATCGCGTGCCGTAACGACCATTTGCATCGAAATCTGGCCTACCCGACTCGATTATCGCGATGCACTTTGCCATTGGATGGGAGGAATTGATACAACGGACAAACACCACCACACGGCGGGGCTGTCTGGTCCGGTGCCTGAAATCAATACGCAATTATCGCTTTATGTACTAAATTAATTTATCGCATCGCGCATCCATCCGTCGAAGCGCGCGAGCCAAAAGCGCAAACACAAAGCACTTCAAACCAATTTCGCCGCTCGGCGGAAGAAACATTAAAATCAAAACATCTGATGCACTGCTGGCGAAACATGCAAAAAAAAGAAGCGTCGGGCTGTTATATATATACCCGCCCACACAACACGAAGTCGTATTAAGTTGAAGAAATTGAATCACATATTAGCATTTTTCGAATCGGAATCGCAGTAAGCATAGACAATGTACGAGCAATGTATATTCTTTGTTCCATATGATGCCGATTAAGAATGTAATACGATTTTCTTTATGCATACGTATAGATAAACGAGCAATGTCCGGCTGATGTATATCGTAAGTCGTATATGATGCCGACTTAGAAAATATACGTCTAAACATATACATTTTGAACAATGTACGGTTAGCGCCTCCACTTTTGTACGTATAGGCATTATTTTAGCATCATTTACGATTCAATCATATTGCATAGAAGTACGATTATTTCAAATTGATATTCGATTTACATGCATATGTGTTGTGTGGGCGGTGGGTTCGTAGTTTCCTTTGCTAATATCAGTTTAATTTGCGGGATTTTATACAACCGGTCAAGCTCGTCCGAATGCCACTACAGAACGACACTTGTTTCAGCGATCAATCAAACACATCGAAACAAATGGTGTCCCGCATGTTGTTGAACTTCACACCGACACACTTCAAGCGGAGAAGTATGATGGCAGATTTATCGACAGGTCAAAAGGTATGAACGTTCGATGTGCTAACTTTTCCTTTTTTTAAAAATGTTCCCTATTCTTCTGTTAATACTCTCAATTAAACTGGTAGACACGTGCATCACAACAACACCTACCTGTTCCTCAAAAATCTCTTCATTTTCCCCATTTTCCAAGCTCTGAATTGGAGGCCAATTGAATAACAGCTCAAGAGTCGCAGAGGAAAACCAAAAACCCGCATGAAAAAAGATTCAACTGCCAACGGAAAGCATGTTTTATGCACCGGCCGCACGATTATGCAACATTAGCCCAAATCAGTGGCCGGTGTCTTCATCGTTCGCACACAATTGACGACCATGTGGAGTGTTTGGAGTCGAAATTGGAAACCCTCGCGCGCCCGGATGGAATCATGGCAGGTTAAAGAGCTTTCCGTTTCGGGTAAGGCACCGAGCGAGTCGTTGTCACACGACTCTGGCCAACGGTCGTAATTTTCTGCTGATCGTCGCTCGGAACGGCTTCGCGGTGGGAAATTAAGCAGTAGATGTGCTAAATTGCAACGATTTTGTAAAACGAGTTGACCTTTTCGGCGACGGGAAATGAACGTTTGGTCGTGCGGATGAAGGGAAAATCGTTTTTCGCTTCTTTCCTGCACGTTGAGTATCATAATTCGCATCGGTTGTGTGAATTGTGGGTTCTGTTTTTTGTCGAGCACTGAGTTTTGAGGTGGGAATAGGGTGAAGGGAGTTTTTTCGTTGAATGCCGTTCGAATTCGATGAATGGGGCCGTAAACTTCAAAACTGAAGCAAAGTGAATTTTGCATGGACGACCTCAATCTACATATTTTGCATAATCCTATTTAAAACACCATTATATCTGAAACTATCAAACATACTTGAAAATTTTGAATGATAAATAATACAGTATAGCAACGTAAGCATCATTTTTCCAGCGCAAACCACTCAAACATGATACAGAATATTAATTAAATCGACATTCATCATATGCATTGCCCACCAGCATATTTCAATCATTCCTACAACTGATTAATAATACCGAAAGAAAATCCTTCCGCTAAAAACCTCCAAAAATGCATTGTCATGAACTGCACACTATTACCCGGGGGGCTTTTCCCAGAGATGTGCTTAAAAGCAACGTTATTCTCGGCACAACGTTCCATAAAACCGCGCTCGCGCAATCAACATCAAAAATTCCATTTGAATATGGATCGTGAAGGTGCATTCGTTATGTTCCGAGCTCCAGCGAATGGCAATGCAACAATCAGTTTTGGTTGCGCCGGTCGCAAGATGTTCAATTATTCACGATTAATATTGCGCTCGCGGTACAAATCGGGTATGTTGTTTTGTGTTTGAGTAGATTTTTTTATGCTTTACTTCTTAGTTCATCCTCACAGTATATGCGTAAGCCATTAGTGGTGTATTATTAATTTTCATTTGAATCTGACAGTACTGTTCGCCAACAAGTCATATCTTTCAAATCACTAGCATAGAAATCCCCAAATGAATGTGGACAATATTACGACAAGGCATTTACAACACAGCTGTCACACAGTGTGCTGATCCTCAAAAAGCCTTCCGAGGATCAAAAAGAGGTGGTAAATTTCCCACACTCAGTCGGAAAGAGCATCGTATTAGCTGGATTCGTGATTCGCATGAAGCTGAAGTGAACCGTAACCCTAACCCAACGAAATCGGTTCGAAACGAAAAAAATCTAGTGAACAAAACAGAACTACATCGAAGTGCATCTTTGATGTTCTTTATCCGACACGCAACTGGTACGCAGCGGGTGGCAAATGAAAAAAGGACCAATAGAATCATACGGAACGATTTGCAGAGGCCACTCGAATCCGACGTCGAAGTAAACCACGATCGCATCAGGTTGATCATCCGATTGGCCGGGAACCGGGTTTTTTTGGTTTTGGGATGGAAACAAGCATCATTCATCGAATTGAATGCACTGGCCTGCCCTCCTTCACCACCTCCTTCTCTATCCATTGTTGCGTTCCGCAAAAATGCCCGGAGGCATCCATTGAGTTCGTCCGGACATCCGAATCCTGGCGCAGCGAATCGACAGCAATGGACGTTAGTTTATCCGTGCTATCTCTATTCAGATTACATTATGAATAATAATGCTCTCGAAGCTAGATACAGAAAGTGAGAGAGAAGGATGAACAGGACAGGCAGCAGAAAAAGCGTTGTAAAAGCTTCCATCTCATTGCCGCAACCTGGCTAGCTTTTCCCAAGCGCTTTTCCTCCGAGCCAAATCGAACGCAACGCCCCCGAGCACTCCCAGATCAAACACAATCTGGCAATCGTTTGCATTTCCTTTGAACGTATTCACACCCGAACGCCGGGGGGTTTTTGCGATTTGTTAACCAAGGCCGTCACGCTTCCCACGGGTGTACGCCATTACTAGGCAAGAATGCACCACAAACAGTCGACCAGCTCCCAAAAAAGCATTCTCGAGCCATTCCACGATTTGAAGTGCAAAAATCTGCAACGGGTTGCGCATTCCCGTGCGTATTCGGTTGGGGAATGGGGAAATTGATTTCGCTACGGTAATGGCAAACATTTTGCCGTTGGAACTATTTGCGTGAAAAACATATTTTGTCGGAATGCTTTCAGAGAGTGTTTTTCCTCCGACAACCTCGCCAACATCCGGCGACTCATCATTGCGTCGGTTCTTTTGCGTATTTGTTGTTGTCGTTTGCGAGTGCGATTTGCGACGAACGTGCATAGAACGCAACGTTTCCGGCGATATTGTGGGCTAACGCTCATGAAGAGATAAGCGGTTGTTGCAAATGTAACAACACGATGCCAACGAGGGTTAGTTTGTGTGGATTGAGCCAATGTCGAGTCAGTAAACATGTTACAAATATAAATCGAAATTTTTGTGGAATGTTTTCCTTCGTTTGGGTTGATTTTGAAGGGTTGAAATTCATACCTTGCTTGTTTTATAGAAGTACCGTCAATTTACATTTTACAGGGGTATTTTGATAGTTGGAATAGTTAGATGATGATTTCTTAAATTTTACTTGATATGACTCTTTTTAACCAGGATTATCATGAAATTTATTTTCTTAAATCGAATGTGTAAAGCCCTGTTATAAAACGTGTTTCACATATTTTTACTAACTCACATAAATGAAAAACATATTTTGTTTGCATACCTTTTACCTTTTATAAATTCATACATATGATATTTCCTTGAAATCTTACAATTAAAGCATTAAAAGTATCATTAAAACTATTCTTCTTACAGAAATATCTTGATCATTGCAATGATTAATAGCCAACCCTGCTCATTCCTCTCACCTAATGAAACACCTGTACCTTGTCTGCTAATCTATGTTAAATACCTTCTAAGTAACGGACCATCATAAGCGGAATGGGTAACCTTGGATAGTTTGATTGTCCATAGTAATCATTACTTCGCGAGAAACAGTGTTTCATTTAACACTTCACCTAACGGCTACTCTATAATTCATTATTCATCCATCATCCTCGGGCGACTTCCGACTACACAAACCTAGCGATTGATCAGCGTAGCCTTTGCCAGATGGGCCATTTAAATCATCTCTCCCCGAAAATCCCACGACCACCAGCCTCGGGCGAGTTGCGAAACAGTGGAGTCAATCGGAGTTGGCAAACACAGTTAGTCGTCATCGTCATCGACGTCTGACTTTTTCTTTCACACCTTGCACCGTCTGGTCCCGATGGATCTGGATACTTGGGGAAGAAGAAACTACTCGCCTTCACCGTCGACAGAAATCTGGACAATTGCCGCCATAAGAATAAAAGAACTTCCCGCGGCCAAGGCACGGAAGCGAAGGAGGGAAGAAAATATCGTTAAAAACCAATCAAGAAATGTTAGCCGATTAGCAGTATCTTTATTAGGCGCAGTGCGGTCCGGGCGTATGTGGACCGATAAACGATAAATGTGCGAGCGTCGAACGGTAGCCATCCAGCAAAGGCCAAAGTAACTCCAGAAACTGGGAAGTGGAAAAGGCAGGAACCCCCAAGGAGGCCGGGGAGCTGAAGGCGAAGATGAGAAGGGACTCCAAAAGAATCCGGTAGCAACGTGGGCACCATCTGGCGAGATGCGGCCCAGGGACGGTCCAGATATTTTCCCTTCACATCCTTACACACCTAAGAGAGAGAGATTGAGAGAAACAAACACAATCACACACACTTACACTACAAAGACCAGGCCTCCGTCCGTTCGATCGCCTCCTTGGAGTTATTCGTGAACCGTTGTGGGCCGATTTAATGGGAATGAAAAATGACCACTTTTTTCCCATTTATGCTATTGGTTTTTCCCACCGACCCTTCCCCGGGGCCTTCATCTAAATAGTTTCTCTCTTTCTGTCCTCTTTCATTCCTGTGTTCTTGTATATGATCGAGAAGATCATGGCCGTCGCATGCTGCCGTTAAGAGCGTGGAAATGAGCGGGAAACGCCACCGATCAAGGAGGCTAGCGGAGGAAGAGACGTTATTGGTTATTTGTTTCAGAAAAACCACCAGCAAAGTGAACTGGACCCGCGACGCTGAACTCACTTAATCATTTTCGAAAGCAGAGACGGCGGCGGCGACGTCGAAGAAAACTTGCAAGAAATGTTGACTTCATTCGGGAGGTATTTGTTGGTCCCGGTTTATGCTCATCCCGCCCCGCACTATTGGGTTTATCGGTTATATTATGTTGCCGCCTTATTGAATCAACCGGTTCTCGTGGCGAGGGGTTCATGTTTTTGTTTCGATTCCCCTTTGTTTTTGCTTTTTCTCTGACGCCAAGGTTGATGATCGGAATCCTTTGATGCCGCACCGAAACCGGTAGCAACAGGCGAGAAAAGTACGATCACTTCAAGTGTGGCGTAACGATCGACGTACTTAATCGATCGAAGTGATTGTAAATAATTATCGTCAACCGAATGTCGGGTTTGAACAAATCCTTCTAGGGAAGGTTTTCTTTTCAATGATATTATTCCTGGACGTAAGATCACAATTTAATTGTTCATTAAATACTACTTTTAAATATGATTGTATTTACTATCAACTGACAATAAACTTGTCTTTTACTTTTTAATAAATAATTGTAAATTCACTTTGCTTTCCAAAATTCCATGGATATGGATCAAGGTGTGTAAAAAGGATCAAGCAAAATGGTTTCCATCCGTTTCTCGATTTGATCGATTGTTAATCACGGTTTGAAACTGAAGCGGCTGTCATGGTCGACGAAAAGGCTGCTACCAGTTTCTGAAGCCATTTCGTGATGGTCATCGACTCACAACAGTAGAATCGTAATTTTTCTGCTCAATCCCATGATTGTTTTCCTAGGAAAAGTTAATTAGCGAATGATTTATTGTTTCTTCGATGGGCCGACCGATTACGGAGCATATGTTTCCCGACACCAAGTCGCGATTCGAAGCCAACGCGCCAGGAATCGACTTCAGTTGCGACCATAAAACCTTTGCCTATAGCCAACCTTCGGCGGCTTCTTAACTTTTTCATCGTTCAGCCTAGAAACTCCGATGGTGAAGGGAAAAGAAAGCGCGGTTCGACCGGAGGGAGAGCAAAAGTTTCCTTTTAATTTTTGTTTCGTGCAACTGCTTGGCTAGAACGAAAACCGATTCAGTTAGCCGATGATAAATGATGGTAAGTTGTTTTGGAAAGAGAGAAAAACTCCAAACTGTGGAAAATGAACGAATCGAACTCCATACCCACTGCTTCTTCTTATTTTCCCGTTCAATGTCCGAAGCAACGATCCATCGTTTGTTTAAAGCAGAAAAGTTTTCATTACGAAGTATGGATTCCCAAGAGCTAGAAAAATCGTATGCCACCCCCTCGCCCAAAATATGGGGAAAATTGGTAAGCCAGGTAATCGAAAGCGGGAAAAACTTTTCACAGCCGTCCGTGCAAAGCAGCAAAAGAGCCGACCATTGCGAGCCGGTTGCACCTGTCGTCGTATGCCAAATTTTCTATGTGGATCAAAGTACCGGCACCGAACCAAATGGTGCCAAAATCACGGAAAATAAGCCTGCGAAAGATGACAAAAAATGTAAAGAAAGATTTCCAACATCGAACGCAACATGTCCGTCAGGAAGTGAACTAGCGTAGAAAATTGTCTTCGGGCGAATAGAAAGAAAACACGGATTCGACCACTCGCGACCTGATCGGATTCCGATTTTGACTCGAGAACCTTTCTCCTACCACAGAAAAAAAACCTCACACGTTCCGTCGTTTGCTCGAGGAAAGCCATGTTCGGAAGAAGCGATAGAAAAGGTTTTTTCTTCCTCAACTTCTGAGTTGGACACTGTGAGGACTTACTATGGAACGAGTGCTGTGAACTCAAGGGAAATCAATTTACTCTCACCGCTGCTGTTCGATGGAAAATCTTCACACATTTCCCGTCCAACCATATTAAGACTCGGTAGTTCGGTCGTTCAGCTAGAAAATCTCCGGACGATAATGTGATCGTAATGAAGAGGCGTTCACAGGCGCTTGTCCGTAAAGAATGTAATCCTCGATCCGCGATTATCCATCGTTAGTACACCTTCCTCCAACACCGTATCGTGTTCTTTCTCCCCGACGTAGGGAAAATCCTCCCTCTCACGCGTTCCGAACCGGTTGGGCATAAATGATTGCGTTAATTAGATTTTAATCGGTTAATGTAAATTAATTCCCATCACATTACAACCCGTTGTTCTACATGTTTTTTTCTACATCTCTTTTTGTTCTCCTCCGTGTTCCGTTTTGTTTTCGGCTTGTCGGGGCGAATCTGATTTTCCCATTCGAATTGATTTTGGGCATGGAGTGAAGAAAGGAAAATGAAACTACCCCATAGCCGGAGAAAATCCCAACCCAGCGTAGCCATTAATTGATGGTTGTGATTCAACGGATTGTGACCAATTTTCCGCCAACTCAACGCGATTCGATTGCTTTCGATTTCGTAGCAACACGCATTTTCCTCTGGCAGGCGCAGAAACTGTTGATAGGTGAGATTAGAAGACCCATTTTGGTCACTTTTTCTGGCGTTTGCTCCACTATTTATGGAATTAGTTTCGCTTTTACTCAGTTACGGCCAACGCCTACGACAAAAATTGGTGCAAATATCAAACCGACGACTGAAGGTTTTTCTGTTTCTGTCTCCATCATTTTTGAAACATCAGGTGAGGCTTGTTGCGGTGGGCGTTGAGTTAACGATTTTATTGTTTTTGTACCTCAACTTTTTCAATGCACTAATGAGATTACTATAATTTGGTTTTCGTTTTGTCATTGCGATGGAATGCATATTAAACGCGGTGGCTTATTGGTTCATTTAAATTATGTGTGCATTTCCATGCAATTTTTCTATTCCAGCTAATAAACCCATTGAAAGCTAATTTAAAACATTTCTTTTTTGAGTCGGCATAATTATCTCCTGAAATGCTTGGTTCACAACTAAGCTCTATTTAACCATATTATTTGTTGTATTTTATCAGCTTAACAGAACGGCTTAGCGATGGCGATTTATAACTTTTAATGCTTCCCTGGTGGAACAGTGTCCCTCTGCTCATCCATGCATCAATTAAATTTCTATTCTAGCATAAGTTCTACAATTTCGAAGCCAAAATAATACTCACCCCGCCCGGATCGATCCCGTGCCTTAATTTCCTAACAATCACATCCGCCCCGTCAAGACAACGCGGTACATATTATTCGTTAAACATTCATCTTTAACTGCCAGTCAGCTCGGTTCCGCTTCAGTGGGTTTGGCTTCCGTTCGCAATTGCTCTTCCACCCGCGACAACACTGAAACAAATACAACACATCCCGGCGGATGCTTCGTGATGGCGTGTCCGGGAAAAGAACACGTCAGATTTACTCGTGATTTGTGCAAACACAAAAAAGCTGCCATCCGTCAAAGACCGAAGCCGCGGGCATAAGCGAAATGTTCATCCTTCTCCCGCCGAGTCAGAGGAAACCCGCGACACGTCTCGCTTCCCAACAAGCCCCCCGATGCGATATGTTAATTCAACATCTCATCTCTCGGAACAGTTCCCGGGAGTTTCGTACGCTCGAGTTTCTTCATGCCAAAGATCAGTACCGGCACACCATTTCCCAGCATTCACTCACCGTGACATAACTGGCTGACTTGCTTCAACGACAGTCCTCCCCGACCCCCTTTTGTACCACTGAGTGTGTGCCCGCGTTTTCCCACACACTTCGCACATCATTTTCCAAGCTAACCAAGTCTGACTAGTTTCATTTAATCTCGTGCACTGTCATCGACCGAGCGATGAACAGAGAGCTTGAGAGTGAAAAATTAGTCCTGATCTGCTGGCCACCATTGCCATCGTACATCTCAGGACGTTCTTCGTCGTTCTACCAAAGTGACAGTTTTCAATATCGCTTCCGTCTTGTGCCTCGGGAAAACTTTACAGCAAAGGGAGGAAAACTATCGCTCGCTGAATCCCGGTACAGGAGAAGAACCCCTAGGAACGGCATTGAAGGGTTTGTGATCGTTCATTTTCTTCGCGTTTACCATACCATGCATGGATTTTTCTCACAAACCGGATCCTGAGGAGGAAACAAGCCTCCGAGCAATGTCACACATGGCGCGAAAATGCATACGTGGAGATGTCTAGAAGATGAACGAAAATCCTTCAGGATTTGAGAAAACGATACACTTTCCCGATCCAGTCCAAGGTGAACGATGAAAAATGAATGATACCTTTTTTCCAAGCGAGGGGAAACTCGTAATATGCGCCGATTTTCCAGTCTTGCATAGACAGTAGAGGGACCCAGAGTAATAAGGAGGGAAAACCGAAAAAATCTTCCCCTGGGGGAAAACAGGTTGAATAGAAAGAAAAATGAAATGCCAACGATACGAATCAAGCCGGGGGAAATATTGGTCATTAATATTGGCCGCTTCGTAGGGAATGCCGATGTGTTCGTGCGTCAGGTGGCTTACGTTCCTCGTAGCATGTGTTGTCAGCGTTACATCAGCTTGATGCATGATGGTGATAACGGTTCATGTGCTTTTAAATACTCGGAAAATTTATTACCTCTCCCAGATTCAAGAATAACTGTCAAAATTATTGGGCTGTGTTAGTTCTAAATTATCACCTCAAATGATTATAAATCTCGATATGACAGTATTTTCTGCGAAATTGAATTAGGATAAACGAAAAACTATATAACCAACAAAACAAATGAGCATCGAAATAATTTTCCATACCAAATTCCACTCAACACGATGTGAAGTTGGTTCTTTATACGTATGCTGTTCATTGATAAGCTAAACGAAATTTAAAATTACATGGAAGGGGTTTTTGTTTTTTGGTTCGTTTTCATTTCGAGCCACGTGATTTCCCAGGGATGCTGTAACCTTACTGAGAAAATAACATCAAAAAACAAAAATCAAAACCTTTACCCACTACATCATCTACCTACAACAACCACAACGGGCACAAAAATATGCACACACACACAAAGGCAACGCTAAACGCTACCCACCGCGGGAATCGATACTTTATTATAATTCCGCGGGCCATCGATAAAATATGTTTTCGATTATCGTCCGTCCATCCGGCCCACCTGCAGGCCCCTCTTCCTTCCTCTGTGTTGTTACAACAAATCCCTTCCGTTCTCCCCTCGTGGTGGTTGGAAAGCAGTACAAAAAAAAGAAACAAGATTCCTAAACGTTTTTGAGCAGCTCGAAAATCGTTCTCGCTGATCGCGTCACCATTAGCATCCCAGCGAGGGGAGAGTTATCCCTTCCCGGGAAAGTCAGGGGTTTGCCGTTCCGATTGTAATTTGTTACCGTGCTGTAAGTTACAAGTGAAAAGCGCACAAGCGAGGGGCGCTACCAATGTCATCACCCCTTGCGATCCGTGGTGGTGGTTGAGCATAGTTACAGCATATAAACACAACACTGCGATAAAGCTGCGTCGTTAGGGGTCTTTTGTTGGGAGGAGAGACACACACAAAAAACGCAAGCACGTAAAACTGAACAGATCGGAAAAACTTTATCGCATAGGGGTTGAACCGAGGGCTCACACATGCGATAAAGTGCGAGTCGTGGTAAATGCGCACACATAAATACACACACATCATCGCCACCGGGAACCGCATCGTCGCATAATGTCCGACACGCGAGACGCGAGCGCGTTGTGCGGTGGTGTTTACCTCCGCATTTAAATGACAGCTGGGCAAAATGGCGTTGTAAAGTGCACCGGCACCGAGGTCCGCCGAACTTGACGGGTTCCCGAAATTTATGAACACTTGCCAGGGCACTGGAGTGTCCTTCTTCCTTCTCGCCATTCGGATCATTATTGATCAAGTACTTTCCGGGGAGGTACGTTGCACCGGCTCTGCGTGTGTGTTGGTTGACTTCGAAAGTGCTGAGGACGCTCGAGCAATGGGATGAAGCTGATGAGGACCCGATGAGGACCATTACCACCCGCGCGCGTGTTTCCACAAGAGCCTCCTCCCTTTGGAAGGTCGTTGAGGGTCCGGGAAATTCGATTTTAATTTTTAATGCAAACGGATTTCCGATTACGACAGACGTTGGATGCTTCCAGGTGTCCATCAGCTCTGTCTGTGTGATCTAGCCCCACCTCGGCTCGAGTGGGTGTCTTATTGACACATGTGGTTATGTATCACCATGCGTAGGTAGCATGCTTAAAGAGCTCGATTACCTTTTCGAAATGGAAAAATTATGCAAGTCCAACTTCAAGCGAACTAGTCCCAAGGGGCTTCCAAGTTAAGCTGATGATAAGCCATTAGGCTTTTGGGATGAGTTTCACTAATCGACCAATTAACGAGCATCAAACACATCGTTTTACATTCGAAATGTCAACAAAATGACTTCTTTTTTGGAAGTGTTTGAAATATGATTTTTTTTTAATGTTTCGACTAAGTTGGAAAAGATGGAATTGTAAAATGGAGTTTTTTACAAGCAAACGCACAGCACAAGGACTGTTTTGAAAACCAACCTCAGAACGGAACGATTTTGTTGATTCTTGTACGCAATTATCGACGAGTAAATTGTATCCCTTTCTTCTTCATCCAACGTCCATCACTGAGTGTTTCTAATTGCGTAAAGAGATTTATTAGATTTATTAAAGCACATTAAGTGTACTATTCCATCGATTTCAAACACGGCGTTACCCTTGCACGCAAAACTTCACTCTTTCAGGAAACATTCCTTGTGGTCCCTTCTTATATGCTTTTGATTCATTTATTCAACCTCTTTAGGTGCCGTACCCTGTCTGGGTCAACAATATGCGCTCGTAATTGAAATGTATGCATGGCTAATGAAAGCCCAATTAGAGTTAAATATATCACGATCCGGTCAGCTCGCACCTTGGCGTCGGAACACTCGAGGCCACACTCGATGGATACCGAGGAGAGCAATGTATAAGAATGGTCGCCTTCTATTTCAGGGGTTTACATTTTTAATAATTTTTTAAGATGACTTTATAAGACATTATTTTTAATTCTTTTCCTAATAGAACCATTTCAAATAAATAAATAAAAATTTCGTTCGACGTAATTTGTTTTTGTGCAGTTTATCAAAAGCTTGCCAACCCCTGGCCGATACACTAGACTTCGGCCATTGCTGCCGGTTGGTTGGTAAAATAATATCGTAATCACTATCATCATATGGAGCAGCAGAAGCAGCATCAACACTTCCAACCGGCGGAATGCCTCGGAAAGCCGGCTTCTAGCCATAACATTCGAGCGAATGCAAGTGTTTTGTTGTCATGCTTTCGCTTTCTGCACCATGTAGGCTATGAGGGGCGATGTTCCGTTACCATGGTGCCTCAAACTTGCGCGTACAAGACGACTTAAAACGACGGGCGAGAGACAAAGCGAGTGTCAAACGGGGCGAAAGAGGAACGGATGCTGAAGACCGCATTACAATTAGCAAACATCAAGTGAATGGATGCAATTGAATGTGATGTATGCTGCTCTTATGTACAACCAAAGCGCTGCAAAAACCTTCCCGGACGACGGAGAAGCCGGGTGACCAGATGTGTTAAGCCCGAAGAGGGACAGGAGCGAGGTAGTGCCTTTCAAAACCCTTACAGAAATGCATCTCGAGGCAACCACTTCCATTTCGAGTCGGTGTTCTGGTGCAATATTCTATTTCATGTGCTGACGGGCCCGATGTTTATGGGTGCTGCTCTCCCACAAGGAAGCCACCCTTCTCCATGGCGAAGGCCGGATTCCGCCACCGAGAAGAATCGTTTCACCCTCTCATTTGTCGTAAGTCCCCTCACACACACACACACACCCTCCAGACAAAACACTAAGCGTGGGCAACATTCTTCGCATCCGATACAGTCGCGGCCAAGCAAGTGCCACAAATTGCACGAAAGAGAGAGTCCAAGGGAAAGAGGATGGATGGATGCTGACCATTCCGGCATCCGGTTGCATCTCGACCGGCTTCACCACGTGGTCCCCGGTTGGATGCCGGGCGGGTTTGTTTGTATGAATGCAAACGGATGCAACCGTACCCCGAACCGCAACGGGGTGATGAAAATGTGGTGCATGTAAGCAGCGGCGACGGTGTAGCATTTTATTTTCCAAACACACCCAACACGAGAAGAACGGAAAACCCCCACTCTCCGCGTGGGCAAAGGAAAAATGCATTGAGCTAGACGAAAAGTAATGCCCGTGGTTCAACTGTGTTGAACCATTTATGAAACGCTGCCTCGGTTCCATCTCTACGTCGGCAATTGATGCAAAAATTCGCTAACCGCTTCTGCTCGGTCACGGTGGTTTGGCCGATCGTCGACTTTCCTTTCCACTCCGAAAACCCCGCATTTACCTTCCGGTAGTCGATGTTTTGAGAACGCAAACCGCATCTGCATACATACATACGAAGGAATTGGAGCCATCCGTCCCCTGTCTGGCAGGAAGATGGACCTGGTGCTAGCGGAGTTGTTGTTGACTGTTCTACTATTGCTTGTTTGAAAACGTTCACTCGAGCGAAACGCACTCCAAACATCGGACGGAAACATCCTTTGGCTGTTTTGATTCCGAACGGAAACCTGAGCCCGGGTTCGCAAGTGGAGCAACGGAACAGCATTTTCAATAAATCAACATTTTCTTAAGCGATTAGAGAAAATAAATCTACAAGTGGCTTCATTAAACAACGACACGTCGTTGTACGTTGCGGCAATCATGCATTAATGCTGCCATGTTTGAAATTCCCCAAGAACGTGTGTTAACAATTGGTGGTACATTAATTGGTGTCACTACAAATAGGCAACGCTATGGAAAATCATAACAAGCACGGGCAAGGTAATGTTAAGACGTTCATTGAAGTTTTTGTTCAACGAGGAAGGTAAAGAAGTACAACATTTGTGTGTCGTCGGAACGATCGACACATTGTGTTTCAAAACAAGACAACTAAGCAAAAGGAAATCGGTGTTTAAAAGCCATTGTAATCATTTTCCGAAACGGGCTCCTCCATTTGTGTAGGTGTTAATCGTCGAGCTAAAGGTTCTTAAAGAATGGTTTACGTTTCACTGCATCCGCCCGGGGTTTCGGAGAGATGGAGGCCAGATTTCGTTCTCGTGCATAATGATGCTTATGCTCGCTGAAGCTAATGCCCTCCTCCGCGCACTCCATTCCGGTTAATGAAGTAAACCCCGGCGTAGGATTAGGCGAAACAATCTTGGCAAGTGGCCGGGAATCTGTCTAAGAATGCCGATCATAAAAAACTCATCGAAGCCAGCCGCATTCTTCATGTTTTTTTCGCTTTTTACCGGTCCAGCATGAAATATTTAAGCCGCCACCCGCGTAAGGTGTGGCGTTCGGCCAACCAGTGACTTTCGCCCGCTAAAGGGAAGGACAGGAAGAGGTTGGACGCTGTCGACTTAAGCGCGATGGCGTTTTTTATTGCAAACGCTAGCAAGCTCGAGCATTAATGCTGAGCTGTTCGAAATGACACCATAAAACAGTTTCCTTATCGGCGCCTCTCGGGAGGGATGAGAGTGTCTTTATTGTTTTCTCCATGTGTTTGTGCGCATCTGGGTGCGTCTGGAGGTTTGTTTATTTTATGAACAATTTCCTCGTTTTACACCCCAGCGCAACTAGTGCCTGATTCTGATCGACGCAATTGTTTGTATGACTTTAAAAGCGGTGACAAATTTTTACTTTAATCAGCCTTGGCTCGAACTTTGCACAATGGATCAGTTGGGTTATTTAGTTGATAAATTGTTGACAAATCTGAATTATGTATGTAAAAATTAATTCATTTTTATGTTTTAAATGAAAATTTTAGACTGAAACTGAAACGACCCCAATTTCTAATAACTAAAAAAAATAATTTGAATTTCAGTTCATTTAAAATGATCCCTTCTGCCGGAGGGTTCGGATGAATCACACCCGTTTTCCCGAACAAATCCGAAGCAGGATGAATTACCGGTTCGAAGACCGTCAAACGACGACTGGTGAACCTACCGGTTCGCGGCAGCCGCCGTCGTTGCTCCGAAGGCACGAGATGCGATGCTGAATGTCAGTTTGTTTCGAACCGTTGGCGAGGGTGCATGTGCGTCGCGTTGGCACACAAAACGATCTTGTTTGGAGGACGCGCAAACAACGTGCTCGAGGAAACGTAAACTCAAGTCAAGTGTGGAACGTGAAACTTTGTCGTACTGTGCGAAAAATTGTCCAGATTTAGTGGAAGTGTTCTAAGCCAATTACAAAGTAAAACGAAAGTACGTAGATATCAGTATACTGAAGAGCTTGCGTGAGCGACGTGTATGTTCTGAAGCGACCCAAACAACGAATACCATAGTGTTCTGAACGCCCGACCTCGCCTCGTAACGGGCGGAAGTTTGATCGTTCAAGCGTTACCCCGAGCCCACCGCAACGTAGACAAACGGCGCCGACCGAACAACCTGTATGCGGTGGAAAAAAGTAAAGTAAAACATAAATAAAGGTTCGTCGCTGGCTGGCAAGTGATGCTCCCCGGTTCTGTTGCCATTCCGTGACGCCCTCGTGTTGTGCAACCCTACCAACCCTAGTTCTGACTACAATGCGGCGCGCAGAACCGCCCCAATGCTGGTGAAGATAACCTCGCCCATCACCCGGTCGAACATACGAATCGAAAGCTTCTAAGTGGTGGTGTATCATATTCTACGCCGGCAGTATTGTACGCCGTGCATGTGAAAAATTGTCCATTTTCCGGCCACGAACCGGTGTGTGTACGTTGGCCTGTGTTTGGCCGAACAGGTGCGTTGAAACACTTATAACTTCCGCGTGTGTGTTTTGCAGCGTTTTTATTAAGCGGTTGTTGAAATTCAGTACGAAACCCCAGAAGAAAAAAAACCGCGAATTCACCTGCCAACAAGAGTCTCCAGTCCAGTGCGTACCGCGACCACGTAAGAATCCGTGGTTTTGTGTTGTGTTGTGTTTTTTTAGTTTCCACTTCCTAAAAAGGTCGAAGACGTGCAAAGACGACTAGGTCGCTCTTAGGTCGAACCGAGCCAAGGAAAAACCGTCGACGAAATCGATCAACACGCGACTCGATGAAGTGTGTCGGATCGGTTTGTTTGGCCGGTGCAAGTGTACCATTGTTTCCATGACTACGGAGCCTCCTTCCCGAGGCCGCGCCGAGCCGGAGCTGATCGATTTAGACGTCGTGAAAACGTAGGGTGACCCCCGTTTGAGGAAGGTTCCCTGTCCCGAGTCGAGTTATATAAGTGAGAGTCAGGTGCTTTTACCCAGTGGGGGTGTGCAAGGGGTCAGTGTGCTGGGTGGCTAAAAGTCTTAAACGGGTGTGAGAGAGTGCAAGTGCTAATCGAGTTTTACCTCTTTAAAACGCGCTGTGGAAAAAATAAACCCCTACCGTTTGTATTTTCGCGAAGACGATGGGTAACCAACGCTAGCCTTCGTTATCCTGTTTTCTACCCCGTTCTGTGTCGATGTGTATGTGTGGAGTTCAAAGTTCAAAGTACACGCAACCAAAACCCAACAATAGCAGAGGGTGGTGTCTGGTCGCGTAACTCCTACGCCACGTGAGTTTTCCTTCTGAACGTCTGGAGTATAAGTGAAATTTTCTTCGTCGAAAAACCCGAACCCCCCCGAACCCCCTAGTTGCTCCTAGCGACGGTTCGCTTGCTGGGGAAAACAAATTCCGCAACAAAATGAAAAACGAATACATAAAAACCAAAATGATGGTTAGAACATTAGCTTTTCCGCTTCCGCTGCTGCTCGTGGCGGCCATGTTGGGCCTCGGTGTGCCGCTTGCCAACGGTGCATCATCGATCACGGTGGAAAAGTCGGCGTACAAAAACGTTGTCATCGAGATCAGGGATAACGTGCCGGTGGACAACTGCCAAACGATACTGCAGAATCTAGAGGTAAGTCAACAGAGAGACTATGTCTTTCTTTTAGGTGGATTTAAGCACCATAAAGTCGTTGAGAACAATAAGAAAAGCTGCAGTTTTCCAGTTTTTTTGTACATTAAAAATCCCACCCCGTGGAGGCGCCACCCATTCCACCGGGACATCTCACGTGGAGACCCGGCGTTTTCCGGCACTTCTGCTAGACGGACTGCACTAAAAATGTAAACAGTCATTTATCTTACAACGTAGATTTATGTCCCGGGGTCCGACTCGTCGCATATGGTGCCGCGAGCGTGATCCGGCCACCTTTCGGAGGAATGAGTGTCCCTTCCGTCCCAGTTCGTCACACATTCCACCCAACCTTCCGTGTGGGATGGGCGCGTGACACGAGTGAATGCGTTGCTCGGTCGAACGGAAATGTGATACCAACGAACCGCGGGCAGGTGGCCATCATTGGAGTCTGGGACCGGCACGAGGCCCACTTTCGGTGTGACGCTAAGCCCAAGGCAAGGTGAAAAGCACGTGTATGGCACTGGAACACGCCCGGAAGCGCTATACCATGGCAGCATCAGGCTTTCCGGTGCTTTGATTCCTGGTAGTGTTTGGTTTGGTTGCTTTTTTTTCTGCGCCAACGGAGTCCCAATCCTTCCACCGTGCAGGACCTTCGCCATATCTGACCTTTTGTTTTACGACCCAATTTAATATTTAACGATAGTGGTAGTGCCGTTGTTCGTGTATATCGTTCCAATATCGCCAAGCCGTGCTCCATTGGACTCCTTTTATATTCCCTTTTTCCGTTTGGTTTTCCGTTACGACTGTTTGATTTTGAGTGCCGATGTAGCAAAAGGGTTTTCAATTTTTTAGAAACGCTTTATAAATTAATCGCAACCATTTTACGATCGAGCATCTGCGTTTCATTATGGATGAGATGGGTTTTCTGTGATATGCAAACATTGGAAAATGGTTTACATTTTCCAACGTTTCGATTCTCTGGTGAACAAAGTGCGGATTCGATTGACTTTGCCATCCAAATGTTTTATTAATGTCACTGTCAAAACCAATTCTACGAGTTTGTTTGAACTACGAGTTCAAACATAAAATTTCTCCATTATTAAAAATAAAGTGAAAAGCCTAAGCCCGAGCATTACAAAACATTAGGATCGAGAACAATTCTACAAAATACGCGTAAGTGGAGGTGATTTTCTAATTTGTTTAGATCTGTCTGAATGCATCCCGCATCAAAGTCACGGTTCGCTGCACCAACATTGGTAATTGCTCAACCATGTCCGAACAAGCGCGTCCAGATGACATTCCAAAGCGCGCCAATTTTTGGGTGTGTGTTTTTCCGCCTCACTCATCGTCAACAGAGCAGCACGTGGTGCGTTGGGCATCTGTTGGTCGATTTATTTTTTAGATTCCTCTCCCTCCACCATTGGCATGGAAAAGAGTTTTAATGGATCATCGAGCCGCATCGCATGATGGCATGATTTATCGGAACTACATCAAAATTAAACTTCAAACAACCGATGCTTCAGGCCCTGTGACGAGGCTGGTCAAAATAATAATGCCGACAACAAAAAACACCCACCAGAATCCTTTCCAACCTGCCGTCCGTGCCCAGATTCCATTACATTCTAAACTTCATCCTCCAATCAACGTGCCATCCATCACCTCGCAACAGAGGGAAAAAGCTTCCCATCCCAAAAAAGCTCACCCAATATCGTGTCACGCGGCCATTCCATCATCGTGGCGGTCTTGTAAAAAGGGCTGCTCGAAATTGAAAACCAGCGAAGGTGGTGGAGCAGTAGAAAAAGAGGAGAGGCTGGAGAAAATCCAAAAAATCTGCCACAAGCCCACCCCCGGCCTGATTGATTTCGGCTTTGAAGTATCACATGTGTAATTGATTTGTACGCCCTTTTTTCGGTCAACCTTTTCTCGTCCGTGGTCCGGGATGTGTGCGCTAGAACCGTCGAAGATAGATCACCATTGGAAGCGCTTGGATTACTCCGTGGGTGGAATTTCCATTTGCGCCTCTCTCCTCACACTCCCTCGCTCGGTTCGAGGTGTCGTCGTGGTTCATCCGAAACATACGGCAATTTAGCAACACGGGTGATGGTGAAAAGGTGCTGGACTAGTACAGCTTTAGGTTGCCCTATTTTCCCGACCGATCGTTAGAGTAAGTATAGTCAAAAGATTTCGGCTAAACACTCGAACCAAAGCCGGTCGAAGAGGAAAACGGCTTCGAAGAGGAGTCGCACTAAAAACCACCGTTCTCAGGGTTTTGGCCAGATTTTTAAGTACTGTCCATGTGAGAACACACGCTGTACACGATCCGCGATTATGGACCCATATGGTCCCTCCGCCCCTTTCCCCAATGGCTCATCCGGTAGCATCATCTCATCAGTGGCGCAGCTGGCATCGCCGAGTTGGGAGCCCTGGAATCTCCGGACCCACCGAAGACCAAATGTGCATACGTACATACGTAGCACGTATATTAAAACCGATTAGCTTACGGTACGTCCCGCCGAAGGGGGCCACGCTCAAACATCGCCTCGCAGAACATAATGAAAACACATTTTCGAGGTTAATGACGAGCGAGGCTCCATCAGTCCCGGCGGGCGAGCGACCAAAAGGTTCATCTTCATTTCTTCTCCATCCCTCTCCTCTCCCCCGCCCAAACCGAGATTTGTAATTTTACACGGTTAATCGCAAGGGAAATCGATGAACCGGCGGACCCGCTAACCACCGGGCGTATTTTTCCTTTCGGCACACGAAAGGCACACGGGAAGATTCACCCAGATCTTCGAAAAAATTGGGCAAACATAAGGGCAAGTGTAGGTTGCCTTTCGTGTGCTTCCGAACCGAGGGACGCTGTGGCTTTTGTCGTTGAAGGTGAAAAAAGTCACGGGAGCAGAAACAATTATCACCACCAGCAGCATTCGGGACATCATCGGCATCGGGTTTTATGGACTTTACTTACACTTTAAATGTTTCTTTTGGCAATTACCACCTTTGCCGGCGAGAAGGGAGGTGGTGAAAGTGTGGCACCAGTGGAGAACGGAAGCAAATGGAACGAAACGGAGCACACGGATGACAAAGGAACACGAAAATGGTGCACCAGAAAGCCCGAACTGTCCATTAGCAGGAGTGGCTTGGAGTTTTGTGGCTTGGCCTAGGTTTCCAAGCCGCTTCCTAGTATGTGTGTGAGTGTGCCACAATAAATCACCGACTCTCGGCTTCCGGTTTTGCCTCCGCCAGTGCACATCCGTCTCCAAAGCGTTGGTTGGCGCTGACTAGGCCACTTTTGTCCTTTCCTGCGATGCTGGCGTGTGGAATCTTCCAGAACCGTTATCCAAACCAACCGGAGTCTTCCAAACTAAAGGAACCTCACTAAGTGCAACCGATGAATCTGGATCGGTTACGCGACGCAGACATACATTGTATAGCCGGGACGATGCCGGTCCCGAGGCGTGTGCTCGTTTTCGGTGATAATTGGTTGTGCAATGTCGTCTTAAATTCAGCTTTTTCATCTGAACCTTTTTTCTTGGGTATTCTACTTCGTACCGGCAGGCACCTAAGCGATCTGTGAGAACTTCAAGGCAAAGAGTTTGTTTTTTTTATGCCCCCCAATGTTCTAGAGCTGTAATTTATGAGTAAGCTTCAGGATACGCCAGCCAGCAAGGGTTTCTTGGTAAGTTCTTGTAGTCCTTGCTGTTCAAGGATGCTTTTCCTAGTGAGCGCTTTTTCAGCTTTTTTCCTTTGGCCCGCAGTTCACACTTGGAATCGTAAGGTGCACACTTGTCTGAAATGATGGGTTTTATGTACGGACCTCCTTTTTTCCTCAGTCTAGGCCAGCAGTGGTTTTGGAACGCTGTCAAGAAAATTAATCGACATTCGTGTGATGTTTGGGCAGTGCTTTCCGTCCCATTTTCAAAGGTTTCGCGGGGTGGAACTTATGCGCGGAAACGGTCACACAAAGCCACACATACACACACACCAAATAGTTGGCAGGCAAAAGTAAATTCAGCGTCGGAAAGTAACGGCAGGACGTGGCCATAAATCAGACTTGCAAGAATCACTTTAACGACGGCTCTAGCTTTTCACCGCGGGCCATGTTTTAACTCGTGGAGCTGTTGACTAATGGGCAATGGGGTGTAATTTAGCGTGAGAAATTATGTGCCTCCTGACTTCCCACCCACTTCCTCCTATCCCACAAGCCTTCCGAGAAAGGCGAGCTTTTCGGGGAAGGACCGCCCAAAGCTAGCTTCAATTTGGCGTTGGAAGAAAATTCGCCAATTTTCGGTGCCAGGAAGTTTCAGCGCCAAATTCTAGGCTGAATAGCAAGAACGCCTACGTCCTTGAGGCAGTGCTGGATTTGACCTAATTAGTTGGCAAAGTAAACAAATTATCACAGCAAAGTTAACCTCATCCGAAACCCATTCCCTCGTCCAAAGGATAAGAGGAGAGGATCCGAGCTAAAAGGGGTTGGCGCGTTGGCGAGCAATATCTTGAATCTCTTGGCAACTCATAAAACTGTCATAAAATGAATATCTGCCCACATATTCTATCCGATTTGGAAGGGGTTCAAGAGGCGGGGGCTACTCGTAACGCCAGTAGCGAAATGCTTACGATGGTTTCTGAGGGTGAAAGTACCGGATTTATTGATATTATGCTATCTTTCTTTCCTTTTTGTTCGCCTGTCCTCAACACCCACCCACGTGAGCATAAACTTATCGATATCGGGAAATCGCTTGCCAAATAAAATAATAATTGCGTTAAGGCTTTACGACCTCCTTTCCTCCGATCGGACTCGCTTTCTTCATCTCCGCGAGTTGTGCCGAAGTTGTCGTTGTCGTCGTCGACTATGAAAGACAGCAATGGATCAAATTGATCGGTGTACGTCGCTTCTTTTTCTGGTTTTTATTGCCATCCCCGTCGTGTCACCGAACACCGGCCGAGTGGTCCTTTCGCCGGGCATGTTATCTCGTTTGATTTTACTTTTATTCCCGTTCGGGTGGAAAAATAGCCAATCATTCCGTGGCATGATTTGACAGGAAAAACACTCCACCTCTCGATGGATGGATTATGGAAAAGGTGAGGAAAGGAAGAGGATCGACTGAAGTGAGCAAAGAAAAAATAAAAATCGTCATTCCCAAGAGACCGGGAGCCCGAACAACTGTGCCGCGCATAAACATAGATTGAATTTCATTTATCCGATTTCTTCCGCACGGTTCTTCGACACCATCACTCCGTCGGGGCGACTTTGGTGTCCTCGGGCGTCTTTGGCAGCTCCAAAGCTTGCGCGATCGGGGTAGAAAGTATGCGAAATCAATCGTCCACGGCGGGAAGGTGCAAAGGAGAGAGCAAAAAAAGCACGAGGCACGCCAGCTCCGGTGATGATGATAGCCCCAATGATACCACCCTGAACGGAGGGAAGGGAGAGGTCGGATACCACCCCTAGGGAGCTGGAAGCATATTGTGATATTTGATTAATTTTTCCTTCCCTCTCAGCAGTAACAGTTGCACTCTTGCGGAAGATTGTTGTCATGTCTGGCGTTGTGGAAAGTCTCGTGTTTTTTCCACTTTTTTCAATGCTTGATTCCTATCACTTTTCCTGGTGCTATTCAAATCTGTGCTTTAGGTATCTGGTTGCGGTCTGTGGGGGTAACTGTTCGAAACAAGCTCCAATCTACCCTCTCCCGCTCACGAAATCCCACCTCCAACCCGAGTCACATGCTACCTCAAGAAATCTCATCCTAACATTGGCGAACGATATCCTTTGCTTTCGTTGTCGATACCGTTTCATAAAAAGAAGAGGCAGAAGAAAAAAACACATAGAAAAAAGAAAACTCAGGTAATATATCCGATCGAACAAGCTCGAGAGGAAGAAGGAAGGAAAAACCCACCGTAATTTAATCAAACATGAACACACCGATGTTTTTTCGAGTGCTTTTCCAGCACAGCTGGGGATGAAAACCGAAAAGCTCCGTAGTGGTGGGCGTACATCGATTCGGCGAATTGACTTTGGATGCTGCTTGAATTTCCTCTTTTCCTATTTTCCACCTCATGCGCTCCAATTTCGACCAGCTTCCCTTTTACGAGTGGGTGTGTGTATGAATCTATTTTCTTTACCACATGTGGGAGTAGCAGGAAAATCATCATCTCACACAGGCGCTGCAAGGCAAACATCAATGAAGGTACAAAAAATATATAACGTAATCTTTCCATACGGTACGCGAGTAAGAGAGAGAGAGAGAGAGAGAGATAGAGAGAGAGATAGAGAGAGAGAGACCGAGAAAAAATCCTACAATCCACATTTGTTGCGCTTCAGCGGATGGACAAAGGTACGAAAAGCAATCCTTTCAACATCAAATACCCAAAAGGGAATATACGTATTTGCAGGTTAGGTTTTCCACCCAAACGAGTAAGCCCCTTTCCCGGTTCTTCGGGTTTTGGTTTCGAACCCTTTAAGGGTTGAACAACATCAACAAAAGGCAAATGATAAAACCAACCGACAGAGAAGCCAAGAAATAAACCGGTACGCTTTGCTTCATCTTCAGCCGCGAGCGGTTCTTTTCTTCGCCACCGATTTTCCAATTGCACTATCAGTCACAACCGATTGATCGGGAAGGTAAAGCTCTGAACAAAACCGATGGATCCCGATATGGAAGGTAGACTAGGCAAACGCTTCCCTTCGGATAAGGTGAGCTTAAAATAGGAGAAAATCTTGAATCCACATGATTTCCTTTTTCCCTCTCGGCCGTAGAAGGAATGTATCCCCAAAGAAGATGATTTCTTCATGTGCCCATTGGGATGGAACTGCAGCGTGGCCCAATCATAGGCGAATCAATCTGTCACGTGGAAAAATGGAAACGACTGCCCATTCCTCCTCGTTCATCTTCGCCCGAAGAGTTTAATTATCTATCATCTTCGATATCGTAGATGAGCTCGGTTGGGAAAGAAAGGGGGAAACTGTGCATCCAAAGATTGCATCAAGCCGAAGTCACGATGTCTGGCTTGGCTCCCGAGCTAAGCGATGTCAGCATGTGTCACGCGTTGTGGCGCAGAAGTTCCGTTACTTTCCATCCGACATCACGATCGATCGCTCTGAAGGCGGTTACCGACGATGTTTGACAGAGCGTGCGATTCGGTTCCTGCTGGATAAATACCTTTTCCGGAAAACCCGCGCCACCCTTTTCCTTAGCATTCCATTTTGGAAGTTCTACCAACCTCATTGTGTCGCGTGAGCTCGCATTGCAAACCATCTTCAAGTAGATTCAATTTACGTCTCTTAAAACGGCTTTCGCATTTCCCCCGAATACGTACTTTGTTCGCTTTTATTAACAACCATCTTTACCAGTTTCACGTAATGCCACATTCTAACGGACTTCCAAATTCAAACCTCCAAAGCCGCACACATGAAAAGGTAAATCGGTAATCGACCATCCGAATAACGTGTCACCGGAAACGTGAGCTTCTTCGTGCGGCGATGATCAGATTGCGCGCGCGATACCGTCCTTTTTCCGAGATCGTTATCGTCCGCCACGGGAAATTGTAGTTGACGTCTTCTGGAGCATAAACTCCCCTCCGGATACGCCCGCCCGGTAAGGTAAATACCACGTTTGGTAAAACAATAAGTCACATACCTGAATTATTGCGTTTACATGCTCCAATTACTGTCGCTTCGTCGTCGTCGGTTGAGAAGGTGTACGCTTCGTTCGTCTGTGTTTGCCTCCGGAAAGACGTGCTTCGAAGACAATCCCTTCTGCGCCGAGAAGGTTTACCCACGCCCAGTGCAGCTACAGTTGCATCTTGCATTTTGTTGAGCAAAGCGTAGCAAAGTGCTCACTTTACATCACTACCACCACAACCAACTGAACATGGGGACCGTTCGTGCCACCCTTCACCCTGGTCCTCTCTGGGAAATTTGAAACTCGACGGTAAACGAACCCATAAATTCAGCTCTTTTTTCGATGCTGCCTTGAGAATGGTTTCGATTGTTTTTCGTTGGCTACATTTTGTTTTATAGTATTTCGTTTATTTTTCTCAAAAATACCACTCCAATGATCCGGGCGGGATGATTAACGACTGAGCTGGGACGTCCCGTCAGTCTCGATCGGTGAACGATTGGACCGGCGAGAATTGAAAGTGGAAGTGGAGAAGCTTCCCAACGCGACACACGCTTCTCTGTTTGGAGGAGGCTGTTACTGGTATTTGATGGATTCATAAACACCCGTAACATCCATGGAACGATGGGAGGACATGGCTCGTTTGGTGGGAGGCCAGAAATAACATACAAATTTCATACGTTTTGTTCAAGCTAGGGAAAACCTCGTCTCAACGCTGCTCATCCGTGAGTGGATGATAATTCATGATTATATATGGTCCATAATTGAGAAAATGTTACCGAGCAAAAGGCGGCCAACTCCAGCGAGTTGAGGAAAACTGCTATTTCAGCTAAACTTCCGGACAGAAGTGATTATACGTCGCTCGTGGGATGTTCGCCAAGTACGATATTTTATCAATTTCATTACTGAACAACCCCGAACCTGCTTCTAACCATCTGCCAATCTGCATTTTAAAGCGCTTCCCCAAGAGGAGGAATTTACTAATAATAGAGGCTTTCCAGCCTCCGGTTTCTTCATCTTCAAGCAGTACGATTGTGTGCGTGTTTCGTTTTGATTGCGTACCGCACGTTGGAAAAATGGACCAATTTAGAGGCTAATTTTCCGGCATCGGCAAAGCTTACCCAACGAGGTTTGGGCCCGAATGGGCTACACGCTTGCGAAAATGGTGGAAATTTGTTTTACATTTCGGTAAGTGGAAAATTATCATCGCCAACACACCTCGCGTGCAACGTAACCAACGTCATCATCATCATCATCATCATCAGCATCAGCATGCTGATCATTTAACCAATCGCTGTTTAATTCGTATTAATTATGATTTTGAAATCGATTTTTCCTCCGATTCGGCTGCTCTTCATCGCTTGTTTTCCTTTGATGGCTGGCGATGATTAACCAGGCCGGGGACGGCGTGCTACGTTGGCTTTGGATGCACCTGAAACAGCATCATCAGCGAGAGGAAAATTAGATCACGTCCACACAACCCGGTTGATGGAATCTTGCCTTCGAACGAGACGTGCGTTCTGGTGTATGCACACCACTCGTTTCCCGGTTTGGTCATCGTTTTTTCTACCTCCCCCTTTCAACGAGTCTTAGGGAGCTCTATCTCGGATGGCTTAGACACTGGGGCACCCATCTTCGATATTACCCCTCCACCGCCCTTCTTCCCTTTCCTCGCAAAGGCAATCGATTTTTGATTGAACCGACCCAAGGGAAGGTATCCGAGTCCGAGCAGCAAAATCATTCTCCCATGCCTTACATGCTGGACGTTTGTTTAGCTGGAAAACTGATCAGCCTCGATCGGATCTTCCTTTCGGCGAGGGTGAACGGGAAAGAAGATGTTAATCGTATCGATGATACGCGCAAACGATGACGAAGCCATCAGGCTGGGGAGATTACGTGAAGAAGGCGGCAAGAAAAAAAACCTTCCGATGGTTTTTCAATTAACCAAAGGAAGCAGCACGGATTTTGGATTAAGCCACAAACCCAGGGCGTCCAAAAAACGGGCCAGAGTGAGTATATTTATTTTTCCTCCCTTCATTCCTCTGTACGTTTAATATAAACAAGGTTTTCCCAACGAAAGCTTCGTAAACCGTTCTTGTAAAGCGTTAATGCAAAACCCCCTAATGACAATGTAAATCGAGTTTCATTTTATGCACTCTTCCGGCCCCCAATCTCATTATGTTCGCGGCCGAGAGAAGCAAAGCGCGAGAATTAAGACCGACAAGCTTCGATCCCGGCATTAGCATGTTGCTAGCTCTCCACGAATGCACTCCAGAAAGGATGACCTACCGCTCGTTAGCGGCCGTTCGAAATAATGATTCTCAGGCGAGAACTTCGAACGCGATTTTCCAAGAGAGGGTCGGTTTATCTTTCCCGCACCTCGCGATGATGTTTAAAACTAAACTGCAACTGCGCTTCGACCCATCCAACAGGGATGACCGTTCCACTTGTGCGGCTCGGGAAAACGAGTTGGATGTAAATTTTTTACGATTCCTAAGTCCGTACTCTTCCCACAAAAACCCTTTCCCTTCGGGTTGAGTTTATTTAACTGCAATGTGCTACAACTTTTAAACTCTCATCGATCTTTGGATAGGAAAAAGTTTTCCATTTTATTACCACACCCGCGCACACGATTCCGGTCATACGGAAATATATGTTAGTGTGGACCCTGAGTGAACCTACCATCTCTGAGACGCCAAACTCGGCGTTCGTTTGGGAAGAAGCAATGAAACGCAGCTACATCTTCTCATCTGCAGCATTCGGTCGTTCAGTACAATACCACCATTGTAGGAACTGAGCCCTTCTCCAGCCGTAGGTCGTTGGTTCATACCGTGGGGAAGGTGACGGAAGGGTTTTCTTGTTTCGTTTAAATGCCAACAAGTTGTATGGATGGACCAAGGGGGTGGCGAACAGTGGCGAAAGGAAGTGGCGCGAGCGGACGCGAACATCGCGTGGCAAGTGAAGAAGACACGAAAACGTTTAAATGAAAAAGTTTGCGCGCACTTTTAAGATCTAACCGCTATAAAAGAGACCTCCCTGTCACCCTTAGCCCCAACGATGGTTGGGAAGATAGAGAAGGACGGTACTTTCACCAAATTCACAAAAAACGAAACAAGACACACAGACAACATTACACCAGCGAGCAATGGGTCCTCAAATGTCAGTGGATGGCATTACGGATGTTGTTGAGTCAGGAATAAAGTGCAGCTTCCAAACTCGTCCGTAATAACTTCCTGCACGTGGTTTACTCTTTCCTCTTTTCATCCCGTATTTTTGCTTCTCTTTGCTACTTTTTGCATGTCCAGGATTTGGGAAGTTGAGTGCTATTTATGTTTTTTGTTCTTCAATTTAGTTATTATAAAGCCTGTCTCATAGTAAATTGAGCCAAAGAAAGCGCGCTACTGTGGCGCCTCTAGTAGCATCAGCCTGAAACTAATATTTTTAGTAGTTTTAGTGAATAGTAACAATGAAGTTGTTAAAGTTTCAGACCTGTACTATTGTTTTTCGCTAAATGCCGTATAATGGAAATTGAACGACCTAAAATAAATCCGCACGAAATACTATAGCACCAAGGCAACTGAGCAAATTGAATATACCAGGAACCCATTAAAATAAAAAACAAAAAAATGGCAAGTATTTTTCTTTTGTACAGTTTTACGTAAGGTTTGTTTTAAAACTATGTTTTTACTATTTACGTGTTCCCTGTTCTTTTAAATTCACGTATTTTGTTTTTTTTTCCTGCATTAACGCCCATGTCGTGGAATAGGACACCGTTTTCGCAACCTCCGTTAACTTCCTTTTGCCAAGAACATCTGTAACTGTTTCACCACTTTGTCTAAGACGAAGTTTTGTGATTGCCCAGATTTTTTCGATGGGGTGAAACTCTGGGAAATTTGGTTTTGGTACCAAGTGATCTTATTGGCCCAGTACCACTCCAAGACAACCTTGGAATAATGGCAGGTCGAAAAATCGGCTAAAAAAAGTACGTGAATTTATAAGAACAATGAACACGCAAAAAGTAAAAACCTATTTTTATAACAAACCTTATGTATAACTGTACAAAAGAAAAATACTTGTAAATTTTTCTTTGCTTTTATTATGGATTCCAGGCCTTGCCAATCTCTCCACCGGCGCTCCAGTTATTTGTGCGGATTTATTTTTGGTCGATCAATTTCCATTATACGGCATTTAGCGAAAAACAATAGTACAGATCTGAAAGTTGCACAACTTGATTGTTACTATTCACTTATACTACTAAAAATATTAGTTTCCGGCTGACGCCACTAGAGGCGCCACAGTAGCGCACTTTCTTTGGCTCAATTTACTATGAGACAGGCTTTACGTCGTGACAATATTGTTCATCATGGCGCTCTTTTTTGCCGTTCGTTTAACCCGAAACATTTTCGTTTTTGTATCTAAAGCCAAAGCATCAGCATTGGACGGTTGTGGAGTTCGGTACGCTAGCACTTCTGTTTGAAAATATGCACACAACATGATAAACAAGACAAAAATGGCACAAGACAAACAAAATGCCCTTTGGAAAACAATTGCCGCAAGCAAAGTCACGAGAACAAGTGACACAAAGCGCCGAACACCGAGCACGGATTGGGGAAAAACGAACTACGACAAACAGGGGGAAAAATGGTCATTTGTCCAGCTTATTCTGGACAGCGCTCGGTCACGCGAAAGACCCGGTCGGGAACGAAAGAGTTGCGCTGTCACTTTGGAGCAGCTTCAAAGTCAGCTGATCCGACGCTTCCCGGGCTTCCGGAGCTTCCTACTGCTTAGCAAACGGTTCTGGACTCGGATTGATGGACGGCAACAATCTATTCTGCAAGTCACTGAAGTCGTTATTCTTCCCGTTCATTTGTTTGTTTCCCATACTCTCATCCGTTATCCGTTCGTTATCATTTTCTGTGTTTTTCTACTGCGTGGAAGTTTTCGTAATTCTACTTATCATGTGGCTTCTCTACATTAATTGATGATGAATTGATTGCGTATGAATATTTATGTGCGAAGATGACACGCCGAAACAGTAGCAGTCGGATGCGACCGTTAGCGGTTGCGTCAATGTTTCCCGCTTTATCCACAAACCTGCTTCGCGCGAGATGATAAACAAATTCTGAGTAAAAAGTAGGTCAGTTCGGTTTTGGTTGTTGGGAATAATTTACTGTTTGGAAAAAATCATTTCGTTTTTCTTTCCCATCTAACAGACCACGTAGGAAATGGTTCTTTCTCGGAAAACCTGTCCTCGCGATATTTTAAAAATATTGTATAATTCAACTTCCGTATATAGCATCCATAAAGGTGATTATGGGTAGACAGGAACTATCGTTCAACCCTTCAGCACATGTGTTCGAAGAGTTGCGTAGGAATTCTCTTTCGGTGAGTGGGATAAGCACCTGTCCAACTTTCATATTTGGGTCAATTTTGAGTTAATCTTCTTAGCCCGTGAGCACGCAGGTTGTATGCCTTCGGGGCTCTACATAATCCCATCTATTGGAGTGAAACTCATGCATGTATTTGCACCTGTTCATCCAATTCTTCGGCTTGCATAAATCACACCGTCCAATTTCCCCCTTGGAACCTCAGAACTTCACGATCACCTTGCCAACCTACCCTATCATAAACCATTTACACTCGGCGATGGCGCAGCGGCACGAATGGGTATTATTATTCACTCGCGGGACTCCATTGCATCAACCCGGCGTCGTCATCACCATTGGTGACGGCTGGTTATTATTATGATGATGATGAGGGCGGTGCACCTGAATGCTGGGCAAAGTTGTATGCAAACTTTACCTTCTATACAGATTCCTCCCCGAGGACTGAGGGCTTAACACTCTGCGCTCGATGTTGTTTTTTGCTGCATGCTTTCACGGAAAGCAGAATCTCACATCCAATCAGCATCACAACCACCACCATCACCACCAAGGTTTGCGCATTTCACGTTCTAGTGTCGTTAGTGTAATTACATTTCTCAGCTCGAGGTACCTACAATAGCGATCAGCATGCAGAGTGTGCAACCTCAACCGAAGCTAAAGCAAGGCCGATGCCGAGTCATATTTCAATTACCTGCACAATACAATAAAAATATAATTTTGAGTTATTCTTGCCTCATTTTCTCTCGGCATAAATATGACTATTCCGTGCCGACTTGGTAGGTAAAGGGCGCTAGCGAAACAGTGCAACCTTGGGCTCAGGTTTGCTATTATAAAGCGGGGACGCCATGCTATTTACTTAGTATTACGAGTGCCGGAGTTTACCTTCAATTAGGCTCCGGTCCGATCGCTTTAATCCGAAAGCCGTCCATGTCCATTTCGACAGTCACCGATAGCGGGACCAGAGGGACGACATGACGTACTACGATTTGCGATTCGACCCGACCTTTCCTCATTCGCGACGGATAGGTTCAACATCGGTGTGAAAAAAAGCAACGCGGAAAGCAATCCAACTTGATGCTGCTCGGTGGCCCGAAAAACCGTTGGGCACTTACCAGCGACGACGGCGGGACTCATTAAATGTAAAGCAAAATGTTTACGCTAGCGGAAGGGGGCCTGTGATGGAGCAGAGGGTGGTAGAAAAACGAGTGCGCAAATAGTTGAACAAATTCTTTAATTGTATGCTAAGGGAGAAGCCGCGTCTCGCGAGCTAGACCTTGGGACTAAGGGATAGGGAAACTCGCGATCCATGGAGACCGAACAATGCGGTCTGCAAGCGGACGAGCGCAAATCCGAGAAAGCTGTCGAGCAACTCCCCCGAATCGAAGCGGGAAGGCAGGATGGTGCAGTGGGTGGGATAATTGAGTGAAAATTGAAGTCCTCCCCTGGGAGAGCGCGCTCGGTTTGAGGCAGAACTATTCGATGGCACAAACCCGGCCCGGTTGGTCGGTGTAAAGTTGTTTGGTTTGCACACACACACACAGTTTTCCTCGGTGATTATGTACTCTGCCGCCGTTTGTGGCCATTGCGAACGAACTGCTGCCGACCCGGATCGTCTGCTAGAACCTCAGCAATGTTCTTCCCCCAGAACTCGAGTGCGAATTGGTGCAGCTCAATTTTCCCCTTGCAGAAACGGACTAAGCGTCATTGTGCTGCGGCGGATACGCTCTTAGCGAGTTCCAGAAGTTGTTGAACCGACGCATCATTTTCGTGCTTAATGCCATTTCGGAAAAGCTTTTCCCCAGTCTTCCTCTCGGCAAACGTTTTGCTCAAACTTTGAGGGCCCGATTTACTACTGAAGAAAAGTTGGAGCCCTTTCTTTCCACCACGCAGTTGTAATCCATCTATCCAGTCCATATGGTCGCCTTCGGCATGCTCCGGCTCGTCATGTTTCAGTCAGTAAGACAAACCCGGAATAGAAAAAGAACGGCCCGTTTCGGAGATTTGCTCGCCGCACAAAACCACGATCGAGCGAGCAGGTACATTCCTGTTGGCCGAAAAAGGCGCCGCAGTTCGTTGCGGATCATTCCAGGTCGGGTGCTTATAAGTTTTTCGCCAAGTTTTCGCCTCACGGCTCCTAAAAGAAAAGGGTTCTCTGCGTGAGCTGGGTGGGAAAAATAAAAAAGAATGAATCTCATGCCAAACCAGAAAAGAAAAACGATAACCACGTAGCACAATTTCACATACACATCCCCATACATCCTCCCGATGGCGGTGGGAAACTATTTTCCAACTTTTCCACCAACGACCTGCAACTCCGGCGAGCTGGCTGGCTGGTTGGCTGGTTTGGGTAAAATCCTTGTAACCGCACACGTACATCCCGTAAAAGTTACCTTATCGTTCCAGGCGTTCGGCTCGTTCGTTCCGTTTACGGCCGGTTGGCCGAAAGGTTGGCCAGGGTTTTGCTGTTTGATATTTGATCCCTATGTTGGAAACAATTTTCTCACCGATGGCACAACATTCCCGACCTGCCGGAAGGCATATGCTGGAGAACTCCAATTGGAGCCAGGTTTGCCATTATCAACGAAATATATTAGTTCCTTGTACCTGCGACGTTACGTTAACGAAGAATAACATGTATTACTGAAGAAAAGGAAAAATAAACGGTAAGAGAAAACCTCATTACACCAACCGTAATTTTTCCTGGCACGCAGGATAAATATTTAATGTAGTTTTCTTAGCCGCAGGATATGGTCGAGTTTTCCCATAGTGCCTGCCGTGATGATCCCGGTCGCTCGAAATACTACCAATGGAATGGAAAGTCTTTGTAATAGCATCACCAATACACTGACGAACGCTTGCCGGATATTTCATGAATCGTAAAATAGAACCTGCCCGAAGGATTGAAAACGGTTCCAGCCCGCCGTTGTTTTTTCGAGACCACTCCAACACGCCCCGCTTTTGAGGTTATGCGTGGAGCGTATTATCTTCGACTCGGTACACCCAACCTAAACCGGCACTTCCGAACATTTCAACTGACTGAAGCCAGCCGGAAGGAGGCACGGGCTGCTTGTTAATCAATGGAATATCCGTTCGAGTTCTCCAGTTCTTCCTACGCAAAGAGAAGTCCTAGGAAAAGCGCCCGAAACTATGCAATCTGTGTCGGAACTAACTTTGGTCGATCCGTTCGCATTCGATATTCAAATTTGATTACAAGTCAATAAAAGATAATTAAAGATTCTGACGATAGCCGGGCACTTCGGCTGCACTTTGTCGATCAGCTGATGCCGTGGCATCGTCAGGCGAAATTGACACAAATTTGGTACCATTTTGTTAAGCCGGGAGGAGATCCTTACATAACCTCCCTCCATCCCGTAGCTCCCCTCGGTCAGATAGGACATGATCCAAGCCTGTAAAGCTTTTAAAACGAAAACTTTTCCACTTCGGACGTTCGGAAAAGGTTGTTCGAAAATTAAATGATTGGCGTCGGTCCGGGGAAATTAAACCGCAATCACCCCAAAGATGCCACTCCAGAACGGAATCTGACCGATTGGACGATGCTGTTTCTCGGGGCTCCGACAGGTGCCGTTTTTCGGTCATCGCTGCATCATGGACATCATCGGCATCATCAGCATCCTGGCCTGACGTTCGGATTAGCCCAGACCGGTCCGTGAAGTGCCGCTAGGAGCGAGCAGTAAAATTTTACGGCAGCCCAAAATTCCAAATAGATTACAAGCGATGATTATCGTTTTGCCAAGGAAGGAGACAGAACTGGAAGGAACCAAAGTCGAACCGATGCAATTTGCTGCAACACAAGAGCATGCTCTACCGGGAACTTGGGTTTGGCGTCGTCCAACAATGCGGTTGTAAAACGGGTCTATCCATTCGAAGTGATACTCGATGAGATGGGATAGACTGGACCTTTGGTTAGAAAGTTCCTTGAAAGATGGACGAACAAAAAACTGGATCCACGCTACAACATATGTCACGTTTTCGAGAGTTTCGTTCTCCGTTTACGGCACATGTTGTGCCCTTGAGGCTCATGGATTGGATTACATGACAATTTCCACTGGCAAACATGGCTGACATTCCTTTTGTTTAAACGTTTGTGCAAAAGTTGAAAGAAGATTTTGTTGGTCTTTCGTCCATCCACCTTTCATTATGACTTTCGTCATCATTGTATCATAAAAGGATCAGACATTTTCTTGCAAATCGTCGTGTTCATTACATTTGTAACTTAACAGTGAAACTTTTATGTACGATTTTATAATCTTTTCCTATCATTAACATCACCCTTCTTTCTCTATTTGCAGGTAAGCTTCATCATACAATCATCTTCACAAAATGTCAACCTCGGTAGGTTATTATCATCATTTATCATTCCGAGATTGCCGCATAACCATAGACACTCATTTAACCAGATTTAAAAGTTTACACCCCAAGATTACCCCCGGCAAGTCAAGGACTCGCACTCACAAGTCCGGAAACGGTTTTGACTAAAGACTGTGGGAACTAAAATCCTTCGTACAAGTTTCTGCAGTCCGAAATCGTACGCAACCAACTGACACCGGCACACAGAGAGAGGCTTGGCAGTTGGCAAAAGCGAGCAATCTTTCTGGCAGGATGATGGTAATCTAATACTTCTTTATCCTCCTCGTGTCCCATCCCTGGCACTGTGGCTTTCGGCTGTACTTCCACCGGCTTTTGCACCGGAAGATTGCTCATGACATCCATCAAGCTTCCTCTCGGACCGGCGTCGCAATGCAGCATATGGCCGAACTGCGATGCACCTTCACTGCCGTCGCTCGCTTCGTACGCTCTTTTCTTTTCCCTCACGTGCTCGTCTTCACCCACGAAACTTCACTTCCTTCCTTTTCGGGAGCTCGAAGCTTGGGATGGTACGACCCTCGCACACTCGCCGTAGTCTGTCCTTCTCCTGGGCTACCCGGTGTTTATGAGCACTTAAAAAGCCATACGCAACGCCGCAATATAGGCACGAAAAACAACCACTCTTTGTACACTGCAGCCTGCAGCGAGCGGCAAAAGCCACGCGGCTGGGATCCAGTGCCTCGGAGATTCTTGAAACAACAGTTCCCTCTGTTGTAGCACTGGGCGGACACCCCGATCGCATAGAGCACCGACCGAGCACCGTCGTCCCTTCTTGCGGCTTTTCCTTTTTTGTCTGCCCTCCGAGTACCATTAGCCCACTCGTCGTGGGGTTTCGGTGCCTTACGTTCAAGTGGAACCAGAAAAACAACAACAGCAACGACAACCAAGCCGAAAAACATCATCTTATGTTCACTATTTGAACAGCGCACGACAGCCGAGGAGTCCTCCTTCGAGGCTCGGTGTGTGAGAGTGAGTAAAATAAATCTACCATGAAGAGGCTGTAGCAAGACGACGGGCGACGAGGAGACGGACTACATTTTCTGGAGATTTTATTTTCTCCTTTTTCCTCCTCAGCGGGCTGTTGTTTTTCCCTTCGAGAAGTCGAGAGCATTATCATCCTTATCAAGCGCAAACATGCACTCTCACACACATCCTCCCTTGTTTTGAGAATCACGACGAGTGAAGTGTTTGTTCATTTACATATTTTTCTGTCACCCGAGTTTGAACAATTTGGAGACTTTCCCTCCGGGGGTCATATCCGGACACCGAAAACAACCAGGACTGACTCGAATGTAGGCCCATCAAGGCGTAAAAGTTTCCAATTGTCAAATTGCTGGGTCGTGTGCCCTTTTCCCCGCACTGATTTCTTCCACGGGAAAATGTGGGGGCAAAACTTTTCCAAAATCCGGCCGAGAACATGCCCCTTTTCCCCCACATAGCTGTTGCACTGTGAGTACGTTTTTGTTGCACTCTGCACTCTGTTGCATATTGCGGCGGAACTTCCGGGGACTTGTTCGGTTGTAGAGTTTTTGAATATTCTCCGCACGTTGCAATGCTTGCAGAGGGGAGAATGTCAAAGTAACTGAATTTCCCATGCATGACCAAGTGCAACGCTTGGGATCAGGGGAATGTCAGTTAGTTTTTATCTTCTTCCTTTTTTATTTGTTTCCTGTGCAAACCGGGTGAATAAAATTATTTTCCCTTTTTTATTGGGATGGGAATTGATATTTTTAATTGCTCCCACTTCCCGCGGTGAAAATTCATCGGTTTCGAGAAGGACCGGATTAGAGCTGTAACCGTTTTTCGACAAATGGATCAAATTATGATCAATCGTTTTTTAATTCGATCAATTCATTGCTACCCTGCGTTGTGGGAGGATTCAATATTGACGTTATTAAACGGTGTGTTGTCCTCGGCTAGTTCGAGAGCTTTCGGAAGCACGCTCCCATCGCACCATTTCTCTGACCAGGGCATCGAACATGCCCCGTTTATCAGTCGTACCGCGGATCACCATCTGTTGCTGTACCGTTTTTTGCTTGTTTTGTTTTTATAAATTGCTCACCCATTCGGCAAGTGGATCGATTCAAACCATGCCACACTGCACAACAACGTCATGAAAAGAGTTCCACCGAGAGCTCGGAAATACCACGTGTTTGCCTTTTTTGCATACGACTAGTCGTTGTACATCTGCTCGAAAACGATACTCCAGGGAGCGACCCCTAACGAGATCCCAAAAGGGAACGCTCCCGTGTGCTTCCGACTCCAACCAACTTTATCAGCTACTGCTGCTCGGTTAAGCAAACCAATCAAAATCCCTTCCTCTCGACTGCCCAACCTCACCCCATCCTCCAGTCTAATGGGTCCCAAAACGGTTCGTAACCCCCCGTTCGCGACAAACCCGTCGAACGATCCATTTGTGGAACGCAAAGAGTGTATGATTTACAGAGTTTGTTTCGTCGTTTTTTTATTTGTCTTTTATTTATCCGCCCAATGTAATCGATTGAGTGCGCGGAGTTGCCATGCTTTTTCCGCACCCTCCCACATCGACATCGACGACATATTTCCGGTTGGTGCGTTTTGTATTATTCTATCGCTTCACTACCTTCGCGTCTATGCGTGTTTGTGTTCAGTTGCATCTGTCCGGTCGTTGCTAGCAGACAGCACTGTCCATGCCTGCATGTTTCCCACCCCAACAAAGGGGGAGTTTTCCACACCCAACGCAAGCAACCCCCACCGACAGAGGAACGCACCCACACACATCATGCTGGTAGCCGTCCGAAGCCGAATCGATTCCGAATGGATGTAGTTTGTCGTTTTATTAGCATCACAATAAACAAACACTCGTCACACCGTTGCTATGCTGCCTCATACCCCACCCCCAGGGTGAGGTGGACAAGGGAAACATGCAGGTTTAGACTACCGTTGGGACCACGGAATCAAGTCGAACGGATCGGAATGGTCGAGGCCGAACCAGCTTCACACAAACTTTCGACAGACCGCAGCTTTTATTGGGTGGTAAAGAAAGTGCGAACATTAGGATATAAATCTTTAATTTGTAACACATAAATCTGTCGTTTGAAGGACAGGAGTTCCGTTTTCAGAAGGTTGTTTTAAGGAACAACATTCAGAATAATTACCGTAATATAATAATTGACTGGATACTATAAACGTTACATAAAAACAGTCAAATCGTAGAAAGAATTCGTAATTCAGCAAACCAAAATATTATAAAATGTTCACGAATTTGTAGGTGAAAAATTTAAGCTGATCGCCTTCATACAATGTGTCGATTTAACCTTCCCTCGAAAAACACACAAGTCTAATTAGTGTATCCTTCAAACGTTTCAACCTTGCGTCAAAATCAAAACAATTCAAACGATACACTTTAAAATTTGAACATCTCACTTTAATTTACAGTTCAAAGCCAAAACAACACCCATTTGCACCCAATTACATTTCGCAGAAACCCCTCCTGTAGCCCTACCTCTAGCAAAGCTTTCAAAAACAACCCTCCCCAGAGACCTTCTGCGCCGAAGTCAGTCAGAACAATTGAATGACATTTGTTTTATTGCAGAACGGTACAATCATCATAAAAATTACGGTCTGACTCACCTCACCGTGAGCTAGCAGCATAAAATCGTCGTGAATGGGGCTCCGGGAGGAAGCCAGAGGGAGCATGGGCAGGTTTGCAATAGATTTGACGACGCGAAAGCACAGAGATCGAACGGGCTGCTCGTCGTATCGAGGATGCTTTTATGGGAGTTTATCAACAAACGACCTACCACCAAACCTTTGAGCAATACTGAACAGACGATGCGGGGCGACAAACGATGGGGATCCCGAATATAACGTGACTCTCCTTCTCCTTCCTTGCTCCCCATCCCCAAAGGGATGATACCGTGACCGACCATTTGCAGCCAATTTTGCACCGTTTATACCTCCATCGCTCGGAGGCTCGTTATCGCCCGGGCCCGGAGTCGTGGCAAGCAAGCCCGCGTATTTCCACGTGGCGAAAATTTATGTATCAAACGTATCGCTCTCACGCTCTGAGGGAGGTTTTTCTTCGCTTTGTGTTGCGTTTCGAACACGGTTCGGGCGGTTCAGGTTCCGAGCGCCCTTGTGGAGGCGTTGCTGTTTGATGGCTTGCGGTTGGATATTGTTATTATAATTTAAAGAGGTAGCCTTAAACCTCCTCCCACAAGCCATCAGCCACCACCCACTCGGGGTTGACATTGACCGCACTCGGTTCACTTGCTCGAGCGAATCGACAACAACCGAGAGGGGTTGTTTAGCGTGCACACCGAGTTGTGGCTCTTTGCGGCTTCGTTTGGGGTCAACTAGAGGTGTCCGAGATTTGCTTCGTTGGTAAACCTATCAAGCATGCCTGAAACTCATCTCTGATGGCCTTGCCCTCCTCAGCGTCGGAAACCGCAGTCTAATCTTCCACGTCGGTGGCCGCACGTCGTCGGACCTATTTCAACAATTAGCCAATCAATCAGTGCACCGCGACGACCTATTTATCTCGTGCCGACATGCACAACCTCGGTCCAATGCAAATGCGGCGGCGTCCCTGTTCCTATATGGAAAGTGGTGCGAATGAGTGATGTGTTTGCCAAAGGAGAGAGAGAGAATGAAACCAAAGTGTTTGTGCCTCGGTGCATTTTGTGATACGAATCCCGATACGATGCCTTTGTGTGTTCATGCCACCAAATGCACGGCACTCCCACCAGGTGCTTTTCCGACCAGACCGCCAGAGCGATTCCTATCTATTTCCACCCGGCTTGAAACAGCAAACGGTTTCATCTAGATGGCACACCTGAAGTGCATTCGATGTGACCGAGGGTGTGCCGTACGCCGTTGCCAGAAGCGGCTTTTCCGCCCCGAATCCAGTATGCAGCTGCTGTGACGTGATGCAACTGCACGCCGGCCGGAACAAGTGCTCGCCGTTCTAGTTGCGTTCTACTTCTTGTCGCGCTCCAGATACGCACCCTGGTGAGCGAAACTTCCTCGTATAATGAAGTGGTTTTCTTTCAACGGGAGACTAATGGGAAAATGGAAGACTAAATTGCAACTACAAAGAAACGTAACAAAAAAAAAATAAGCCATACATTCCAGTTTGTGTTTTGGTGAAATTAAATTTCGGGCAAGAGAGAACATCCCGAATATTTCATTATGCAACTTCATCACTTCAAAGCCCTCTTTATTATGAGAACAACAAGTGTTATGCTTGTTCAAACTCCCTAATGCTTGAACCAACCGGGAAAGGTTAGAACACCTTCATAATGGTTCATAGAGCAAGCGTTGATCGTGAGTGAAGCTTTAGATTTTCAATGGGTTTTCTTCGCGATTCAAAAAATGATGACGAGAGATGAAGATTTGGGGAAAACCGGAAAACTACATAATTCATATTCCATAATCTGCTGCTAATGTTACGACCATCATGTCTAAATAGTTTCCTGTCCGCTCGAGCGATGATCGAGAAGCTGCGAGAGATGCTTAACTCGCCCCCTTTTTCCTCCTCACATCTCCGAAAAGAAAACTGTTTGGGGCTACGTGGATGATGACGAGTTCAACGAGTTTTCATATTCCACCACGCACTATCCACGTTCTTTCGTTGCTGTAAAATTGCTCCAATTTGAACATCCGCATAAATGCACATCAGAAAATCTCTCCCCAAACCGTCCCGCATGGAACTCATCTGGCTCGACGTGCGGGGGAAATACAAGAAAATAGATGTGCGATTACATCACTTTCGTTCGCAACACATACATCATCGCAACACCTGATTTTCTCCGGCAGCCCTTTCCGGCACCAATCCAATCAATCGATCCGCGTGGATCCAAACGCTTGGTTACTTTACCTTCATGCCAGAAAAAAAACCTCCGGGAGAACGACGGGATGAGAGGAGAGAAAAAAAATGCCTGCATGGATGGATGGATAGTTTCATACGGAACAGAACGACGGTGGACCCCGGAACGAACGGACTCGTGGCCCGCGATGAGGCGAGTAAGAAGCGTAGAAACTAATTTATATTTTCGATTTATTTTAACGTCCAAACGAAATTGGGCTCCAGCCACCCTTCCTGGCTCGTTGCTTTGGCTCCACCACCTTGTTTGCCAGACGAGATCGTAGATCTTTTTCGGAGGCTTAGTCTTCGGAGCACCGAATAGAGGCCCACACGTAATGGCGATAATTTAACACGCGCTTTACGCAACCAGCATCGAGGAGCTCTCCAGGGAGGCCAACCAAGGGGGAAGGAGGCAACGCAGATCATCCGTCGTAGAACATATGTTGTCGATAATTGCCACAACCAGCCCCCTCACCCATCGTCGTCGTCGTCGTGATGAATCTAGCTGAAAAATGAACCAACCGTGATCCGGACTCCGTGGTGAGGATTTCCATGGCCACCAAACGTTGGGCTCTTTCGTTCTGAGCACAAGTTAGACCACTCGTACTCGTTTCGGGACTGGCAAAAAGAATAGGAAACGTTCAAGCAAAACACTGACCGAGCAAACGAACTCGGGTCGAGCGTGCAAAATCACGAATCATAAATCCCTCGAAACTCTTCTCAGCCCTTGGAATGGGCAGTAGGAGAGAGGGTGGAAAGCGAGTCCATTTCCTTTCCATGGCATGCATGAAACAATATTATCCACAGTGTTTCGCTTCCGCCAACTTTTCTGAGCCGAGAAGGAGAAGAGACTCTTCTCCGGCGGTGGAAAGGTCGAGTCCCTCGAAGAATATCGTTTAACGCACTGACCAACGTGGTGCGTCCCTTTTCGCTTTTGGAAGTAGAATGGATGAGCTCGAACCTGAAAACTCAACCATGCCATCCGGAAGAACCCAATGGGCCCGAAATATGAAAAAAATAAATAATCGAATGCCGAAAAATCTATGCTCCTGACAGGCGAAAGTTACGGACTACCGGTTAAAGGCATCCAAGCAAGCGTTTCCCAGGAAGAAGAGGACCTTTAAGAGGTTGCCAGCATGGAGGTTGTTGTTCACCGTTGTTGGTTGTGGAAGCCACTTGCGACTCGTAAGACTCTGCTGCGTTCGACAAGCGAAAGAGTTATAACATTAAGAGACTAATACACTGGGCTGGCCCTTTCCCATGGACATGGTTTTCCTGCCGAAGAAATGGAAAATGGTTGTAGATATGAATATTTATGCTGCTCGAGTTCGCTTCCACTGGCGTCTTGCGTGCGGTACGTGGCCGGGAAGGTAGAGCCGGGAATCCATAGAAAAGCAAAAGCAGTTTTCCTTTCGGAAACACTATCTCCCCGCCTGGACACCTCCTTGCCGGGAACCGTCCTGGCTTCGACAGTCACCCCGTCAGCCAGCTGTGCCGCCTTTCGTTGCGAAACTACTTACTGCTGGTTGGTTTATTTCCTTTTTTTAATACACCAAAACTAACTTCCCAGCCGGGTTCCTTCGTTGAGCTTGTAACCCCACAAACTCAAACACACACACACACTCGATTGAACTCTTTTGCCGACGTCTTGAGGATTCGAAGGAGTTCTACCGTCCTGCACCTTCCGGCTTCGGGGTACCCGATGGGCTACTGTAATCGAAACATTCATATTGATTTTTTTAGGCTTCTTTACGGACAAGAAATGACGATCCCCGTGAAGACGAACCAGTTCTCCTCAAGCAGGCGCCCCAAGAATGGATCAAGGAAAACCAATAAACAATGTGAGCACAAACATGAAAGAAGGCTGGAAAAAAGAACACTTTTCCGACGGACGGCTTGCTGGCGCAGGTGTAATAAATTACGCTTACGTGTGTGAATAAACACACAAAAGAGCATACACAAGCACACGACAAGGCCAAGGGAAAAGCACTTCTTCATCGAAAATTTGTTTGGTCCCCGGAATTTATATATTCGCTTCGGTTTTATATTTTCCAGAAGCCCTTGAGCCCAAGGCTCCTTTCTTTCTCTCGAGACCGCGTCAGTCTCGTTTTCACTGCGAAACGTGACGTTGGGTGTCAATTTTCCCAGCAGGACGTCTCGCCCTCGGAAGATCATAAATTTGCCAACCGGGCTGAGATTGGATTCACTCTTGGGAAATTTTTCGGAGCCGCCAAGCAGTGTGCACGCGCGCGGAAACTTTACCGCTGACTCGTATCCTTTTCACTTCGAATACTTCTTTTCCACTTCAAAGTCAATCATCCAGCGACAACACACACACACACACACACCGTGAACAAGTAAGCGATGACGAATTCTTGGTCTTCTCCAAAGACCAGGGAAAGCATAAATGAAGTTGCCCTTTTCGATTTGGCCCCATTGTTAAGAGAGGAAGAGAGACAAGATACCACGCTGGAGCACATTCCTGTCGCTCGGTCTGATTTGGAAAAGTTCGTTTTAAATGCAATGAAAATAACATCAGCCTCGCCAGGGTGTGTCCTTTTTGGCTTCACCGAGTCTCTCTTGTCCTAACGCGTTCAGAAATTAATAAGCACGACGCAAAATAATTAAGAGCCGAGCTCTAACGAAAAGAATGTTGGCCTTTCTCCTACGCAACTGGCAGAGGGTTGTCTTGGTTTCGAGCGAGAAAATTCCCACCAACATTATGCAGGACTGTAGGCTTATTTTTTAACTAATAGCGTGGAATGTTATCTAGAATTGGGTGTTGAACATTTAAAATGCCCGACAATATCTTGGGTCCTCCTTTTTTATCAATGGAACTCCTTTCCAATTTTGTGTAACAGCTCTTGGCGTTGCCAAATGATGCTTTCAATTTTCCCATTTTACCCCCAAAAAGAATAGTCCATTTAATCTGCACGAAAGAAAACGGAGCTAATCCTCTCCCGGGATGATGGTTTTCTGGCAAACCTTGCAAAACGGCTCAAACTGCACACCTAATCCATCAATCATACAGCCTTTTACAGGTCGAAGGTATCCGCTGTCCGTGACATCGGCAACCGAAAAAGGGATTTTCTCCTTCCCGAAACTCAGGAGGAAGAAAAAACCGAATCTCAAACCGGTTCATTCATTTGGATCGGCATCGGGTGTATTGTTGCCTGTTATAAATTTCCCAGGGCTCAACCTCGAAGACATGATGCAACGTCGGAAAAATCCTTTCTTATCGCCGGTGGCATTTTTAGAAAGATAGACGCCGATGTAAAAGGTTGTCCGAGAACTACGTTTTCTATTCGTTCTTTACGATAATCTTCCCGATGGGTGAAGCTTTTTCGGTTGACGATGATCGTCGTCATGATTGAATTAACGGAGGACCATCACACGGGTCCGGGGAAAGAAAACCAGGGCGAGAAAACAATAATGGGCTACCTTGACGGTTAGATGGATGGATATCGAAAGCTTATCGGGCGAACAAGGGCGCAAGACGATACCTGCGGAAGAAGAAAGGAAGCCGAAAAAGGTAATGTTCTTCGGCGGGAAAAGAAAATCAACAAACTATCCCCAACCTCCTCGAGGCGAAGGAAGTTCTTTATGACCGTGAGCCGTGCCTTAATTTAACCTGACCAGGTTTACCTTTCAGGTTTCTTCACCCCCCGGAACACGGCAGCGAACTTAGGCGCGAGGCACTAGCAACATAAATATTAGATTAGCCGCGTGTAAATATGAGAAATTAAATTGAATTTCCTGTGTGAGGCGAACCCGCGGTCAGCTCAACTCCGAGCCCAGCCGGGGCCTTTCCCAAAGGCGTCATGTGCCAACTGCGCGTGCCTTGGCAACACCTTTCCGCTGGAAAAGTTCGATGCAAGATTAGCCGAAAGGAACCGACGCTGGGTAAATAGCCAGCTTAGCCTGCTTGCTTTTAAAAGACGCTTTAGTAAAAGACGAAGCCCTTCAATGGCCGAAAAAAACCCCGAAGAGGAAACAAACCCACCCAAGAGGGGATGCAAAAACACACACACACACACACCTTGAAGGCATTAAACTTCAACGCTATGCCTTTCGCTGTACTGCGGACAACCCATTTAACCTTTTTCGGGCGCAGCTTTGCCGATTGGTGGATTGCGAACCCGGCGAAGCGTTCGAGCGGAAAAGCGCAAAATACGCAAACAGCCCCCCGCTTCACCCACATCCCGGAACGTCCGCCCGGGGAGTCAACACGCTCTGGTGTAACATTTTAATTACGGAGCGCTTTTTCGCCGAGACTCGAGCAAACGATGACCCAGCTGCCGCCCCTTTGGGTGCGGGGATGTGTTGACATAAATCAGCCGACGGGCACGGAGTGTCCAGGGACTATCTGTCACTACAAGATGGCTACAAATAGCTCCGTTGGCCGTTTTCTTTGCGAACTTCGGTTTCATGACGCACGTGTGTCTTGGTTCGCCTTCCTTTGGTAAAGATGAGCTTTATCTAGGTTAGGGTGTCGGTTGGAAGGACTTAAACCCGCTTCAAGTGTGCTGAAATTGCAGGTTAAATTTTTGACAGCTATTTCTCCTGGAAAGTTTTCCTTCAAAACCATTTCCTGTTCGTTTGAAACGTCCAACCTGACAGCAGCCACGAACGAGTCGTGCAGAGCCTGTCCAATTGTTTCCTTCGCTGCGCTCGCATTTTCCCACGCGATCGAAAAAGGGGCTCCAGCTTGGAGGCTGCTTCCGCAGTGGCGCATAATTCACAGGATCTTATTAGCTGGCATCGGTTTTCTTGCCCCCGGGCCGGAAGGGACGTTTAGCGTTCGGGATACATTTTTTGTGCCTCGCTCTTTATTAAAAACGATAATTCATTAAACGTCCTGCGCTTGTAATATGAGATTTTTCTTCCCTCGAGGCAGTGTGCAACGCTTTCTTCCGCTTGCACGCGAGGAGTTGAAAGTCTGGCCTCGGGAGGAAGAGTCTGCCTGGTGGCTATGCTACCTGACGCTGGTTGCATCGTCTTCGCGACGGGATGGGATGGGGAAACGATTCCCCGGGGGTAATTCCGTCCGACTCCGACGAATATACCTCCAGCTCATGAAGAATGGAACGGAAAATGGATCAAACCTTACCGAAGGGAAAGCTTCCTCGCGTTAGCTCCCAGGTCGCTGGAACCTGATCGTTTTGTTTGCTCCGTGCGCCATCCGCTCGATTCTGGATTGTTGCGAGCTGCCTCTGCACGGGGTTTTGATCGAGTTTTTTCATTTCGTTTTTCCCTGGTTTGTTCTTCAAGAAACGCGATCTTTTCCTTACATTCCTTCTTTTTTGTTGTCCGGCTTCACCCGGGACGTCATATGGTTCCCGCACACTTGCCAGCCCGGCAAGAGGTCCCGGGTAAGGTGTCGAGTTTATGAATATGAGAACAGGAAAGCCATTGGGCTGGAATTAGACTCTTCCATTTCGCTCGGTCCCTTTTCGGTTCCTCGGTTCGTTCTATCACCCTTAACGTCCATCGGCATCGACAGTTGGTCATCTTCGGGCCATGCAGGTTTGATATGTCTCCCCGAGGGCTAAAATTTCTTGAGGTTAAACTGTTTAACCATCGCTCAGCCAGTATGCTCCAGCGACAGCTTTCGGGCGAAGAAATCAAGTTAAAGTCTGCTCTCTCGTGTGCAATCTTGAAATTCGAGATAGCTGGCACTTTTTTCTTTTGCCTTTTCTTTCCTCTGGTGCGTACCAACAAGGTTGAAATTTGAAACAAAAACGACAAACCTGTCGGAAAATAGTCTTTCACAGAATCTCGAGCCAGCCGATTTTCATCTCGAGTGCTGCCAACATATCGGCCAACTGTTACCGCAAGCAATCATAGCACTTGGTCCCGATGGCGTAATCGAGCCACGCGATCTTCCTTTCCCTCCTACTCCTCTGTTCGCTCAGCACACGAGCCAAACATGAGTTTTTTGAGAATCCACTTGTGAGCTTGAGTCAGTTCCTCTTTGTGACCCTAATTAGAGTGCATGTCCCAGCGGTGAGAAGATGAGAATGTTTACTTTTATGATTAGACTTTACTTTTTATGATCTCGCGTCGGGAAGGGGAGTTACTTTCTGGTTTTCAAAACAAAAAATAAAAACGAAAAGAAACGGAAAATAAAATAAATCCGGATCCGACAACAGAAAAAGAATGCTTTAACCAACTCCAGCAGAATCAGATGTCCAATGTGCTAATGGGTGAATAAAAAACCTCACTTAACGATCCCGGTGCTATGTGAACTCAAACACAACCACTCGTACAAGTTCACATATCCCGAACGCGTTCATAATAAAAACATATTCACGGGTCCTAGGTTCTCCCAACGGGCGATAACCACCCCGAATGTGGTGACAGCGAACAGCAAAGACAACATGGCCATAAAACATCATAAAGCTGGTGTTTGAAAAAAAAGAGCCGGGGTTAACGAACAGGAATACCAAACATTTCCCTACAATTACACAACGGATGTGTTTGAGCAAATCTTTCTCGAAAGAGATTCTGGCACCCCGAGGGGTATTTGACTTTATTTTGTGTCTCTTATCGTCCTCCTTCGAACAGGTAAAGGGCAAAGTATGCGTTTTCCCCGAAAAGCCGCGGTGTTAAAAAAGTTCATGGAAACATTTTAATTGAATTAATTAACGTTCAAATGCTTCATTTAAGCCTTTGACAGTTCCAGGTTAAGGTACTCCAAACCACCCTTTCGCGAAGACGCTGTTTTCTTATTTCCGAGAAACCAAGTTGTTGATTTTTATTCTATTCAGAGCGTGTTGGAAACGGTTCATCTAATCGAATGGCAATTGTTTTCCCAGCTGGAACAGTGTGGCATTTCGTACCTCCAGAAACTATTGCAACGAACACGAACACTCCTTTCGAGACGGTGCACTCAAATGGAAAAGTTTTCCACACTGTCACCTTTAAACGACAGCCGACGAGTGGAGCGGACTAGGAATAGAAGCTCGTCCGCTTTCCCAACGGGTTCAAATGGACCCGCAATCATTGTACCCCGTCCCCTCTCTCTCCCCGAGAGGAATACCAATCAATTCCCTCCGAAGCTCCGGGGGGAACCTTGCCGACACTTGCCGATTGCACTCATCGCAAGTCGGATATGGCACGATGGTGGAATTTTAAAACACCTCACGCTGCCAACATTCCCTCCCGACCGGGCCATATGCTTGGGGCCCCTCCCGCCGCACTCAGAATGCCCACTTCTAATGCACAACTTGCACAACGGATCGTTTCGGTCATGCTCCGCTTACTTTGGCCTCAGGGTCCGTAGGAAAATGGTCGAAAACTGGCGCTCTCCGACGTGACCAGACTTGACTAACGCAACCGGAGCTCATCGGAAACGTCCCGGGAACTCCTTGGAGGTCAGTTCTACCATCGAACGGAGCAACTTTATTGCAGTTTTCGGGAGTGTTCTAAATAGCAACAAACGTTGCACGTAAGTTCGGAGCTAGAACAGAAAACAATTTGCCGGGAACTGCATCCCAAAACCGATCGAACTCTAGGAAAACTTTCTCCCTCGAGTGTCTTAAACAGCCGGTGTGTCTTAATCGACCTGTTAACGTTGACACTGTTGGTCCCCCTTTTAGAAAAAAACACACTCAAAACTGAGTTTAAGATCAAAAGTAAAAACCGCTTCTTCGCGAGAGCACTTCCGCACGCCAATTTCACCGACAATCGGGAAAGATCAAAAAGATAAAAGATCGCGTGAAAATGAGATGCGCACACACCCAGGCCGGATCACCGGATCGTGGCCTTTGAAGTGATCAATTTGCACACTCCATTAGCAGGCGAAATCGAGAAGAACCGCGAAAGGTACACACCAACACCGGCGACCTTTGATTTTGAGTTCAGTCCAACATTTTGAAAGTTAAAAAAAATGGACCAATTTTCTCTTAAAGCACACACTCACATGCATGTATAAACATACTCTCCACATTGGAATGTAGCGGAAAAATGGATCCTCTGATGGAATTCAATTCTTTGCGCCGCCAGAAAAGCAAACGAGCTGTCAATAATAGTCGAAGGCCGGGAAGGCGCTAGAAAATGAATAAAACCGTCATGCCAGGTTCGGTGTCAACCCTTTTTTCCCCGATTGGATTATAATACCATCATCATCATCATTATCCTCATCATCATCGTCACCATCGTCACCGCAGACGGTGGAGGGAAATATTTGCTCACATTGATTCGATTGCACCGACGAGCATAAATCACCGATTGATTGAGGGTTACGCTATTTGTCTTGGAGTCTGCCTTGGAGTTTCGCGAGCCGGGGCGAATCGTTCGTTCGTTCGTTTGTTGGTTTTTCCTTTATTTCTCATTTTTACTCACAGCTGTCACCGATCGGTGGCAGATTTATCGAGCAGTAGTTGCGAATAGCACAAGAATTGCTGGCATTTATTTTAGTGGATCAATTTCGATAAAAGCCATCCTGCACCTCGAAGCCACAGAGTGTCAATCACACAATCGGGGGAAGGGTTGAGGAAGGTATGGAAGCATTCGGTCGATGGGGTGTGGGAAAACAATAAATTGGAAACTCAGCCTGCACCAGCATTCCCAGTACCAGACCCAGAGGATATGCATTTTCACGGTGCATGGGGAAAACGAAACGGTGGAAAGTGACACTCGGCACCTAACAACTAGTTTGCGGTACATTACAGTATCGATAATGGCACAAACGCGCGGCTGGGAAAACCAATCGGCTGAAAAGAAACCCATCGCGGAGTGGCGGACAGAACCCACGAGGGAAAAAACCGGTGCTCGCGAAAGTTGATGACATTTTTGCCGTTGCTTTTTCGTTTCCTCCACTAAGCCCTTCTTTGGTGACTGTTTTTGAGCTGCATCGTCCGTTCTCTGGCTGCATTGCGATACCGAACCCCCACCCGGTTTCTCGTTGGTTCCACTTTTCTCCGCTCACTGCAAACTGACTGCAGCGTCAGACTGCAACAACTGCAAAATGCGACGCTGCACTTGCGGATCCTCCCCGCGGATCGGATGGACTTTGTTCGCAGCAAACGACGCGCTCCGTGTGGCAAATGGGAAATTATGATGCAAATTTGCTCCACTCTCTTTTACCGTATTTTTCCCCCGTCTTTCCTCGTAAAGCAAATCTGGGGAAACGGCGTGTTTGTTTCTTGCTTTCGGATTTTGCATTTTACATTATCACGGACCCAGGACAGCTTCCCATCGGCAAGCTCTAATGCTTCCAAGCCGAACCCTGGTAATGATTTTCGGTTGTGTGTTGTTCCTTGGGAAATTGATTTTCCCGCACGGTCGCCTCCAAGCGGAAGCACTTGGACGAGCAGAAACTCTTCAACTCGATCGTAGATTACTCTCCCAAGCCGAAGATTGGCCGTTTCAACCGGGCATCGTGTCACCGGAGGGAAATAGAAACCAACGCGGGATGATTATCGGGAAGCGAAGTTGCATTGGCCTAGGATTACTGCTTCACTTGCAAGCACCTTGAAAGTGGCGTAGGAAGGACACGGTTGGCAACCTTCAACCGGCGAGATGCACTATCGCATGCCAGCAGTGCATGGTCGCCCGGAGCCAAATCGTGTGATTCGGAATCGTGGAGGTAGCAAAGGGAAATAAACCCCCACCGTTTCCACGGGGAGATGCACCGGTATCGGATAAATCGGGTGTGCAGTACGGGGTAGTGAACCTTCGGGCCTGTTTTTAAACGGTAACGGTTCCATCGCGTTCCTTCTAGAATGGGTCTGACTTGCAACTGACCTTTTGCAAACGCTCGCCAAATCGGTGTGAAGTGAAGAGGAAGGAAAAAAACGGTAAACCAATCAGTCGAGGAGGTTTTTCCCGTACGGACGAAGAAAACGCTGGCCCGGCGAACTGTGCCACATCGGCTCGGGTTGAGTGGCCTCCACCGTTGGCGACGTTCCACTCCGAGAGGTCGTGAAGAGTTAGAAAGGTTTTAGCTCGCGAAGACGCTCCACCGGTTCCCGTAAGTCGTGTGTCCGCGGCAGAAGGAGACAGAAACCACGCATCACACGAGCAAACGACCAACGACGACGACGACAGTGCCAAATCACGGTGGGATATCTTTTAAAATTCAGAAAGCATGTTTAACCCGGGGCCAAATCGAGATTGCAATTTTTCCTCGCTACCCGCCCTCCTACTCCGTCCCCTGACACACACTCACTTGTTTCAATACTGCAGGCTTATTTCAATATCATCAACCTTTTCGCTCCTCGAGCCGGTACATTTCCTCCAGTCCCCGAGAACACATCTCTCACCGAGAAAAGGTTAAGAGAGCGCACATCGTCAAGCCGAGCCGAGAAATGTACAGCCCACCTTACGTCGGCAGTATGGAAAACGCGGCCGGTGGAAAAGCTGCACCAAAAGAAAAACTGTTTGTTTATCCTTGGGGAAGTTTTTCCCGTCTCCCCGTTCAATTTTGTTTCAAGTTGGCCATGGTGTACGTGTGTGTTTGTGAGTTGGATGCCTTTTGCTTTTCCTCCTTACCGCGGGGACGGAAAGTTTTCCATTCCGCAAGGTTGGTCGGAAAAATGGCTAGGTCCCGCAAGACTGCAGCACAAAATATGCCCCGACGTAAGGCCGGTTGTGGTTTTGGGGTATTTGTATTTACTTTTTGTTTTGTTTTTTACAAGTCCAATTCCACCCGGAGTGGCCTTTTTTCCGCTCGTCACCCGCAGGTTACGAAGGTTCTGACTTTTTCTAGATTGAGTTCGTTTATTTACATGTGTGTTGTGGGTTGACTCGTGAGCGGTGAGCTGTATTAATAGAATTTAACCGACGTTTTTTTCTGTCTTTTCTTCTTTTTCCAACGCAGGTGAGTGAATGGATGATGGAGGCAATGCAACAGGTTTGACAGGAACCGGGAAAACAGAGTGACGATTGTGATAAGAACCGAGTACATCCGTTTTAATGGAGAGGGAGGTTCCGTGGACGTCGAAGGGTATTTATGCCATGGGCTCAATTTATTGACAGCAAGATGACGCCAACTGCTCGCCCGGACCGCAATTGAACCGATCGAAACGATCCCTTTTCGTGTGTGTGTGCGACACGAGAAAACATTAGCCCACCCGAAATGGCCACATGGAGTTTATTATCTTGGCTCGCCCGAAGACCCCCACTCGACTCGATCTGTACATATTTTTGGCCAAATGTCCACTTTCCGGCAGCAATAACATAAAAGCTAACATACGACCTAATTTAACGAGCTTCGGGTGCCGTTGTGGCTTCGTTATTTGTGTATGAATTTCGGAGTTCGAAAGAGGAGAAAAAAGAACTACATTAAGAAGAAACATACTAAAACCGAACCAAACAAAACATTATCCCCAGGAACGGAACGCTCTCGAAAAAGTTCGCACTAATGTCCCTGCAGAAAGATTATAACTCATAATCCACAGCGGAAAAAGCTGCGAGCGCCTGGCACTCCTTTGACCAGCTTCTGCCGTTTCCGGGCTGGGTGCTGGACCTCCTCCTCCCGTTGCAGAATGGTGCTTCGCTCATGGCCAAAGGCCAAAATAAATAAAACTCCTCCAGTCGCGCAGTACGAACGCATCACAAATGGCGACATTATTCGCCATATTCCACCAACTCTTCGATGAGACTCGGAAGGTTATCAGGAGGATCCTGGTGGTGGTGGGTTGCGGCATTCATTCGGAGAACTTTATTGCCAATATAAAGGCAATTTTTTTCCATTGCAAAGACCGTTGCAGTTAGGAAGTTTGCTGATGGAGGATTGCGACGTGCAGAAGACATTCGGATGCTTGCGGTTTACTGCGCGTTCAAAACCGGCGGGCAACTTTGACTCCCCATCACTAGCGATCCTTAAGAGATTCCTTTTTCCAACTTTTGTACATCGTTTCGCCACTGCATACTTTCTTAAGCTGATCACGCAGAAGACGTCCATCCAAACGCCGTACTCGTCGTTGCACTCCTCCTAATTACAAATGGCAACGTCAAAGCGCTTCTCGGCCATGATCCAGGGACGCACAATCCTCAAAGGAAGAACCTCGCGGAAGGTAACTTCTTGTCGCTTCCTGAGGCGCGGGTTCGCGAGTTTCGACATCCCGAAAGTTTGCCTTTGCTTCCCGCAAGGCAAGACAATAAGAAGACGCTGGAGCGAGGGTTGATGGTGATAGCTGAAAGACACGTCTCGGTCGGTCGTGATGCTGCTGAGATGTTCTTCCCAGATTCCTCCCGCGAGAAGGAAGACCTCTTCGGGCGCAATAAACAACTGAAATAATAATAATTGTCGTGATTTGAAGTCACGTTCTGCAGTACATTAGCATGTTTCGTTTCATCGCCCTTCCATCCCCATTCCTCACCTTCCGGTTGCTTCTCTTTCTTGGTCCGGCGCGGAATTCTCGGTCAGCACTCTTCTGCTTTAATGCTACACCCGTCTTCCAAACGGTGCGGGCATCGTCTTTCACGAGACCTTTCACCACCATCATGCGATACTCATCCCGTGACACCCCAAAAAGCCCCAGGAAAGAGGGGGGTGTTAGTAGGGCACTTTTAATTAAATTTAAAAGAAAACTAAACGAATCGACCCCGGCACTTAAACGCACATGTACAACCGACAGTGCTCCTTTCGAAGGAAAGAAGAAATAGCAACGGAGTGGAAGAAGCAAAAAGAAGCTGCAAACTCGCACGACGAGTGTCGACGGGGTGCGTGGTTTGAGGCGTCGGACCTCGGGCCAGTAACGCGCCACGACGCCGAACTCACCCTAATCTATGCGTTTTTGGATTTATTTCCTTTCTCGCATCCTCCGCCGCACGTTCGTTGAAACTATTCGAAACGCCTATCAAATGGTCCACGTCTTCCCGGGAGACGCTAATGGACGTGTCCGCAATGCGCGGCCCGGGGAGCGACCCGAAATGATAGGGGCGAAGCCGAGAACTTTAAAGCTGAACCACGGGGAAGCGAAGGGAGAAAATAAAAACCCCCTAAAAAGATATATTGTGCGTGATCTGCTCCGTTCCCGCGGGCGGTGTGGCCTTTACCTGCGATAACCCAGCGCCAACTCCAAGCCCAAAAGCCCACGATGAGGGTTGGGCCGGCGTGAACTGTATTAACGACCGCCGCTCGGGATGCTCCCCCGGGTTGGGAGTCGGGAACTGAAATGTGTAGCGACTTGGATTCCTCGATACCCGCAGGAGAGCACGACCTGTTCTCTGAGATTACCCGCAATATTGCGCTTTAATGGTTTTGGTAATCTAACTTTAAATGCTGACTACGTACGTACTAAGGTACTAGGCGAGGTATGGCTGAAGACGGAACCGAGGAAAGATTGAATTCCATTCCGACTATGTCTGACCCTCCAAAAGTCGCCGTTGGACTCATCTCCATTCTTGACGGGCCACGTCATCACTTCACATCTCGGACTTCTTTTTCTTGCAAATTTCTTCTCGAAAAAAACACGTGCCTTTCTCACGAAAAACAACGCCGGAACCGAATAATGTATCAATCCGTCCAATCGCAAAAACCACCTCACGGAATCACGAAACATCTTGTCACCTTGTCCGGGCGGACCGAAGCGATAAAACTGTCAATTACTCGCGTGGCGCTTTTATATGACCGGCCTCGAAAAAGGTAACGACCATCGCCCGGAGACTTTTGTCTTTCCGATCGAAGATTCCGGGTGGGGTCGCGGTGGTGTTTCATCCGATTTTTATGATCCCCGCCCGAGGAGGCTGGACTAACCCCGAGGAAGAACATCACACGTCGATTTATCCATCCATCCACAAAGAGGATAGATCTCTTTCGGCAAATGTCGGCGACGAATCGGATTTTAACGACCGTTCGGTCAAATTAGAGGGTATTCGATTTTCCGGAATAAGACAATCCATCTCCACCTCTTCTCCCACCTTGGGAAACTTGACAACGTAACGCCGCCATTGTAGACACGCAAGGACAACATAAATTAATGTTCATTAGCGGGGCCACGTGCGTTTGCTTTTGGTTTCGCTGGTTTCAGTTCCGGAGAAAAAGTTCACGTTGATTGCGTTGTAAAATTAAGCCATAAGCCTTAAGCGATTTCGAAACGTGCACCTGCCTTCGTTGGCGTTCCGAACCAGGCCGTGCCGGAGGAGGGTACTTGGAAAGGGGTCGTGCTTTTACGCCATTTTCTAGCCAACTTTTGAAGGGAAAACACGATCTATGAGACACGAGACTGCATGATTTCGATGAGCTTATGTCGGCGTATAGAACATCTTCGAGGGTAGAGATTCTATCGAAATGTGCATGTTTTTCTAATGACTCTCTCCTTCATCGTCGCTTCCTTCACCGAACGAACAAACGAAAGCTACGAAAGATGAGTTCTCGCAAGATAAGACACGCGACCTCGCCGAAAACACAACCGCGAGTGAACGGAGCGTCGAGGACTTTTCGTCGACGAGAGGAAAGTTTGTTCAGTTCCGCGAAATTCTGGTCTGGCAGCGAACTTGTATATGGGTGTGTTTGCACGAGCAAAAGGTGGCGCCCGGTGCCGTATAATTTACTGTGTGAAGTTTTTAACGAGTTTTTAAGAGCCACTCATTTTCGTGCGCAACCATCGTCGCGTTTCTCAAGCGGTTCGAGTGGAGGAGATTTCAGGGAATCGAGCTGCTTTCTAGAGGTGATGGTGGTTTGTCTTTATTTAGTTTTTTGGCAGAGGGGAAGAATGTTTCTGCAAACTTTTCTATTCGATCTATCTCTAACATGGAGGCCTAACTCATGCTTCCGTGCTTAGTGTGCATAAATGGCTAATCCTGGCAAAACTTCACAACCGCAAAGGACCGAAACATTTCTCCTATTTTGTGACAAGCGGATTCTATTCCAAAAACGTTCACGGTTAGGTTTTTGGGCTGCGGAATATTACGAAAAACATAACCCAGTTCATTGGAGGTTCAAAAAACAACGCGAGGAATTCATGACCAATCGTCGAAACCGCATTCGACGGATGAATCAGACCCTTAACCGGAAGAATCCTTTTCCTTTGTTTTTTGTCGATTTGATTCCTGATCGATCGAAACATCTCTTCACAAATTCCTCCTAATTAGAATCGTTTCGCATCAATAACAAATAGTTCCGGGGAAATCCGTCCCTCCCAAAAGTGAAACAAAAAGAACCGTTTGGTTACAATTTGGTTTCCAATTAGCGGCTGATTGGTGACCAATCGATGACCACCGAAAAGCTACTGAATTTGTATGGCTTTGCCCTTAAGTTCGACCGAAATCAGGCTCTAGGAAGACGTTTGAGGCGATGCAAAAACATTTATATCACCTCGTGCCGACGTGCTCTGTTGCTAATCGAATGGGATTTCCCGAAACACAATCGAAAGAAAGGATGCATGAGCCCAAAAACAATCGTCATGCCAATAACACAACACATTGCTCAACCAGGCCAATCATTATTTTGTATCATCGGCCCGGAATGCAGCAAAACCGGGAACGTTTTTCGGGATCAACCCTCCCGACATTCCTCTCCCTCAACTCGAGCATCGAGCGTGTGCAAGATTGCACTAATTGACTGGAGTTTCGCTTTCGCACATGCTTCCAGTTGTCGGTGGCGCGCGAATGCAATGCGATGCGAATGCATTCTCGGAAGCGGTCCAGAAGGAAAACCCATCGAACCAATGCCGCCAACGATGGATCGTTCGTGGTTCGCTTCGTACTGGCGATGGCTGGAGGGTAAACCATACTAAACCAAAAACACCAAACCAAAATGCCACACAATTATGCCACAGCACAGAATAAAGATTCCCATCGGGAACGGACGAGATTTGTTCTATCGTGCCAATTAGATCATGCTAATTTCAAACCAACTGGAAAGATGCAACATAAAATGATACTTTTTGCTCTTTCGCTCGCGGCCATTCTGGGAAAATCAAAACCTTATCCTAATGCCACAGACACGCAGTGAAATTCTCAAAACGATTCGTCGGATGGCAACCAAAGGCAAACTCCAGATACGATTATCTTTCTCAACCCAATGTTTTGAAATAAAATCTTCGTCACGACAAACTCGAAGCATATTGAGCTGCAATTCATGTAATTAGAAAAAGTTGGCTATTCGGAACTGATCATTTTTCATTGAAAAAAAGTTGCAAAGATGCAGACCCGAATTGAATAACTTTCCCATCGGAGTGTTGTGTCACCAGCCTCGAGGGAAAAGGTAAATATTTGTAAACAGCCGGTCAAAGACTTTTTTCCTACGCAACCCAAAACCGAAAAGGCCATAAACTTTTGTCGGTTTCTCCCTTTTCTCACTGAACGATGTTTAACTAAAAAAAAGAAAAATCAATTTCCTGACGAAAGTTCATGCGATGCGTGTCCTTTCTACCTGCTGCCACCTGAGGCAATACTTTTCTTGGCCAGAACGGAGGGGACAGGACCTTTTATGCCACATCCAAACGTCCGTAAAATCCGATCGATCGATCAACGAAAAGCATAAAACACGATCGCCGAAATACTGTGCGTAAATGGAAATGGTTTGCGATCCGAACCCCGTCGGAACAATCAATCGAGGGAAGAAACAGGCACAACTTTTCACTTTCGTTGTGTTTGATATAAATCTTTCCGTTTGTTGTTGTTGTTGCTCTGTTAGCTAATAGAAAGAAGGAAGAATCACCAAGCCTGAAAGGTATTTCAAACTCACCATTCAACGCCGACGAAAGCCGAAGACGAAACCCGATAATACCCGTGTAGCATTACCATTTAACCAGAAATGTCACCGTGTAAAGGCAAGAAGGTGGTCGTTCCGTGAACGCTGGCTCGGAATCGAATCCGCGCAGCCAACAGTCGAAGCGTGAGAAAATCGTTTCCTCCACGGCGTACGATGGGCATCTTCCACCTCCTCATCAGAGCCGGGCATCCAACATCCATTTGGCATACATTCTATTCCACTTCGAACGCTTGAGGCAGGAGGCCGAACGAATGGAATGGTTGGTGGGGCCCTCTTGTTGAGGGAAAAAACGACTCGTAGTAAACGGCAAACCGCGTGGAAGGTATTTTCCTACCCGCGAAGCTGTTTGCAGCATTGGTTTCTCATTCAATACCGAACGAGGGAACGAGGAGATCCATACTCGCGATCGCGCCTGGTGATCACTTTTTCCTACCTTTTATTTCATATTTTATTTAACGCCAGGAGAACCTGCGCGAGCTGCTGGTCTGCTTGGAATTATTTTTAAAAACCTCCCCACCAACCCACTCGACCTTCCCTACCGTTTCGGTGTAAAGTTGTTGATGGGCTGCCTCATCTCTTGCCTTTCCCTAGGGTTATTATTTCTTCGCTCCCATCGATGACCATCTGGCGGCCGCGTTCGGAATTCCGCGATTGCGCACTACCATAATCAGAAGGCTGCTCTCTGCTGCCATCTCTGCCTAATCATTCATTGATCGAATCTCGGTTCGTTCACTTCAGCCTCAGCATCTGTGCATCGGTGCGTCGGGCCAATGGCAGGGACCACAGTGGTTGAGCGAGTATGGATTTTGTAATCAAACCTGTACAGCGCCATTTACAAGACGAACGACCGATGTGGTTGATTGATTCCTTTTTCTACTCTCAATTTGCATCGGGTCGTCTCATCGTCCGGCCGTTTGTTGGCATTTATTTGAACGGTGGCTCCATGCCTTCCACAACGAACGTGCATTTAAGCGAAGGTACAACCTCAAGCAAGATAAAAAGGGAGAGAGGGACCACAAAATCCATTTCAATACGATTTTTGATTTGATTTTCCAACGCAAGGCCCAAACCTTCGTCATCGCCGTAGCACTTGTCCTCGAACCGTAAGGCACAAGGGAAAACGCAAAGACAAACCATACAACGGAGAAAACAAAAAACATCATAAACCACATAAACGCAGCATCACCGCAACACGCCGGTTCCCTTCACCTGTCCTCGCCATCCCTAAAACCCCGCGGAGGGTTCGAGTTCGGTTTGTTCCTACCGTTTGTTTATTTCACGCTGGCTGCTGCCTTTAGTTTTTTTTTATTAATTGTTGTTTTTGTTTTCTTCACCATTTTGTGTGTGTGTGTGTTTACCCTCGGCCACTCGAAAGTTCAAGCAACCGCGGCGGGTTGTTCTGGCACGGTTTCACGTGTGATTTAGAATTTGGAGGTTCCTTAATGTTTTGTTTTCAAGTAGTCAAACAGAACGGTCCGAAAAACAAAACCACGCTTGCGCACACACAAGACTTCAACAGGTGGTCAAGAGAGGAACCTGCGTTTTGAATTTATTTTATTTTATTTATTTATTTCCCTCTCTCGCTCGCTTCGTTCAATCCATCTTTTGTCGTTACCTTCGCCGACCCAGGGGAATGGGTAAAGGGAAATTAGAAAGCATAAGTCGGTCCCTTGATGCTTGAGATACACTCGACAATGCGACTGGCAAAGTGGCGACCGGTCGGTGTTGACGTTGTCGTCTCTCGGTTGCTTTCCCATTATGCGCAACGCGCATAATAAGGCAGATTCACTCGTCCTCTCCACTCTTCCTCCTTACACCCGCCGCTCGCATCCCGATGGTGAATGTCAAAGGATTGCCTTTTTCGTTGCTACCGTCGTCTCCTTTGCGCGCAGTTTAGCCTATTCCAAATCGGGTCAAACACAATAAATTTTGCTCTCCCCCCTTCGGGCGATGCACGTTTTTGCGCAACCGAAGGAGGGCTCGATCGAGGAACTTTAAAGCCCTTACCACCACACAGACACACTTATAGCTAAGCTCAGCTAAGACGCGCGCTGGGAAACTGTCTCGTTTGCGCGCCCGACGAAGCAGTTGAATTTATCTTCTCCCCCTCGCCTTGACAGCGACATCGTGAGTGCGGGCTTTGCAGGCGAAACAAGTTTTGCGCTTCTTCGACGACGGCCTTCCCGTCTTCTCCCCATCCCGAGGATTGAGGCAGGAGCAAAGTCTCCCCCAAGCATCGAATGATGAATGCCCTTTTCAATTTAACAGCATCAGCAACTCCGGGCTAGATGGATGATGATCGGCTCGGTGGGTGACTGCGACTTCTCGCGAGGAGTTTCGCTGCTCTGGGAACGACGATCGCGGGACTTAGGAAAGGTCGCACGCCAACCACGTTACCGGACCAGCTAACAGCTGCAGTCGATTTGACTTTATTTGCCGAATTATAAAACCAACCGCCAACTGACAATTGTGATTGGGATCCTTCCTTTTTTCTGGCTTGGTGCCGCGAAGCAGCTGCATCCGTCCGCTGGCAGATGATTGCTCTATAATCACGACCGGCGTGGAACGATTGGCACACGGCAAAGCCATTGGCGCACGGAGAGAGAAACAAAAGTAAATTTAATGCATATTAAAATTCAACCCGTGCATTTGTACGACCAGGTGGAAGTGAGCCCCGAAGTTCCCGATTTGGAGCCCGTCCGGAAGAAGCTGGTCTAGATCGTTCGCTGCTGTCGGATGTTGCATCTTCTTACTCCGGAGGCTGAAGATCGCGCACATGCTTTCGAAGCGAAAGTGCGAAGAACCGAACCAAAACACAAACCAAACGAATCCAGAGATCCAAAACATACAGCATAAAAGAATCTGGAGGACGCACCGAAACAAAGTATCCGATAATGCCGTGACACACGCGAAACGCAAGGTGGAAAAGAAAGAGCCCGAAAAACGGGGCCACCTGTCGGTCGGTAAATGGTGCGCGCATCCCGAATCTTCCGCCGCCGGGCGAGCATGAATAATTAAGATCGAAGAAACGATAGACCGTGGCACACAAACTCGAGTCTTGCGCAAGCGAGTTTGAGTTTGAAAACCGATTTGACCCCACGCACATTAACGAAGAAGGTGGACGCAGATTGACAACCAGAAGAAAACGGTCGAGATGCATGCAGAAAAGCCTCAAGAAACAACACGAAAAAATGTGCGACCTCACTTTCCATTCCGGTCGCACCGGCGTCGGCGTCGGCGTGCGGATCGATCGGTTGTCATCCGTTTGGGTTCGAATATGCGCGCGCGTCCGCTAATGGATACCCATTAGAGAAACATATGCGCATATGTGATCAGTGGGGGTCAGGCGGGGTGTGGAAATCGATCTTTCCAAACCGATCGATCACTGGATTTTTTTATGGTTTTATTCCCTCCTCGTATGCTCAAAGACAGACGGGCCAAAAAATTGTGATGATGATGATGATATTCGTCGACCGAAAAGAAATGGAAAAGAGTCTGATGAGTCGCTCTTCTTCTTCGCCTCTTCATGTTGGCACCGGTGTGCAGAAGGTCATTATGAAATTTTCGCACAATTACGATTGCCCAACGTGTTTCGATCGAGGTAGAAGAAAAAACAACCCACCGACCCACGGTTCCAAATGTCGGTCACCGGTCGGGTGCGAAGGCACCGACTTCATTTGGATGGCGCTTTAGAATTGGAAGGGATTTCTTGCCATCTCACCTTGAGAAGACGCTCTCACTTTCTGTCCACCAACGTCGGACGATCGTCTTGGCGCGCAGGTCCGCCATTCAATTATTGCGACGAGGCGTTTGTGGCTGAGATGACGCGGTTTTATTTTCTCCCTCTTTCTCATCGGTAATCCTCCCTTGCGGGGGTTGTGTAAAGCTGTTTAACCTTTCCGTCGACCGCGCAGATGATGTTGAAATGTTCATCCCGGCCATATAATCTCGCTGCCACAAGCCTAACGAGCCTAACGATGCCCTTTTCTCTTCTGCCTTTTCTCTTCCAGATCATGCTAACGTCGGCTTCGCAGTACCTGTTCAATGCGCTCGATAGCCGCGTGTACTTCGGCGAGGTGTCGGTGATACTGCCGAACCACTGGCCGCAGTCCTGCATCCCGTACAATCAGACGCGAACGTCGGCGAGCGGCGAAACGGCCGACGTAACGATCCGGCCGCAAACGAAGGCGGAACCATCGATCTGGACGCAGCAGTACGCCGGCTGCGGGGAGGCGGGCGAGCAGATCTACATCGACCCGGACATTCTGGGGCGGGAAACGATCTGGCGGGAGTTTATCCGCGAGTGGGCCAAGTACCGCTACGGAGTGTTCGATGAGATCGGGTACGATCGGGATCCGGTGTATCCGCGGTGTTACATCAACGACGAGCACAAGGTGAAGCTGACCGGCTGTTCCGACGCACCGGTGAACGATGAGGGACTCTGCGGCAGTCCTTCGTCTCCAGTGCCCGTTCCGTACAACATCAGTCGCATCTTGGACCCAAATGCACGCACCAGTATCATGTTCGCGGCGGAATCGAAGAGTGTTACCATGTTCTGCGACGAAGGCACTCACAATCGGTACGCACCGACCAAGCACAACCAGCTTTGCGACCGCCGTAGCACGTACGATGTCATCCTCAAGCATTCCGACTTTGCGCCTCAGAACCAGATGGAGTTCAACCCGTCGGTGATCATCAACACGGTGCCAAAGTTTAGCTACAAATCGCGCAAGCTCACTCGCTACGTGATCGTGATCGGTCAGACGTTTGTGATGCGCGAGCGGGAAACTTGGAGCTTCCTACGCCGAGCTATTCGGAAGTGGATCGTCTATGACCTACCGGCGACGAAGACTGAGATCGGAATCGCGCTAGCGAACGACACGGCCACGTACGACATGCTACCGATCACTTCACTGCAGATCGAGAAGAACAAGGACCGGATCGCATCGTTTATCCCGTACACCTCGAGTGACCTGAACCGCCCAACGTGTCTCAGCTGTGGCATCTCCGATGCGATTCACATGCTTAATGAGCAGACACGCCACCACGGACCAGCAAGTTCGGTCATACTGGTGATCGCACCCGGTATGGATATCGAGCATGAGTCGTTGGCACGATCGGCGCGTGCTTCCAAGATCCGCATCGCTACCATCAACTACCCGATCGTGGAACCACGCCGACCCCTGGATGCGCTGGCACACGAGACGGGTGGCAGTGCCTACTCGGTGTTCGAGTGTCGCGACAACTCGGAAAAGTCTCTGGTAAGCACCTACTTCGAGATGTCGAGCGCACTGTACAACATCGGCAAGCAGTACTACGAGGGTAATCGAAACGAGTTCCCGGTTGAGATCTTCCGGCGGGTACTGGTCGACTCGGTGGGCGAGACGAACTCCCAGCGAAGCAGCCGTACGGTCACCGGAAACTTCATGCTCGATCCCTTCATGGGTCCACCGGCCGAATTCTTCATCTACGTGCACAACTCCGAGAATCCGCTCGTCTCCAACGTGCGTCTCACCAACCCCAATGGCATCGTATACGCATCGATGAGCGATGCGCGGGCCTCGGTCCGGCAGCTATCCCTGCTGGCCACCATCAACGAGACCGGCATCTGGAACTACTCGATCGAGCGCTTCCAGGGTAATCCTCAGCCCCACTACGTGCAGGTGATCGCAACACCACGCTCGAAGTATGCTCCGGTCATAACGGCACGCGCCTGGGTTCACCGAGGAAAGGCCGGAGGTCCGATGGTGGTGTTTGCCGAGGTCAAGAAGGGTGACCTGCCAGTAGTGTCGGCGCAGGTGGAGGTGGCGGTTACGAAGCTGGAGCGCATCTGTGAGCGTTTCCGAGAGCCTGCAGCGGCGGCCCAGGGAAGCGAGCGGTTTGTCTTGCTGGACACAGGTGCTGGAGATCCGGACATTACGAAGGGGGATGGTGTGTACTCGCGGTATTTCAACGCGGACGAATTCGGTGGCCCGGGAACCTACCAGCTGGAGGTGACGGTCAGCGATCGAGGAAACACGGCCTATACTCTAGCGGATGGTGCTAGTTACAGTAAGTATCTTTTTCATTCACGCCATTACGAGAAAACTCCCCGTGGAAATGTTTCTAACAAACCTTCTTCTTTTCCTCTTTAGCCACATCGTCCAGTGTTCAGCCGGGACGTTGCTGTGGTAGTTCCGTGCCCATCCCGCAAAAGCAATCGCTGGACTCGTTCGAACGCATCCTTCCTCCGATGACGGTGTTCGTCAGCCAGGCGGATCTCGTCAATGCGGCTAAGGTTCCCGTCGGTCGCATCAGCGATCTCAGTGCGGACGTCGAAGGCATGAAGGTACGGCTCAGCTGGACCTCACCCGACATGGGCGGCAAGAACGTGGCCCGGTACGAGGTGAAGTACGCCACCACGATCAAGGACATCGTGGACAACTTCGATACGGCGGCCGTCCTGTGGCATCACGACACTCCGTTTACTTTCTCGATCGGAGAAGGAAGTGAGTTTACGATGAACATCACCCACGAGCCGCATCTGTTCGGCCAGATTCTCTACTTCGCGGTACGCCCCTACGCTACCCTCACGAAGGACGCTGAGCCGGGTCCGATCTCCAACTATGTGCGTGCGTTTGTAACGAAACCTAAACCAACGACCCTTTACCCACCGTCGAGCACCGGGGGTACGGAGAGTTACGATTCGATCTGGTCGTCGTATGATGGCATAGCGAAGAATGGCGATGACAGTATGGATATCATTCCGAGGATCGCTAAAACGATGGATCTCGGGCCAGAGTTGATTCTCCCCATTATTGCCGGTATCATTCTGTTGCTAGCACTTATCCTTATCTACTGTTGGTTCTGTGTGGTGAAGAAACGGCACGACACACACGACGACGAGCAGAAGAAACCCATCAAGTCGTTCAAGAGCGACACCAAACTAACGTCAAGCCATAGTGTGATCGTAACGGCCGCCACCAACGGAGGAGCGGGTAATGGTTCGTCACCGTCGTCTAATTCTACCACGTCGTCTTCCTCCTCGCCGAACCACCACGGACACCAACCAGGTCAGACGACACTGCCTCAGTCGAACTCCTACGATCTCGGACACCTTGGCGATCATCAGACGGTTGGCATTCCGACCATCTACAACATCGACGACGATGTTCTGCTGGCCAAGAAGCGTTACAGTGCCGTCATAAACATGGGTCCACCGACGCACCCAATGGAACAGCAGCTGATCGAGGAACTGAAGCAACAGCAACACATCATCGACACGCAATCGTTCATCCTACCGAACCACCATGGCTCGGGGGGGATCCCCGGGGTGGTCAATGGGAATGGCAACAGTCAGAATAATAACAATTGCAGTGTCAGCATCATCTCAACCACTTCCAACAACACCACGCTGACGCGAACGTACAACCCGAATGCGGCACCCGGCACGATCATGGTTGGAGGTCGCACCCTCAGCCCGTACGAGTCCTGGTCTGCGTCACAACTCCTCCAGGAGCACGAACAACATCAGCAGCAGCATCAACACGCTCCCCGCCGCCATAGTCCACCCCTGATCGACGATCTCATCGACAACAATGTGGTTCAGCAGCCATCGTTCTACGGTCAGCAACAGCAACAGCCGCTGATCGGTGGCGGTCAACCGCTGCACCCCCAGCACATGCTCGGTCAGTCCGGTCAGCCCGACCAGATGTCGCTGCTCAACAACAACCACCTGAACGAGAACGGTTCGCCACCGGTGCCACCACTTCCGATCTACACGACCAGCCCGAGCGGAGGCGTCCCCGTCGGTAACACGACCTCGTACGTGTACGGCCAAAGCCACCACGGATCGTCGGTCAGCTCGGTCAACAGTGGGCTCGGAGGCTCGCTGCAAAACGGTGGGGCCACCATCGGCAATACCGACACAAAGAAGCGACGCAATGTGACGATGGTCTAAGCCGGTTCACTTGTGTTCCAAAGAATACGGTCGCGTATTCGTCGTGTAAAGTGCGAACTAGTCAACGCCATGGAGGATTTCGTTATACACAGCTTTTTCTCATTTCACCATTTTGTTTCGGAATGGCCAGTGCCAACCAGGGCGAACGCTTTCTGGACTTTTACTTTAAGCAAGCGACAAGAGGATTTGGCGCCAGTAGCTTTTTTTACGTTTCTTTAAACTCAACTCCCCTTTGACTCCGGGGTTGCCCAAGGTCGTAAGGCTGCAAAGTATAAAGTGATAAGAAGTAAATCATCTGGAGCTTATGGTTAAGAAAAGTGTAGCGGGAAAGAGTAAAAGGATACACTTACTAGAGGTGTTGACAGAGAATACTGGCGGTAAAAGAAGTTCCCGCGAATTGTAGATAAATCAATCACGTGGCATTAATAGAACGAAAAAGAACGAAATATCAAAGAACGGATTAAACACGTAGCTTAACGGTTGCACCAAATAAACCAATCAAAACACCTTCTAAAGTACACATGTACACATGTACTTTAGTAGATATACAAATGGCCAGCAGCAAATCGGAGGAATTTAGCGAAGATGAGCATTTACGGGGGATCCACGTTCGGTGGTAGCTTTACACGCCCAACGTAAGGCAAGAATTATAGTGGCATTACAATGAGAATCGAAATCTTAAGTCTGAACGATGAGTGTGCGTGTTTGCATGTGTGTTACGAAACCAGGACCGAGTGGCCAGTTTTTACATTTGTTTTCCTCACACACACACATACATAAGAACACAGGAATAGGACATCGACATTGTTCTTTCGATTGTTTGCGAGCAAGATATTTTAGGAGAAAAGATTTCTAAGCCCAAAAAAAGGAGAGCAAAACGCGAACCGGGTGCGCGCTGTGACTGTGTGTACATATGGGGAGGTTTTCCAGGGAATGGTAGACATTTAGTTCCGGCATGCTGTACATTGATTGATTTTGCAACTAAGAGAAAGAATACTACTAGACCTAAGCGCGTATCGAACGGATCGCGGCTAATCTTAAGTAAATGAACCTGTTCTCTCAGTGTGCGTGTGTGTGTGTATGTTTCATAAGTGGATACCAGCAAGGACAGAGTTAAAAAGATGTAAACTGTAACCGCCGCACAAATGTGCGACGTAGCAACTATTTAAATGAAACAAAAAACAACCAAGCCCTCTAACAAATAAAAGAAACTAATCGAACAAATGTTAAACTTTAACGAATCTATAGAAAACAGAATCTAACGACATATATATGAATGTACCACTGTTCAGTTTTACATCCTGGAGTCTAACGCTGACACTTTGACACACATGAAACGAGATGGTAGGGTTAACTTTACTCCCGAAAGGAGCGACAACACAACATTAAGCCACAGAAAAGCAGTTTGAAGAAATCTCATTAGACTTAAGTTGAATCGGAAGTGTATTTTTCCCCTCCCCTCACAGATGTAAGTCGCAAATGATTGTTTTCGAATATTTTATGAATGTAATTTTATTTTGTACATAAGCACTAGAAGTTGTTTTTTTTTTAAATTAACAAATAAAAACTGATGAAAGTATAATTTTAAATTTTGCGCATTTTAAACCCATTTCGTGTAAAAAGCATTGAAAGAACAAGTTACACAATTTTTCTTTTTATCGGTTTATAATTCACATATCACACAAAGATAGAATAAATATATCACTCTGGATTCATTTTACCTATATTCATATACAGCAAAGCGTACCGTAGCGGAAGATTTAATTATTAAAATTCCATAAAACAATAGATCTCATTATCGGCTTCGTGCACCTCCGGAAAACACTGCACCGTAAATTCCCGCGTGGCCTCAGCCAGCAAGTGATCGGTTGCGAACGGTTGTTCCTCAGGCAACGTATCGATCACACCGGTTTGTGTTAACTGCGGGAGATCGTCCTTCATCGTATCGAACATGGCTGCTAGATCATCCTCCGGTTGGTATACGATCATGTCATCAAAGTCAACCATTTCGTCGAGTCGTTCGGGTTGAACCGTAGTGCACTGTGGTGGCCCATGGCCCTTTTCCATGTGGCGATTCAATTGACACGCCTTACGAAAAACGGAAAGGCATATTTCGCAGCTATAGGGAAACTCGTCTGTATGTACCATCATGTGTTTCCGTAACCGGTAAGGATGGGCGAACCGCTTCGGACAAATCATGCACTGCTGCCGAAGATAGTTGGGTTTGTGGGTTTCCCGATGGTTCCGCAGCGAAATACTGGTCATGAACTTTTTACCACAGGTGACGCACTCGTGCCGCTTCGAGTCGGAATGTACATCCAGGTGGTTCCGAAGGTACCGCTTTCCCGCGAAACTTTTATCACAGATTTGGCAGACGTATTTTTTCTCGTCCGAGTGTATGGCGAGATGTTTGTTCAACGAACGGGCGGATTTGAAGATCTTCCCGCACACGTGACAGATCTTCTCTACCTTTTCCTTTTTATCCTTTCCAGCTGCCAACGCCGTCTCATGCTTGTACCGGTGCAAACATAAGGCCGCGAATGTGTTCAACACATCGCCACACGTTTCACATGGGAACGTTCCGTATCGTTTCGATCGTTCGCTTCCAACCAGTTCACAGTTTTGACGGTGCTTTTTCAACTTGAAACAGCTTTCGAATACCAGCTCGCAGTCGAGACAGACCCATTCCAAACGTCCGTCCACCATTCGTCGGCGAGATTCCAGCTTCTGGGATGTGCTTTTCTTCCCGCTACCATCTGTGGTTGGTTTTGATTTCTTTTTCCGATTTTTAGTAAAATTTTGTTGATCAATTTCCTGATCGGATTCATCAGTGCTATGGCGCTCCTGTTCCCTCTCAGGCCTGAATTCGTCCGAATCCGAAGTCTCCAAATCACTATCGGCCGATGCTAATGTTTTTACCAACTCTTGTACTTTTAATGCTGCTTTCCTTGGCAGGTTATTTTTATGGCCACGAGTGGAAGAAGCACCGGTAGGTACTTTGTATTCTTCAGGGTTTTTGTGTTTCTCCTCAGTAGCCGGTAGCTTCTTCTGTTCTTCTTTTATCGTGTCTAACGTTGGCTCATCCTGATACTGTGGCTTAATCTCGGGGGAATTCAAACCCATGGTCGCTTCTTTCTTTGCATCCGTAAAGTCTAGGTTGAGAAAATCCGGTAGCATGTTTTGCTGCGTCAGCATCGCTATGATACGCTTTTGGCCTTCCTCACACAGGCCCCGAAACTGTTGAATGTCCTCCAAAGACTTCATACAACTGTGACAAATACTGGTGCCAGAGGTTGACCCGTCGATGCCAGTTATTTTCAGACAACAAATCAGCATCCAGTCAACGTCGGATGTTTTGACCAGCTGAGGAGCTTCTCGGGCACAAAGGCGACACAGCGAAAGAAGAAGTACGTCGATATCATCGTAATCACTGTGAGATGTAACCTTTTGCTGCAGCAGTTCATCTACTGCCGACTCGATAATGTTGTCGATATTATACTCTTCACTGTTTAGTTCCTGAAATGTTAAAAACCACGTTAGTAAACATTTTGTCATGAAAACCAGTACTATAATTCACTTGCCTGCTGCGAGGCATCCATTTCTGGATGTGAACATCAATATTCTACCAAGAGATTGGAAAATTTTACTACAATTTATCCTTAAACCTGGCACATCCACAAGAGAACCACCAAATAATTTTTGTAAACAAATGACAATAAACAAACAATTGAAAACATCGCATAAAAACATCGCCTAAGGTTAGCACAATCTATAACAACCTTGCTACAAACTGCCATCTCAAATAGCAACAAAACAAATGACAGCTGCGCTTAAAAATAGTGACGCTTTTCACAAAAAGTAGAAAACAACAAACTTTCCTCGCCGCTGGCCGCTTGATGAAGGAAAAACTCGTCCTACCATGGAGGAACTAAGGTAAAACAAGTTGAATTTATGAGATAAAAAGTTATCAACCATGTATGCTTCGTGGCTCACCGATCGTTTCCCGTTTTCCTTGTCAGCTCTGCCCGATGCCGGTTGTGTTTTCAGAAAAGGTTTCAGCTCCTCCCGATGTTTCCTGCCAACGAACCAGTGAACGATGAGCTGCTTCGCAAAATCCGGGAGTGCGCCACAGTGAGCATCGTGTACGAGGACGATCAAAACTCCGTGATCTGCATCAAGTGCATCGTGGATGTGGAGGAGTTCTACCGCTTCAAGGAGCGCTGCATTCAAAACGATCTACTCTTCCAGCAAATGCGCCAAGACAATTGTCCACCATCGTTGGAGGACGAGGAGGACGAGTTCGATCCCATCGTAGCGCCGGAGGTGCAGCTGATGGAGCCAAAAACCTTGCTCCAGCCGGCTGACCGATTTCCGGACTCATTTCTTGGCGAGGTCAAGCTTACTCGGGTAGGCTACAACTACCGTGTCGTTCGGGTGAATGATGAAAAGGATGTGCTTGTTTTTCGAAAGCACAGATACTGTCGACCGGAGGCAAATTCTGACTGCAACAACTGGGAGTGCATTGCGAAAAATGCCACTGGCTGTCCTGCGGCTCTTAAGATCTCATCCACCGTCAGCTTTCCGCTGGCAATTTGTAATCGTCGTGTGAAGCATAATCATTCGGAAGCGATTGTCCAAACAGTTGGAACGATCCAACCATATAGTGAAGAAATAGTCAAAATGCTCCAAAAGTATACTCTAGCTGTCGATAATCAGCAACGGCTACGCCTTCTCGCCGGTGGGTATCGCTACCGCATGCGCCAGACCTTGTTTGCCGATGGGATGAGTCTGTGGGTTTGCGAACGTTCCGCATCGGACCGTTGCCCGGGCAGCGTAATGCTTTCGTACCAGGATGAAAAGGCATTCATGGAAGGTGAAAAACACAATCATGATGTGGAAGAGAACGTACCGGTTCCCACCACCGTTAACAGTGCGCTGATGGCACAGAAAAAGCAGACAGAAGTGACACAGTACCCGCACGGGTATAACTTTAAAATCACCGATGACTGTTTGCTATACCGGGGAAACCATTTCAAGCCCGGCAAGCCGAGTTCTAACAAGTCGAGCGTTGTGTGGAACTGTACCCAAGAGGGTTGTACTGTAAAGGCGAGGGTAAGGAGAAAAATTGCCACGCTAGTCAATCTCGACCATGAACATCCGCAGGTAGTGACGAGAAATCAAAACCCCACAGTGCCGGAAACTTTGCATCGGGGTGTAAACTATCGGTTGATGTTGGACGAATCGGGTCACATAAAATTGCTTCACAGGAAACATCGCTTCACGCTGGAGAGTTTGCGCAAAAATGGAACGACAGAATGGACCTGTACCTGGCGGCAACAGGGCTGCAAAGCGACACTGTTAATGGTGCCCGACGAGCAGGTAGTTTACGGTTGTGACGATAAAGATCATTGCCATCGAATAGGGAACGCACTGGAAAAATATTATCAAACGGAGATACTTCCGTCCCCCTTATCAACCGAAGGAACAGTTCTATGGTCATGCCAGGATTACGATTTACTGTGGAACAGGAACAATAAACCGATCGTACGACGAGAAAATTATCGCTTTTACGCACGAAATACGTTAACGAATGGAACAATACGGTGGAAGTGCACCAGCAGCGTTAGAACGTACTGTGATGCCTTCATTACGATGGATAAGGATGGTAGGATAACAAACGAATCCTTGGTTCACGACCATCAGCGTTTGCGTAAACCAGCGGGGAAGAAAATCGTGCCGTCACAAAAAAGAGCCATCGATGGAAAACCACCCTCCGGTGCCATTTTCGACAGTCCTGGACCGGTACATCTAGTAGCCGGAGGCTTCAACTATCGTCGAATGATGAACGTACAGCTCAACGTCGAGATCATAGTGTACTGTGCGCATAAGTATCTCGTCGACGATGCCCCCCATACCTACCACTGCATTATGCGCGACGAACCGGAAGGTTGTCCGGGTAAGATTGTGCTGACGAATAATGCTCTCTGCGCCGAGCTTATCGTACCGCACAACCATTCATCACGCGATATCCGAAGGATCGCCCAACCGGATCGTTCCTCACAAGTTACCATCGACGGACCTAACTATAAACTCATCTACTCGATGACGGGCCGTAACTGTCTTATTATGCACGAGGGGTACACATTCCGGGTGTACAAACTGCTTGAACCGATGCAATCCTCCCGGTGGCGCTGCATTCAGGGTGAGGCTGGTTGCAAGGCTTACCTGACTGTGCCATTGTCGCACACGAAACCGGCTTCAACGAATGGCCATCCCCATGACCACTCCATAATGGCTGGGAGCGGCCAACTGGATAGCGACGATACTGCCATTAGTCAGGAGTTGTGCCGTGTCGAGGTTAAAGTAGAAGAACCTTCCGAGAATGAAATGTCTACCGAAACGACACTGACAAATATTCCCTTGATACAGTATCCTCGGTTGTTCACCGTGAAGCGGGAACTATACGAGGATCCGGTGAATGAAGCGAATGCCAGGACCTGCTTCCACAACGGGCAGTTGTATGTGCGACACTCCGACAATCAGGCTGTAGCTGAAAAGCCCGAATGGATCTGTGCGTTTCACTGGACGCTTGGCTGTTGCGCCGGTTTGGCTGAGCTTCCGGTACACAACCATGACCGGTTTGCGGCTGTCCGCACGAACGATCGGTTTAGCATGCTGAAGACGCTGATTGGCCGCGGCATTATCGAACAGCGGGGACAGATGACGCTAATGCCCCAACTTCAGACCGTGTCCGAGTATGAACTGCTTCCGAGTAACGGCAATCTCTCGCTAAGCATCGACACCCATCGGTACTATTTCTATAAGGCGAAAAACAACGGCGACTGGCTTTGGCGCTGTGTCCGGCACCGGTGGCAGGGATGCAAGATTGGCGTTTCGGTGTCGCACTGCTTCGGAAAGTACTACTTTCAGCCGTACGGTACCACGGAACACACGCATTCCGACCGCCACACCGTAATGGCGTAATGTTTGGACCCGTTTGTGTGAGTATCTAGTTTATATTAGGAAAAGTGCTGCTTTCAATACTGAATGCATAGGCAAATACAGTCGAATGTATTTAAGATGTACTCGGACACCGGAGACATCATGAATACGATTCCAACAATTTTTCTATTGCAACCTTAGTTTCCTCTCTTATTGTAAAAAAAAAACAGTGAAAAATACTTTTTTTTTCAATTGCTGATTTTTAAAAAAATTTACAATCGAGAGTCTTCATACAGAAACCGGCACAATCTCCAACAATAATTTCGAACCTAATTCATGTACATTAGATTCTGTGTTTTCTTCAGATTTGACTGTATTTGTCTTTTCGTGTGAGTAGTTCGAAATAGAATAATGTGTTCAAATGATAAACAAATACCCAACCAAAATTCAATCTTCTATTTGAACAATCAACGCTTGGACAAACAGAGTGACCTTCAAAGCGAAAGAAAATATTTCCCAAATGCATCGTTTTCGGGCTCATCGTCATCCATCAACATATCACAACTATTCCAACTAAGTTCTTTTAGTTTTTTTTTATTCTGATGCTTTCCATTTAGATAAAAAGAGTTAAATGAAAGTAGCTCAATCACAACCTCCAAAACGGCGCAAACTTCTATTGTTTCCGTCCCAGCGAGTATGGGTTTCGTTTTTCGTTCTAGCAATGTTTTGTCTTTCTAATTCCTATATTCAACACACGTGTAGCTCTTGTTCGTTCAATGGCATTCCGTTATTTAAGAAATGACGAATAGATCGAAAGTGCGGCACGATGCTTAGCGTGCCTTAGAGGAGTCGCTATATCGATGGTAATATGAAAAAGTAGTTTTTTAATGAATTCCTATGATTCTATCTACATGGCTGATGAAATAAAAAAAAAACAGTAGTAGTATTAGGGATAGTGAGAAGAAAATGAACCTATAAGAGCAAGAAACTGGAGGGGGCCTTATGATATGAAACGCAAAGAAATAATAATAACCCGATGACTCGTAGTTCGTCTACATAGGGCTTCAAAGTGGTGGGCATATATGCGTGAAGGGACACAAGAGATCAATGTTCCGACAACTACGGATCGTCCTCATCACTGACAGTATCGGATGCGATGGATACGCTACCATTCACAGCGATACTCTCATCAGTAGCACTGGAACCACCATCGTTTCCATCCTCATCATCGTCGTCATCGTCATCGTCATCATCATCATCGTCCTCCTCTGCCTCCTCCTCCTCCTCCTCGTCTTCACCGTAGCTGTCCGAATCGGAACCGGTATCACTTCCTCCCGGATGGCGACGATAAAATTCAATCATGTTCTCCAGATCAGTCAAACGTTGCTTCGTTTTGCTCACGTCCGAATCATGTACCCGCAGATGGTGCAAAAATTCGTACGTCCGGTTCGCCTCGTTGACGCCACTGCCCTTCGCAAACAGTTTCTTGGTGAACTTACGCAACTGCTTCAGCAGGTTGGAGTAGTTCGAGCAAAGGTTCTTCATCTCCAGGAAAGGCCCGGCAACGAGCGCCCCGTAGTCCAGCACACGCCACTCGCCCGTCGTGATGCTCCAAGTGAAGAGCGAACGGCACTGGTAAATCATACGGTGCTTCTGGCACTCGGTCATGGTGGAGCAGTTCTTGCACACTACCTTCGATACCCCGGTCTCCATGTTGTTCACGGTGAACTGGAGCACCATAGTGCAAGTAATCGTTTCCGTTAGTGGGCATACCTGTCAAAAGATGATATTAGCCGGTTTCTACAATCTAGTTTAGAGGAAAGGTTTGGACTTACGTGTGTCAGTTCGTACGCGGAGTCCAACAGAATGCCATACTTCTTGCCTTCCTTCGTGCAAACGTGATTGGCCACGTGAAAGGAAAACATTTCCATGTCGAACGAGTTCTGCGTGACAATGACCGCTGGGCAGTGAAGCTTGTTGTATGAGGCCTGTGAGATAATTTGCATATTCGAGTAGCACGATCCATGCACCTCCATCGGCAGAGAGGCGTGGTATCCGGGTGAGATGCAATCATCTAGCAAAATAAAGGTAAAAAGAAGTTCTTGGGATGCATTTGAAGGGGTTACAATTTAAAGGATATATTCACAACCTACCCTCTTCCGTCGTGACAACCGAGTTCGCATCGTCCTCTTCGACGTAAATCTTCACAATTTTCTTCGTGCACGTGGGAAGCTCGGAGGCCGGTTTTGTCGATGGCTCGATGCTACCGTTGGATCGCTTTGCCGGGAGCTGGTTATCACAATTGATGTTATTTTCATTATTCACCGCATCGCTGTGAAGTTGTTGCTTCTTTTCATTAATCTTCTGAATGGCATCCAAAAAGAACTTTGGAATGTCTGAACTTCCTTCGCTCGATCTTTGGATGTAGTCGCGCGGATCCAACGGTACTGCGGGTCTTTTGAGAATCTGCTGCTGTTGTGTATGCTGCTTTCCCGGAACACTACCCATTCCACCTGAACCACCGCCGCCACCACCACTACCAAAGATAGTGACGGCGCTACCAACAGAATTGGAACTTTGCGAAGAGGGCGACCGATGCCGGTAGTACGAGGGCGAACGGATGCCTGGAGGCGAACGCAGGTATCGATTGCCGACAGGAGAACCACACGGTGACCGGAATCCATGGTTTGGTGAGGCTCGGTGTAAATGGTGAGCCGTCGGAATGTGGTCCGTATAGCTCGTATGGTGGTGGGATGGACTGTACCCGGGGGCTGCCACTCGGCCACGGATTTGATTCCGCAAACGATTGAACGGTTCGATGTATTCCTCGCTAGTATGTTCTTCGGAAAATTCGTACTTCTTGTCCGCTAGTCGGCGCTTTCGGAATGCACTGATCTTTTCGCATCGCTCGTTATCCTCCGAGAACTCGTACGCTTTAGCCGCGGGATCGGGCTCCGGCTCTTCGATGCTCGATCCGGCGCCTACGTGGAAGTTAGTGCTCTCGGAGCTGCTTACCGTACAGTGCTGTAGCGGCCCAAGGCTAACGTTAGGAACATAAGATGATTCGGAAAGCACAAAGCGCCTTCTTAAGGGCACCCTCGACACCAGCGGCGGTGCTGGTGATGTCGTGGAGGAACTTGCCGTCAATTGTGCGCCAGTTGCAGAATAATTAGCGTTCACGGAATCCAGATATGTCTGGGGACTGCTGCTACTACTGTCACCAGATTGAAGATCGACACGCGTCACGTATGATTTAGTCGATAATGATGATGGCCCGGCGTGGGCCGCACTGGGTAACGACGAAGAACTCGACGCTGCCAACGGACCAACGGCTCCCGCAAGTCTTAGCTCTATGTTTGTGTTATTTCGATGGTTTATCAGTCGCACCTTGGCCGCTCCGACCAACTCGGAGGAAGACTCCTGCGTTCTTGGCGAGGTTATGATTAGCTCGTCAAAATTATCCGGATAACTTCGCATGGAGCATTTCGCTTCAAAAATATCAGTCTCGTATTCTGCAAAATCGGCTATGATTTGCTCCGCAATGCTCAGCTCTGCGTTGAGCAACGCTTGCTGAGATATGCTCGAACCATCAGCGTCGGTACATTTTCTTGCACTTACAACTGTCTCATCTTCCGACGCCTGCTTTGTGCTAAGAACTATCGATTCTATTTCCTTCCCTTGGTTATCTTTCCGGTCGTTTTCCAGATGCTGTTGTTTTGCGTTACTTAAGTTTCCCAAATACTTTGAGCTAAGAACGACCCTGGATTCGGACATTCCCTTCTGTTGACATCGCTTAGTGTCCAATTCGACTTGAATCGTATGAATGAAACTGTTCTCATTCATGATAACGTACCCGGGGCAGTTGAGGTTGAAGTTTGGATTGAAACTCGGCCCCGAATCGGTGCTACGGTATTTCATGTGAATCGTCATGTTGCAGCCAATGCACAGTATATCCTGTCGTTCTTCGTCGCCATCGTGCCCATCCCGGACCTGCTTGCAGTCCAGACAGCCGAGCTTCGGAACGCGCACCATCGTAACGTAGGAATCGGACTCATCGTTTATGCAGCTACCGTGAGCGATCAGCAGTTGGCTCTCCGTTTTCCACTGCGTGAACGAAACCGAACGGATCTCGTCCACCCGGTGGTCATCAAAAAGGCAAACATGAAAATATTTACTCAGTGGCACGTGCGGTCGGTAGATCCAAAAGTAAAGCCTACAAAGATAAAATACAAGACCGATGCATTATTTGCGTTCCAGTTTGACCGTGCGATGGCGGTTGTGGGTTCTCGATTCGTACTCATATTTGTTGGTGGCACTGAAGTTAAACCCATTCGCAAATCCTTCCTCGGGATCGCAATATACTTTGTAACTGAGCAGAAACTGGCCGCAGCTTGTAAGGCCCATGAAAACATGTCTGCAAAGAGGGACAATACATATCGACAGAGCTTTACAAAACCTATTACAACTTGTGCCAGCAATAGCTTATTACCCGTGTAAATAGCAGTACGGCACAATATCCTTCAGGCAAAACTGCAAATGCTCGGGCACTTCCTGGAACGCTTCCTGATGAGACCGTCTGTTTAATCCGGTCGCCAAAAACCCGGAATGCTCCCGGTTCAACACTTTCAGTGCAACGTTCTGCGTTCGATTGTCGCTGTTGGATCTGGTGAAGAAACTATGTTGCTGCACCGCATAACTTCCTTTGGTGGGGCCAGAACGATCCATTGCCCCACCGATCGATCGATTCGTTTCCATCGTTATTCTTCTCATTTGTTACGTCCTATCACCAGCGTCTTCATTGCGCTCGCGTCTAGACAAGCGAACCTCGGTAAAGTTTATGCGTGTCCTTCGAAGCGCTTCTTTACGTCGTTTTCACTCCGCTGCTTGCTTTGCTATTCTGTCCACTGCCCAGTACAACAAACACCGATCACCAACAGGGTAGGCGGTGTACTTTATCGACGGAAGAATCTATGCCTTCCCCATTTACTTGCGCTGATACATTTCCGTGCACTAACGAACCTCGCACAACTATTATGGAATGAATCGATTTATCTTCTTCAATCGCCTAGCACAAACGAAGGATTTTTCTTCAGTCCTTTTTCACAAGTTCTGCCAGGCGATACAGCAGTACTGTTGCTTCTACTGCCCCTAGCATAGCTTGGACGGATTGTCAAACTATCAAACGTCGCTTGCTGCTTCGGCTGGCAAACATCGTTTCTGGGATTCGCAGCAGCCGAATATGTTTCGTACACAAAGTTGTTTACATCGTTGGGCGCAGATCTCAACTTACCGGCGTCGGTCGTTGTTTAATGCATTCTTTATTGAATTGATTGGATTTAGTTTTCCGGCAGCTACAAACTGATTTTCTCATGCCATTTCCTCGAAGTAATGTTTACAAGATTTTTTACGCACGATAAACACAATTGTGAATCTGAATCCCAAACTCACCCACTGTTGTCACCGTGTTGTTGACAACTCAAAACTGCAGTTTACGAAATAAAAAAGTAAATTAATAAAAAAGAATATTATGCAGGTAAAATTGTATGTACTAGACACATTGATTAATTCAAATGTATTGGAACTATTGTGGTCATTTTATTTCGGACATCTTTAATCATTTTTCTATGAAATGTTTGCTGAAGAGCAGTTGTTATTTCATAAATCGGTGTTTATTAAATTAATCCTCTTTTAATTCTGTTCTGGGAGAAATTATCCGTGATTTAGCTAATTCATCCTTAAAACAGCTCTGATGGCTTCGAACATAGAGGAAGATGCAGTTGGAAGCATCAACTTGGCAATACGCTCTCAAATATTCAACAGAATTTGGAACATCAGTTGATCCCACACTTGCATGTAATGAGAAGGCAGGCTGTTGTAGAATTGCTTCGCAATAAATAATGACTTCCTCTTGCAAATGGACAGGACTGTGTATCGATTCATTTCATGCCACTTAAGATAGTTTACGCTTAATGCTAGGTAATCACCACCATCCACGGACTCATTGCGAGTCGCTTGAGCTGGAGCTGGAACTTTCAGTGGACATAACTTCGACATCATCCTGGGACGCATCTTTATGTGCCCTTGTGTCCAGCGAAACCGACCCTCCTCCAGCACCCATGGACATGTGCAGTTCGCCCGACGGATGCCAGGCAAATTGGTTCTGTGCGGATGCTGGTATCTCACCTCCGGCACCGGCACCACTACCAGCCGCCACGGCGGATGTATTCCGGTGCATCTCGTTTAGGCTGTTGGGATGCTGCATATTATGCCCGTTGATATTGAGGTCCGATTTTCCAAGGAACCCTAGGCGCATTTCAATATCGGTTGGATATGGTCGACGCAGATCCCCCTGCTGCCAGGTGAGCGGTGCACAGATAGCATGAGACGCGCTGATGCGGTGCGCAAATTTGATCAGTTCCTCCGAGGATACGGGTCTCTTGTTAGCCTTCGTAATGCTGGCCAGCTTTTGTCGGGCTTGGAATATTGACGTCGCTAGGATTTGTTCCGCTTCCTTCAGTTGCTTTTGTAGCTGGTTGATCTCCTCGTCCTGTTTGCGCACCTGCTCCCGTAAAGCGTCCATTTTCTTTTCGATGCCTGCCTGCTCGGCAGCCAGCTGCAGAGTGGCTTTCAACTCTTTATCTTTTAGAACGAGTAGCTCCACCAATTGTGCATGATCGGTGCTGGACATTTTCTGCGCTTTCGGAGCGATGGTGTTTTCAATCAGTTCCCTGTAACCACAGTAAAGCAAAGAAGCCAACAGGAGGTTTTAGAACGACACTACGCTTGTGGCAGTAGCCACGGATAAACACTTACTTCGCAACGATTTCGATATCATTTACGATGGCAAGTAATCGCTCCCGGGTGCTTAAATGATACGAAGACATGATGATATTCGGAGTGCGTGGTATGGCCACCTTTTCTGCAAACTGAGCCGACCAAACTAGGTGCAATGAAATTTGTAAATAACTTTTGACATTAGTGGTTTGACATCATTGACACGACTGTTAAACTGGCCGAGTGCCGTGTCATCAGACAGTCGAATTGCAGGTGCCAACAAAGCCGCAGACTGCGGTGGAACCGAATAATAAAAGTGTCCGATTTCCTCGTCGGGATTGGGATTTGGATTGTGTTAACGTCGGTGTTCGGTTCACGTCTAGTCATTAATGAGATAAGTGCAGTTCTCTGATAAGCGCTTGTTCAATAATCGATGCAAGTTTGTGGTAGATCGTAGCCGAATCTGAAATCGTCACGTACCCCTGCATCGGCATTCGGGTGGCAGCTCTTCTATTTTGTAGTGAAAGTAGTCTTCAAACCATCTATCCGTGATGGGTCTCCTACGCGTAACCCGTACGAGAATAATCAACTTCCTAGGGTTCTTTTTTCTGATCGTGCTATTGCCAGGCCTTCCGCCTAAGACGACCTTTCCTTTCGAAGGATTTAGGTGAGATTACCGGGCTTATATTTTGATCGTTATGTAAGTATTTTTTTTACCGGCCTTCTATTTCCCATCAGTTTTGCTAAGCCACGCGAACTCAAGGGAGCGCTAGAACCGACGAATCATCTTGACAATGCAGAAAGATTGTTCGAAGGCAAAATCTACGGCCCCGAAGCATTGCTCGTCAGGGGAAAAGATCTCTTTACAACGATTCATGGCGGTGAAGTAATTCGTATTAACGGTGACCACATTACGCACATTGCCAAGTTTGGAAAGCCGTGTGGTAAGATCAGTTTTATTTTTAATATGCTTTTGTTTTTTATTACAATTCACTTGTTTATTTTTTTTTAGAACTATCGTTTGAGGAAGAAACATGTGGCCGTCCGTTGGGTCTTGCTTTCGATACGAAAGGCTCAAACCTCATTGTAGGTGATGCGTACTATGGCATTTGGTTGGTCGACCTGACAAACGGCAACAAAGAACTTCTCGTTTCGCCGGATACGATGCTAGAGGGCAAAGGAGTGAACCGAAAGGCCAAATTCTTTAACAGTGTGGTGGTGGCACGCAATGGAGATATTTTCTGGACGGACTCTTCTTCAGATTTCACGCTCCAAGACGGCGTGTTTGCCGTATTTGCGAATCCATCTGGGCGCTTATTTAAGTACGATCGTGCTACCGGCAAAAACAAGGTGCTACTCGATCGACTGTACTTTGCGAACGGTGTCGCCTTAAGTCCCGATGAAGAATTTGTGCTGGTTGCCGAAACCATGGCCTCCCAGATTCGTCGTTACTATCTGAAGGGTCCGAAAGCTGGTACGGATGATATCTTTATCGATGGCTTGCCGGGTATGATCGATAATCTGATCTCGGACGCCGAAGGTATTTGGGCACCACTAATCCAAGCGGCCGACAACGAGAATCCATCGATCACCCAAATGATGTCGTCGGTTCCGCTGATCCGTAAGTTTATCATTCGTATGCTTGCCTTGGCCGAGCTGCCGATGCGATTGATCCATCAAGTGGTGCCAAATGTACACACGCAGCGCCTTATTCACGCCATCGGACACTTCGAGTCGATGAGCTTCCTAACGCCGAGTCGTCAGACTTTGGTCAAAATTGGTTGGACTGGTCGAATCCTTGGTTCGTTGCACGGTTTTGATGGAACTGTTGGTAGCGTGTCACACGTGGCTGAAATGGGCGATTATCTGTATCTGGGTTCTCCGTACAACAAGTTCCTGGCGCGCGTTCCACTGCCAAAGATTCCCAAGGTTGAAGTACGCGACGTTAAGTACAAGCCGGCCACTGAAACAACAGTTCCGCCGAAGGCAACAACGACTACTACTACCACGACCCCTAAACCAGTGACGACGACGACCACCACGCCAAAGCCAACCACTACTACGCCTAAACCAACAACAACGACTACTACCCCAAAACCGGCGACGACAACGACGACCACCACCCCGAAACCGGCAACGACAACGACAACTACCACCCCGAAACCAGCAACGACTACTACGACCCCGAAACCGGCAACGTCTACTACTACAACACCTAAGCCAACTACGACCACCACTCCGAAGCCGAAAACCACTGCCACACCAAAGGCTCAAAAACCCACGGAAACTCCCAAGCCATCAACTGAGGTTCCGGCAGTAGAGAAAAAGAAAGAGACTAAACCCTCCGCACAATCTACGAAGCCATCCACGGAAAAACCAGCCACCGAGAAGCCGGTGGATCCGGCACCGATTCACGAAAAGATTCCCAATGACACTCCGAAACCGAAGGAGGAAAAATTAAAAGTGATTAAGAAGGGTGGTGAGCATGGCGAGCTGTAAGCAGTAGCACCGGGTCCATCCAATGACCGGATCATAGAAAACATGCACAACACGGGTAGAAATATCACTTCAACAGCAAAACAAAAAATTTAGCGTACGAATTCCTCTTAGTATCGCGCAACAATTAGACCATAAGCTTTGGAAGGCTGCTGTGGCGCGATCGAACGAAGCGATAGGGTTCCATCAGGGAGATGGAAAGCCCATTTAAGATAGAGATATCAGTGCAGCTTATGTGAAACATTCTTGTTAAATTCATTCCATGAGTGATGTGTGTTTTATACTTTTATGTTTTTCAGATTTAATTTTCTCATTATCGTCTCAGTGAAAGTTAGGTGATTTAGAAACATTCTTTCTTCGTATGCATACATTCTATACATTGTGAATTTTCATAGATGGATTCCAATTGTGAAAGGTGTGCTCGAGAAGGGACCTCACTTCCGCCGTTTTTCCTGCGTGGAAAACTGGCAGCGATCGGTGAAAATGGGAACCAACTCGAGCCTACCGGTCCTTGTAAGGGTTGCTAGAAATGAACTTGTTTTTCGACTGATTGGACTACTGGAAACTGATACTCTTTATATATTTATTTTCGGTTGAATGTTTCGAAATTATGTTTACTGGACCGGGGTCCCGAAGGAGAAGGAAAAATATATTTCGTTTGCTTGGGTAAATGGAGCGCATTCGGTAATTTCAGTGAAAGAAAGCAATAAGTCGAAGTAATACATTTGAATTGCAACAGACAAGAAAATGTGCAAGGCAAGGATTTTAAATTTTTATTTTTTCTTTTCTTGGTACGGTAGATCTGTCAACTGGTTTATTTGTAAACAAAGGCAAAATGGATTAGTTTTTATTTCAGTACGCATAGAAATAAGCAAATTCGGGTATGAATAAACCACCGGTTCCCGATGTGCGGTGTACGGCATATATTTCAAATCTTCCCTTCGATTTGACCAACATAGATGTGCATAAAATATTTTCCAAACATGGTAAAATTGTGAAGTAAGTATTGCGTTCGGCTCGGATAATGTCAAGGTTGCTAATAACGTTTCTTTTTCCCAATTCAACAGAGTAACGATACTACGCGACAAAACTACCCGGAAAAGTAAAGGGGTCGCTTTCGTCCTCTTCTCCACACCACAAGAAGCACTGGAATGTTGCAATGTGAGCAACAATACGCAAATGTTCGGTCGGACAGTGAAGGCAAGCATCGCGAAGGACAATGGCAAATCGGCAGACAATGCGCAACGGAAGCACTATCCCGATAAGAGCAGGTGTTTCGAGTGTGGTGATGAAGGACATCTAAGCTACAGCTGCCCGAAGAATGTACTTGGGAGTAGGACACCGCCACGGAAGTCCGGTGGTAACCGAGCGAAGCGAAAACAACGGTCCGCTGAGTCGGAATCGTTCGGAGGTACGAGTGAACCGGAAGAGGCACCAGTGCGGAATGCAGATAGTGTGCCGGTTCCGGTAAAGAAGGTGAAATATAAGAAAAGTGACTACTTTAGCGATGACGAAGAGCTAGAAGAGGGTGATTGATAAATTGAGGATAATTTTTATGGTACCTCAAACATGTGTAGAACGTGTAACTCTGTTAGATAAAATGTATATTTAAAATTAACTTTTAACACAAAAAACATACTTCTCCCCTTAACCTACCTTCTGTTGTTGTTTCCGAATATACTGATTTCTTTTAAATAATCAACTTCCTTCCGAGGGACGACCACGGTCCAACAAAAACGCGCGCGAAAAAAACCCCGCAGTCTGATTCGTTGTCGCCAATAAGCGAAAATCAGGGAAATTGACCAACATAAGGAAATGAACAAAACAGACGAAAGTGGAAAATGAAGAATCCTTGTTGTGCGAAATTGGTTGTGTGCTGTAAATGTGTGGGAGAGTGAGAGAATGAGAGAAAGAAAAAGTTAGGGATAGAACAATGAATTGAGAGGCGAACAGTAATGGTAGGTAGGTAGGGAGCCGGGAGTCGAGAGTCGAGAGTCGGAAGTCGGGAGTCAAGACCTGGGAGTCGAGAGTCGGGACCTGGGAGTCGAGAGTCGGGACCTGGGAGTCGAGAGTCGTGAGTCAGGAGTCGGGAAGTCTTATAACGGAAAGCGAATCCGGAGCGAATCCATAATCAATATGAAAAAGGATCCAAAAAGAATCCTGATTCAATCCAGAAGTGCATCCAGAATCAACCCGGAATGAATCCGGATGGAATCCGAAATCAATCTGGAAGCGGATAGGGAATCAAACGCATAGTGTGTCAGAGCAGACTCCGAGTTCATAAGTGCAGGAGAGAAAACAACCGTGGAGATGGAACAGGTCAAACACCTTTCCTTAAAAAGACTAGTCTTTTAAATAATAATACTACTTTATCAAAATAAGCAGTCGTTTTGTTTCAGATTTCCGAATTATTTCTTTTATTGTTAGCAACCAAAACCATTTTCGGCTCATTGTTTTTTTTTATTTGTTTTAATTTTTCCATCCTCTTCACTTTTCTGATGAATGTACACTTTCTTGCTCTCAATCTCGTATTTTGCTTCCTTTCTTTTGTGTTCAGCATCACCTACATACGTGAGTATTGAATGTGGTTCAAGACGGTGTGTGAAGTGTATCTTGTGTGTTATTTCTTTTTCTTCGTTTTCTTCTTCTTCATGTACGTGTGATTTAAGTGTGCCTGAATGAGTTTGCGTTTCCTTATCATCATCCTTTCCATTTTCACCTACAGTACCCTTACACGTTCTACACGTTGTATAATATCGCTCAGCTAGTAGTTTGCGCCATCATGTCCACTTGTTTCATTAGCTTTTATTCATCTACACAAACGATCGATGGAGAAACTTAAAACAGCAGATTAAAAAGAAAAAACAATCACTTACCCTAAACAACTCTATCGCCAATGGTTTGTGTTCAATTATATTATGCTCCCCGAATTTCGGGCGCATTCCTTACAACTCGTCAAACGTTAACTAAAACACCAAACATAACCGGCTACTGCAGTAACATTTAACTAATATACCCACAGCTACATTGTATGCCGTCAGAGTCGTGTAAGATGAGCGCATCTCGCTATACGATCGTTCGGATACTTCGCGTTCGCCTTGCTTGGCGAACTCTGTTTTCCAGTTGTTAGTACAGGATGGGAAACGATGCTCCACTCCATTTACAAGGCGTGCTTTGTTTTATTTCTTCTCGGTGCTACTTTTAAAACATACCCTATTCCTGCTTTATCTTACTTGATTAGTGCTTTACCGCGTCCATGTACGGGATATCCGTCGTCGGTATAGTTTGGGTTTGTGTCGTTATCTACTCCCGCATCCCCGGTTCAGCGATTCCCTTCGTTCGGTTTTCCATATTCCTACTTTCTTTACAAATTCTACAACTTAACAAATTATATAACATATTTCCATAATGGGTATTGTGAGTTATCTTTCTTTTCTTTTGTGGCAATTAGTTTACACTTTTAATTTTTTGAATGCATACTCCTTACTGGCCAGCGTACAATCGGGCGCGGGTTGGTTAATTTATTTAATTCTTTCGTGTTTCCCAACCATTACCCAATCCTACGATGCACTTATCCAACACATTCTGTGCAGTGTTCTGCTGATGTAAGCTCACTCCAGTATTTTATGATTTGTTTTTCCTCGTAGGAGATGATATCGCCAATCGGTTTCGTTTTTATTTTTTCTCGGACAACACTACGATTATTGTGATTTGCACTCATGCGAATGGTTCCGCACACACTACAATTTATTTGCTATTCCTGTGTTGTTGCCTGCTGTTGTTAGATACCGGGAGAGTGTTATTTTTGTCACTAAACGGAACGGACTGTCGCCTTCCAGTACAATCGATCACCAAGGAACTTATCGAGAAAGTCAAAACGCCAACAAAGCTGGGTGCTGGATATCAACTGTTTGGGAAGAAAGTGTCCGAGTCCCTACATATATACTGACCGTGTTTGCGGAGCCGCGTGGGTATATTCTGCCAAATCTGTTTCCTCACCGACTTTCTTCCTTCGTCCGTCAGTCAAATCCTTTCTCAATCATATATCCAACGCATAATTTGTATAAGATAAACGCTAAACGTGCCTAGTGTTTAAATGTTTAATTCTGTTGGTGAATACTTTGCCCTAGAGTAATGATAGTGTAGTTGTTGGAAACGAAAACGGCCTGCCTAACGGATTAATAAATACGAAACTGGCAACGGGTAATATGCTTGCATGAGTTAATTTAAACCTTTTACGAGACCACACCTTACCCCACCCAAAAAGGGATACAAAGGGGGTGGGCAAAGGATTTGATACTACCTATCTAAGGATGAGTAAAAAACCGATACTGTTCCGTCACGACGGTACGATGAAAAATGGTACCTTTGCCTTTTTTCGTGTTTGGTTTTAGTAGCTTGTTTGTGGATGAGTTAGTAGAGTTATCATAATGAGTTGGTTACGATGAGCCTAGGGGTTCGGTTCTGAATAGTATTAGTGCCAGCATTCACATCATCTCACACTTTTCTTCTACCGAGTCTGATACCTAACATGGTAGATTTCGTGCGCACGAATGATATCAATTCAAAACTGATATGTTTTACCACTTTTATTTATTGTGAATATGTTTTCTATCTTGCCGATTTCATCCCACACGTTCGATTAAGTATCATAGCGCATGGTTGGGTGTTTCCAACCTAGTGTTGGATGTAGGTGGTTACATGGTTCTTCTTTGATTACAGAGAATTCATGCTATGCATTGCATTTAAAGGATTTAAAGAAAAAAAATATATAATGCAGCACCAACATTGAAATTAACTATAAATGTGATTTCTGTTTAGTTCATCGAAACGTCGAACTTTGGCGATTTGGTTTGTAATCCAACAAAGCGTTTCCAGACAATAGAAAGAAATTATAAACCCTTCGTAGTAGGTATACTGCCTACGTACCTAACATTTTCCATACAACATAACTAGTTTCTCCTGGCGTTTGCAAACACGTGCTCCCCTCATCCGTCATTCTGCTGCCTTTACCTTCTTACTATTCCCATTTGCATGCGTTTCTGTGGATTCAATTTGGCTTTACTAATGTATTCTCCGTGTTTCAGTGTTGATTGTGGTGTGGTGGTTTGAACATCGAAATCGTCCATCGTTCGGTGTTGATCCTTCCGGTGTATTTTGTGTGTGTTTAGTTCAGTTGTGTATAGTAAATATTGTTTGCATGTTCGTTCATTGTAAGAATCGATCGAGTTTTAGAGTACAAGAGACGGTGCGCGTACAATTTGAAATAGAATATCGAGTGTAATTGTTTTCTCCTTTCTTTCGTTCGTTTTTTTTTTGTTTGCTTTCTCGTAGAACTATAGAAAATTCGGTGCAAGATTGGGTTTGTTTTGATGTACTTTTAAAGTGAACGGTTTTTGTTTTTTCTTCATTTCACCCCTCCTCCAGCACCTGTTGGCAAATGTGTGCAAAAGGTCCAGGGAGTTCCAGGTCGTCGGTGCGGGGTTATTCGTTAGCTTTTGGGGCCTACCCCGTGCTAAGCCATGGTACAAATAGAAGGAAACAAATTGTAAACCAAATGTTGTTTGTGGGAGCCACGAGTAGATAGTAGAATTTCTTGTAGGATTTCTTCCTGCTTCCAATTGGCCGTGTTGTCTTACCCCGTTGTATTTGTTTTGAACAAGGAGCAGAGGGTGTATAATGCGCTTTAGTGTAGCAGTAATATTCAACTTGTTTTCTTTTCTCTTTTTGTCTTTGCTTGTTGTCTTATAGTTTAAGAATTTATCAAAACAAGTTCCTTATTTAAGGTGTGTTTGTAGTTTTGTTTCTTCCTTCTTTTTTTCTTTCTTGTTTGGTTTATATTATGATTTATGTATATATATATATATCTCTCTTTCTCTTTCTCTCTGTATCTATACTTATTTATCCCCTTTTTGTAACTACCCATTGTAAGTATTTCTTTTTCTTCAATGGGGTCCTATTAGAAACCCTTATGGGTTTTACGATTTCTTAGGTTAGAGTTAATTTGTGCAGAAAAAACAATTTGCTTTTACCGGAACTCGGTGTAATATTCGTTTTTTTTTTTGTTCGTTTGTCTTACAATGTTTCTCTGACCTGCAATGTCGCATAAGTGACGCAGCGTCATTCGTCGTATCCTACAGGGACAATTATTCACCATCCATTAGGGTTCGAATTTTATTTTTACCTTTCAACCGACTGTAGTTATCGATGCCGTAAGATTTCCTCACACGTTCGCGCCTTGTGTCTATGGTACAAAGAGTAGGGAGGTTGCAGGACGTCCTTACGGATTTCGTACCCGAGGATCTTCCCGCCATTGTGCATGCGAGTGTGTCTGAGCCAACGCCGGTGTCACCTGCGATTAGTGAACAGTGACAAAGCAAAAGAAATCGTAGGCAGTTGCTGGGAAACGAAATAAGAAAAGATAATCTCATAACTCGTGCCCAATCAAACACCTTTCGTTCGCCTCGCGTACGCAAACATACTTATCAGCTAGATCGTGCTTAAAACCACATTGCCAACAGTTTTCAATCCCAGTGCTCTTGGTTTCTTAGGTTTTTACTAAAGCTTTTTAGGTTTTGCTTCCCCATGGCCCACTCGAAGCGCAAACAACACGCAGTGCTTGGGATTCGAACGTTAAGCGTTTTTCTTTTGCTAGGTAGCCATTCGTAATTGGTTTGGTTCCTTGGATGCGATAGTAATTTATAACGCCTTATTCTTTTGTGTTGTGTTTAAAAACTGGCTCCAACGTTTTTTTTTAACAAGGATATAAAAAAATAAAGATCATCTAACAACGTAGCCGTTCGTTGGACAATGCTGCTAACAATTTTCCAATCCGAGCAAAGAACCGAGTGTGTGGCGATGCGTAGCGCGTGTGTTTGTGAATGCTGCGTACGGGAAACACATTGTGTTTTTCCTGTTTTCCTAGAGGCCATTGCATTCGCCCTTCGAATGACGACACCTTCCTTTCTCCTCAGCTCAACAGCGGTTAGTAACTTTCGATTGCAAGAAATTTCTATTCTCATTCGATAATGTCATTTTGTTTCTCCTTTTCTCCTTAATGCTTCGAAGCAGGATGAATTGGAACTTTTCGTATCTCTGTTCTATTTGTTTTTGAACGGGACTGGGGGGGGTCTTGCACTGAACTATACAAACCCGTTTGAACATACTACGGCTTTACGGGTATAGTATTGTTGATCTGTGAGCATCTCTATGGGGGAATCGTAAAACGTTTGGTTTCGTTCTGCTTGTTCGATAAACGATAACGATTTCCTTCTGTTTGGTTTAATTTTTAGATTTTAGTACGATTTTTTTATCCATTTTCATTTCCCACCACGATGAAATGTGTTGATTCATGTTGACCACTTTCATTAGCTCATCCTTTGACGTTTTATGCTTTTCGGTTGTTGGTTTTGTCTGCAATTATCCTTGCCTTTGTCCACCTGACTAATTTTACATTTCTATCGCAGTGTCGGGTGGCCTTGCGATTTTTGTTTGCTTGGTTTCTTTAGCTGTGTCTGTTAGTAGTTTTTATTCCTTCCGCCCTCTCTCTTTTCCTCCCTTTAACTGTCGTTTTCTTCTCGTACTACCGTTATCAGTATGATTTGATCACTTTCATAATTCCTACACGACTATGTACACTTCTAGAATGGTTTCTTCAGCCTGTTGGGTATTTATGCAATATTTTCCATTTGAAATTTGTGTTTTATCATTCTCGCTTTTCAGCCTTTAATTTTCTGCGTTGCTCGTTCACGACGCTTTGCGCTTCGGCTAGCATTCGTTCGATCGTGTGTCGTCCGGTGTCGTGCGCCTTTCCTCGCATCACAATCGGTTGCACCGCCTTAGACGTACCACTCCTTGATATCCTTCGAGTTGCGGCTCTTGTTTCGCTGCGGCTGCCCCATACCTCCGCCCGCCCCAGCACCTCCGCCGCCCCCGCCACCACTGGACTGCATGCTGCCCTTGTCGCTACCGCTGCCATTCAGCCCACCGTAGCCCATGCTCATGCTGCCGCCGCTACCCATGCCCATGCCGCCACCACCACCACCACCACCACCACCCGGGCCGCCACCCATGGACCCATTGCCGGGGCCATGGTGGCGCAGCGATCCGTTGATGGGCAGCGTGCTGCCCCCGTTCGAGTGGTGCGTGCCGTTGTAGTGCGGCGGAGCCGAGGGCTGATGGTGCGGCTGCGGCTGATGGTGTCCCTGCTGGGACTGCTGCTGGTTGTAGTGGTGCGAGTTGTGCGTGCCCGAGTTACCGTGCGAGCCGCCCAGCAGTGCCGCGCTCGGCCCCTGCCCGTACAGGCCGCTCTTGTCGTGCTCGGTCTTGTAGGATCGGTCGCCGTTCGACTTGATCCAGAGGACGAGCAGGATCACCAGGATGACGGCGATCAGCGCGCCCGCCACGATGCCGATAATCATGGCCGTGCGCTCCTCGGCCTCCGAGTTGATCCGGCCGCCCTTGTGCTTGGGCAGGCGCGTCGGCGGGTACGGGGGCGGATGGGGCTGGTAGGGTGTCTCCGGTTCCTGGCTGGGCGGTTGAGCGACCTTCACCGGCGGTGGCCGACGGCCGGGCTGGTGCACCGTCGTTCGCCGTTCCTCGCCCTCGTCCTCGTCGTCCGTTGGCAGGTGAACGTCGACGATTTCCTCCTCGGTCGTGGTGGGTGTGTGGGGGTAGGTCGTCTCGCGGATGTGGTCACGATCGCGGTCCCGGTAGCTAACGGTCGTCTCGGAGGGTGTTTGCTGTTGCTGCTGCTGGGTCGTGGAACCGTACGTGCTCAAGCCGACCGTGGTGCCCGTCGAACTTGTGCCCACCCGACCGCTGGTCGTCGTCCCGGTCGTCGTTCCGGAGCCCGTTGTTCCACCGGATCCCATCGACACCGTCGTTCCGTAGCTTCCACCGGAGCTGCCACCGTAAGAACCAGCACTACTTCCCGTGCCGTAGCTTCCCGTCGTACCACTGCTGGTTCCACTGGTCGTTTCCATCTCGCTGGTTGTGTGCGAGGACGATGAGTAGGTGTCCGGTGTGCGGCCTTGGGTTGTGAGCGACGTGGTTCCCTCGGTCTTCTTGTCAAAGTCAACCGTCGTGTACGTCATTTCGGGACTCGTTTCTATACCAAATGGAAAAATGGTTATAATGTTGATTGTAACGATCGCTTTGTAAACAAAACGTTAACCTACCAGAACTTCTCGCCGTCGACGTGGTGAACACCTCGGTCACCTCACCACTTCCGGAACCGTGCAGACAGTCCTCATCGTCGCACAACTTCTGTGACGTTTTGCCCCGTCCACGACCCTTCCCACCGGCACCTCCCGCCGCTCCACCAGCCGTGGTGGCCGTTTGCTTCGTCGGGGGCACGTAAACCGGCGTGATCAGATCATCTCCCGAGCCATTCTCGAACGGCGGCGTACATTCGTCCTCGTCGTCTCCCCGGCACCCGGAACCGGCCCCGCTGAAGATGAGATCGTCCATCACGCCCGGGTAGCCGCTGGCCGGGGTCTTGAAATGATCGGAAGAGTTCTTCAGTTTAATTCTTACGGTCAGCTCACGCCCTCTGCCGAAGCGTGGTGCAAGGACACGAATGGAAATGGACATGGCGTGCGATGCATGTGCAAAGGGTGCGTGTATATGAGTGTGTGTATGTGTGTATGTGTGTCACTGTGTGCTCGTTTCGGAGGAAAATGTAGGCATGTGCGAGCGGTTGTGCAAAATGGTGCGGTACTAAGGAAGCGACTACTTGCAACTAACGACACGAACTATTGAACTACTGGCAGCTCAACGGTGGAAGGCGATGGAGCGGAATGAGAGGAACGGGGACAACGGTGGGAATGAGTGATGGTAGCAATGGTTTTTCGGAGGGCGTTGAAAAGCCGGGAACGGCCAACTGAACTGAAGTGGTACGATCTGTTTGGTGTTCTCTGTTTCAACTGTTATTAGATCATTCGATCGTGTTCGACTGTGGGTGTATGTGTGTTTGGGTGCTGTTTTGTGGGCATCCATCCTTCCCCGCTTCCCCTGGGGTTGGTGGAACAAGGATGCGCCCGCCGTGTGTCTCGTATGCGATCGTGTGTCTGTGTCGCCAGAAACGGAGAGAAAAGGGCACGTATGGGAGATGAACGGAATAGTTTTGGTTTTAGTTATGACTGCAGCTGGTTGAATAAATTATAAGTGAGAAAATCAACCGCGCAGAACCGTGACAGCTCTGGCGAGTTTTTTTTTCTTTTCTTGCTTTTGCTTTTCTACAAGACACTCATTTCTTTGGGCTTCTTGACAAATTTGTGCGACGGTAACTATCTTCGTGCTCCTGTTTTAAGTAGAAGGAAAGGACATCATTTGAGAAAGAGAACGTGGTAGGTTGCGTGAGGGGGAGGGTGTTTGTTGGGAAATTAATTTTCCCAACCTCCGGGGACGGCTGGTAGGAACTGAATCGGGGTGGACGAAATAAATCAAAGCAATCCGACTGAACCAAGAAAACATAGCAACCGGAAGATCAACGAAACGGGTGGTTGAACAGAAACGCGCGAAACGGAAGCGTGGTTCGAAATGATTCCAACAGAAGCCATTCAAAAACAGCGTCCAAAAGTCCGACTTTTTGAACTGTCCTCCCACGCATTGACCCTATAATATATAACACCCACTCCCACCGTTGTGGCAGCTCTCGTTTTCAGCTCGTTAAGGTTTTGATGTTTGTTCAAATGAAAAAAGTAGCAGACAAAAGGTAATGCTGGATCGTGGGTTTTGCAAACAACTGTTCATTAGTTTGGTGCGGCATAGAGTCAAACGGAAAGGTGCGTTGTAATTGATAAAGTTACGAAACGAATACACCGATTTGAACGGGTTTTCTCTGTTGGCATGTTGCAGTTGGCACGAGAGAAAGACAGACACTACAGACACACACACACACAGACACAGAAGAACCGTTCCAAGATGCGACGGTCGATGAAAATGCAATAAGAGGCGGCCATACTTTATCCTTTTACAGTGTCAACAGAGAACCGTTCGAAACAGGTCGTTGTTTTGCGACAAATTGGAAGAACAGATAAATACAGAACGATGCAAGTGTGTGGCGTTGACAGAACTTTTTTTAAAGAATGTTCGAAAACAAAGTGGGTTAATAAAGTATGATTACCAACAGTAACCTTAAGTACACCATCTTGGATAGAACTGTTAATTACAACTAGTTTCTCTTGCCACACACTCGAATCGAACGAAACGAAACGCAAAATATCAACGAGAAATACTTGTGAACAATCTGTACAAAAATAACCGACACGGAAACAGGCACCAATGAAAACTCGAAACAAAAAACAAAAACTCAATAAATTTTAGGAAAAAACGAACGATAAATTAACACAGAAAAAAATGTAACAGAGCAGAGAGAGAGAGAGAGAGGTATTTAGAATATAATAGAGAAAGATAGAGAGGAGAAAGAGAACGAGAAAGAGCGTTTTCGAGATAGAAAATTGCTTTTCGTTGAAAAATTCTAACCTGCTGCATTCTTTGGTCATTTCTATCTAAAACGCCAGTTACCAATTGTACATCGCCCCGAACGTTGATGTGCGGGTCGCGCTCCGCGGCCAGATCGAGGACTCGCAGCCGGTTCACCGACAGTCCCGCGATCACCCCGCTAAATGGCCGCTCGATGCGCGAGCGACCATTGCGAGCGATTTTCCCACCGACCTGAATGTTGGCCATCGACGTGAAGACTGTTGACTGGTGGCCTGGAAAGAAGTTGGTAGGGTTTGTGTACAGAAGTCGTGCTGAAGCTGTTTGGGTAAATCCGGTCCACGGTCTTACCGATCGAGGACACCGTCTGGACGTTATAGTCGTCGATTTGCAGCGTAGCATTGGCACCCGTGCGTGTGAACCGTACGATGTGATAGTTGTTGTCGTTCACCTTCACGGCAACCTCACCCAGGGGTAGGTCCTGTGTGCCAACGTTGTACACGGTGAAAACATTTCCTTCCACCTGCAAACATTGTAGAATAAAATGGGAATACAGTGTTGTGGACTTTGGCAGCCTGTTATGGCAAATCTAGGATCATCAAGCGCAGCTCCAATGGAGATTCGCTGCAGGTATAAATGTCTACCGATAAATGGCCGAGAATGACGTTTATGTCTCCAAAGGAAACATAGATTTCGATCCAGCGGAACTTACGATCTCCATCTCAATGTAGTCCTGCGTGGTAGAGCTCTCGATGCGCAACAGGACGGCGTCAGACTTTGTCGTCACAAACCCAAGCGCGATACTATCCTCCTCCGTGTCCGGTTGGCGCCCCGGTGGGAAGTTGTACTGTATTAGGCCTTTGTTGTTTCCAAACTCATACGATATTGATTCTGCAACGAGGGTAAGGTAAATTGAATCTATAGTCTAATACAAGCTCGCTCTTATTGAGGCCATCGTTCTTACCATCATAGCACGTCGGTCCAGTGAAGGAGGTCATTTCGCACTCGCAGGCATACGCGTTCCACTGCTGCACACAAACGCCCCGATTTGCACACGCATTCTGGCTACACTTGGTGGGTCCCTCGCATCCGGACACAACCAGCGAGCTCGGTACGACGGCGTCCTCCGTTAGGCTGGGCGAACTGTCGGCCAGATCCACCGAGGCGATGCAACCCTCGAACCCAGACCGGGACGCAATGCTCGATGGCAGCCGGGTGTACATGTCCTTAAACACGCCGCCCACATACAGGATACCCTCCAGCTCGAGGTGCATATTATTGCCACTGGCGGTGTAGATTTCGATCGATTCGTCCACGGCCAGCGTGTGGGTCTTTGGGCCCGGTCGCCGGATGCTCACCGAGTGCCACCGGTTGTCGTTCATGTGGATGCGGGCCTTGTCGCGCAGGGTGATCGGTCCATCGCCCAGATCGAACACGTAGTGGATATGGCCGTTGACGAGCTCGACCGCCAAGAAATCGGACCGCTTGCCACCGTTGTAGAACAGCAGGCCGTTCGGTTCGAGCGTCTTGAAGCGGAAATCGACGAACACCGAGGAGTAGGCCTTCAGGATCGGCAATCCAACGTACGAGTGCTTCGACCGGAACGTCGCCGGAAGGTATGGGGATCCCGGTGGGGAGTTCACGAACCGGGCCGTCAGCTTGAACATGGTTGTCGGGAGCGAGGAAAGCTCGGGTCCGAGCGATTTCACAAGATCGATGTAGCTGCAACGAGTTGAAGAACGGTTAAGAACTTCTACCACAAGGTTCTTTTCGGCGTGGATTAAGACGATCATTACCGATGCCCATTGTAGACGAATCCCTGCAGCTGGCCGACAAAGTTGGGCATGGCGGCCGTCATTTGGATCTCCTCCTCGGCATGGAACAGGCCTCCCAGATGTATCGACTTCACCTCCAGCGTACCGTGCCGTCCCAGTATTGCTTCCGCTAAGGATGTAGGTAGAGCACAGGCAAAATATGGAACGAAACAGAACGGGCCACCGAAGGGAAACAAACATTCTAGTAAAAAATGGTTCACTCGGCACCACTCCAGGGCTCCAGGGACACATTAACATAGCTAATAACAAAGGGTTCCCTGGAACTACGGTTAGAAAACATATCGTAAAAAAAAACGGTGAACCTTGTTTTGGGGGGTCAATTTGGAGGTTGGTGGGATTCGGTGTGGGTGGGGAACGAACTTGGTGGTAACATTCAGAACGCATTCGCAAAAATCAAAACAGACAACCTAAACATCGTTAGTTTCGATAGCCAGGCAGGCAGGTGGGTTGATGTTTCGTTTTGGGATGCAATGAAAATGGTTTCGGCAGCGATGACCGGGGTCCGGCCTGATTGGGTTCCCTAAGGGAAAGCGACACGGCGTCTGATAGTGAGTAGTGGTTTCTATTGGTTGGTTGGTTTTCCAGTTGGGTTTTCTAATGTCTAGCGACGTTTGGGGTGGGAAGGTGGGGCGAGCTAAAGAATATGCAGATGTCGAATGCACAAATGATAAGGAATATGTAACGAGGGAAAAAAAGAGAGAAAAAGAAGGGCGTCTATGGAGACCGATTTTCTAACGGAGTAATGCATAGCAAATCACGGATTAGAAAGGAAGAATAATATCGGAATATTATTACTCTGGAGTAATTAAGGTGCAAGGTGCAGTTGGCAGAAAAGCCGGTTATCGAGGGGATATCTTAAAAAAAAAAACAAAGTAAGGAGCGACATTACATGCATTGTTAAACCAAACACTAGCAGATGAAATACACGGGCAACATTCTAAACACTATCATTCAGCCGAAAGCATATGAATAAAAAAACCCCACACTTAACTACGAGCACAATCAAGCATGAACATGAATTAGTGTTGACGGATCGAAAATATATGAGTAGATATTTCTAAAAAAAAAACTTTCAATAACGAGTGCACGATCGATTTGATAATGATTAGGTTTTTCGGGCAGCTGGTTTCCCACCGCCTCGGAGGTAAATGTTTCAAGTGCCTGGCGCGGCTGTGAGCAGTTTCCTCTTCTCTCCAGGACGATACACCGAGATGTTCGCGATACTTTTTAATTGTGTGCGCCAATGAAGGATGAAAGGTGTGAGATTGGTTACGAATGCTGCCGAATGGTTTAAAAGTTGTGTCGCCGGTGGGCGGTGGTGGGATGGGTGGAGGGAAATACGATGTGAACCAATGAACGTTCTTTGTGAGGAGCAAGTGATCTACAAAAGTATAGAACAAATAAAACCGTGGTGATGAAAAACGGATGACCAAAGTCGTACTTCCTTATGCAAGAACCGAACTAGATAGTGCGCTTCAAAGGACAATGTGACAGAGGTAGCACGGAGGAGAGGGGTGTGTGGTTCGGGCGTATGCAAATGGCTGCGTGTGAAGGCTAGAGTCAAAACGAAACTTGAGCACATACAGGCCACACAGTGTGTTAGTTAACATCGTTTAGGACAGTTCCATGTTCAATGCCAGAACCAGCTTTGCATTGGTGGAGAGTGTAGGGATCAAAACCGGGATGAATCGAATGGTGGCGGGGGAGGTGGGGAAAGGTGGGTGTCTTTTGTTTTCGTAGACGGCGAAATTCCGTGCTTCGCTTCACACACAGCGTCAAGGCAAAGCTGTGAGGGGGTGCGGTGGTAGGGCGAGAGCACTCGTGCACAATGTGTGTGTGTGGGTGTGTGAGTTTCCAGTGAGCTAAAAGGGACACCGAGTGAGACAGCCATTTTTATATTTGTTGTCTTTAGGACGACACTTGGTGGATAGAAAACTAATAGAGCAAACGGAACCATAACCGACAGGCGACTAATTGAAAACTGGCTTTTGCACGGTGGAAATGAAAAACACACTTACACATACACACGAGCCAAAACAAAACAAACCAAACAACCAACGAAAACTTTGAAAAAGAAAGAAACATCACATGGTGAAAAACCGAAAAATCACACACAAGAACGGCTCGAGTGTTTTGCTGGTTCGATTACTAACGGAAGGGTGATTGCCATTTTGTTGAACGGTGCACACAATGGTGGGGTGGTGTACTGGGTGTTGTCTATTTTGTTTGTCTTTGTTGCATTTGGTGGTGTGCCTTTGGTGCATCTAGTGGTGGTTGGTTTTGTTTTTTTTTTAATTTTTTGCGGATATAATTGCGTGAAAAAGGATGTTTTTCGTTCTAAATTTATAAACACATTCAATCCATTATCGGGTTATAAAAATTAAAGACTTGTTGTGCTGGATGTAGAGCAACACAAAAACAGCGCGGAAATCTACCCTTGAAAATGGTTAATGAGACACACATTAGAGGCGTTGGGTAGCGAGTTCGCGTGCGGGTGTGCGATTTAGACTGGAACTGCAACATGCGCTATGTGTAGTCGAACCATTTTCTACACACATTTGCAGGTAAAAGTACCTCATATCACGTTTTCGTTTATTGCCTAAGCTACTGTATACTGTTCATCACCAATTGTAGAGTCCAAAAATTCTTATTGATATCTCGGTTCAGGAAATCGTCTATCGTCTCCATTTTGTTCTTATGATCGATAACCGTCCAGAAAGGAACAGAAAAATCCCTACAACTTGACGATGCTTGACGATTTGCCCTTCATTCGTTGGAAACCGCGTAACGAATGACGTTTAGTTGGCAATCATCGATTCCTCAGCTGCTTGTTTCAAGAGCACTTATCTGCACACAACCAAACCAATACCGTGTCCGACATTGCAAGGGCCACCACGGTTCTCGGCCATTGCGGAGAAAGGTTGCTGGAGGTTCTGTGTTTTGCTGTCGCGTGTCAATAATTGGTCATTTAGAAAGTGGATCGAATTTGACCAAGGTCCTTGTGAGCGAGTTTCGAATTGCATCATAATGCACTTGTAAACAGGGTTGGCTTGCGGTAAACTTGCCTTAAACATACTAGAAACATTTGCTTTGCGACAACGATAAAGATGGGTGAACGGGAAAACAAATCATTCAGCTCGCAGGGAAAATGTTGGTTTTAATTTTTCTGAAATTCCATGATTTCTTTCGTGTTCGTGCCAATGTATAAATTTCGCTGTTAGTATTGTAAGCAGAATAATTTGTCATGCAAAAGGCATGTGGCTGATGGAGGGATAAATATTGTGCTGAATTAAATCAGTGAACAACAAATCACCGCAGTCGTAATGATGCTATTTTATAATAAAAAGAATTTCAATGGTTCCCGAGAAGAAGAGCGTTCAGTCGACAAGAGTGCTACAGAAATGTTTATCCATAACCGGAGCATGAAGCCGTGTAACTACTGTTTTTTTTTTTTTGGGGGGGTAAGGTGAGCTGAAGATACATTTGTTTTAGGTGCGTAAATACTTGCGTGGCTCAATCAAAAACAAGAAGGAGTGTCAGTATGATGCAGTGAGATTGCCGACAAATAAACGGTGACATTCATACAGCCTTTTGCTTCTACGAACGAACGTAACGGACGATCATTGGTGAAGTATCGTCCGAATGCAACGTGAAGGAAAAGACAAATCTAAACACGCCTAATGTGTGATTTTGCTTGGTTGGTTGTGTGTATGTATGTATGTGCAAAGGTACAAAACCCCGTCAATGTCGACGTGAAGTGTCGACGGGTTTGATGAAAAGTAACGGCCTAAGGAGTACGGGTATTATTTTGTGCTCGTGTGCTTGTAGTGGATTATGTGGATTTTGGCAAACATACTTTACTTTCGTGTGGTTAATCATACTTATTTGTAATAATAATAAGGAAAAAAATAATATAAAAACGGTTTATACTTTAGGGATAGCAATGCAGAAAGAAAAGGAATGAACGAAATCAAACGAAACCAACGTAATCAACTAGTTAAAAATTTTGGTGCACATAAATTAGCGCCCTGACGTTCGATCAATTTTGTACGCGATCGCGCGTCCGCGTCGTTCGGTGAAAAAGGGGGGCTTCAACCTTCAACGGTATACGCTGAGCTTTAAGGTTCCGTCTCGATGCTGCACGAACGGGTTGGAACTGCTTCGGATGGGTTGTTCGAAATGGAGCCATTTTAAAGCCAATCTTAGTACTTGAGAGCTCATTCGTGAAGGAGGGCTTCGAGGGTGGTTAGAATTTTAAATCGGTTAAATCGAAGAGACAGGGGTTCTGTGAGGGTTTGTGATGAAATTTTATGTCAATGAAAATTATGAAGCAAATGGATGTACTTTATGATGGATGACACGGTTAACGACTGCATTGGACGGTTGCACAACCATAGGTAAAATACAATGACTAAATTGATGCCATTTTTTAAGCATGTTATTTCCATCTGATTTGGGTGGATTATAATGTTGATAGCGGTAATACCGATGAGTCGAACGAATGAAATGCAAAGCGATACCAAGCCGCATGTCATTACCTCCATCGGTGGGATCATTTGTTTCGTGGAGCATAAAATTGAAAAACGCCCATCTATCATTCATCCAATAACGCTAGCTTTCGTAAGTGGAAAACGTAAGCGCTCAACAATTCCAATTAAAAGAATATATTTTCAATTTACTGACGTACGCTCGATCTGGCATCGTAATGGATCGAGCAGTATAGGTGTGCATCATGCCTCATGCTCGGTCCGGGCCGATAGCCCGCGTGCGCCCTTATCGATAAATCAAAGGGAAAGCCCCTATTTTGCTTTCCGTTCGATTTTGTCGTTAATTGTAGCCGCTGCCGCTGCGCTCGACATAATGGTCAATTATTGCACGTGTGTTTGGTGCATGTTCAAAGGGCCAGGGGCGGAACGAAACAACGATTGCATTGCTTGGAGGGCTTTTTTATCTGCACTCATTTTCCGCGACACTGGATGTTGGTGATAAGAGCCTGTTTTTCAACGGCGTCCAATTTGCCTTATAATTACTGCAGTCCCGCTTCAACTCGACCCGAGCATTGCGTCGGGTGTTGGAATGCAATGGAAATGTATTATCTTCGAGCGTACCGTGCACGAGGCCGTGAGTGGTGAAATTTTGCGGTGAAGTACTAGGCGCCTCCATCGGCCCAACATGGGATTATTTAATTTCAATGCACATTCCTCCACGTTGCTCAATTCGTGTGGAAAGTTTAATTGTGCAAAAGAATGGTCTAATGTTCACCACTTCCTGTGAGAGAGCGGTAAAATCGCCTCCAAAATTCGCGTTATCATGTTAAATGAGTTCGTTTGTTAACACCATTTTGCAGGACCAACAGGATGCACAATTCATACGAGAGGAAAAAGCATTATGAGTGTAAAGTCATTAATTTTATTGAAATTTCATCGCCGTCATGTCAACACGCCGTGTATGGGTGTCGAGTAAATATTACCATCAAAGAGTGGTGTTGGCGAGGGGGTTTTCGCCAGTTGCAGTGCTCGGTTCGTTGCACATGATGCATCTGCCCACATCGGTGCACCATGGCCCTCGACGGATGCGGCAACCAATGTTCAGCCGAATGTCGAAAGGCGTTTGCCATTACGAGTCATTCCGGTGCTTGTAAATGCATGATGCTACCCACTATCCCACTTCCGACGGGCAACAACCATCAGCCGCTCGAATCGAAGATAATAGATCGTGCTGGTATGCATGCACTTGCTTTGCGGTAGCACCGTGTACCTCAAACCAACTCGCATATATACACCCATTTCGGTGCAGTGATTTGCAGAACACCGTTTTCCGGCACCGCACCAGTAACAATCAGTTGTCACCTGGGACATTAGGTCGGTACAATTTGATTTGAATCACACGCCAGGCCACACTTTACGAGACCGGACCCATCCGGGAATCCGATCGACCGTAAATGTAGGTGAATTAACTATATCAAATTGAATCGCTTCGTCCTCGGGACGCACGGGCGCTCGAGATGGCGATGGATGTATATCGAACACGTATTAATTAGCTGCCCATAGCGTCTACGGTCATGCCGTCGGGACCGCTCTCGGAAAGAGGGTCCCCCTAATTGCTTTCCCATGGCAGACGGTGACCATCGCGCGCGCCATCCATTGAACATTAATATAGACATTTTTGGAATTTCATTTGGCCTCGGTTGTTGTAGAAACTATTTAAATAATTTGCCTCGGGTTACCTCGGTCGAGAGCTTTATGCTAACAGGTGCAGGAGAAGATCAAGAGGGTTATACAGTGATGTGCATCGTTTCATACTCGAACGTGTTCCAGTTCGCGAGCTAAAATTGTTTTTCGAATCCCTGTTAAAATTTGCTAAAATTCAAAAATATCCAATAAGAAAGCTTTATTGAATAACACTAGGTTTAAAAACATTGAAAACTAATTGACACGCTCAACAGCAGCCGTCTGGCGAATGGTTTCATTAGCACTGTATGGGAAAAACTATTTTTATCGCCTCCATAAAACCTTAAGGAAAGCGGTTTCCTGCCTCCCAACCAACCGCCAACAGGTCAAACGATTTAATTAATTTGAATGTCAACCAGAATCAGTGCCGCACCGGACGCTTTTGGGGCCTACAGGAATCCCATTCGACCGTTTGCGATTCGGGCAGAAAGTTCCCCCCCCCCCCCCCCCCCCCCCACGTTGAGCGTAAAAAGGGTCGACCGATCGAAACCGGTTTTCCAAACCCGAGCACAAACAGGGTGGCATTATGTAACCCCGTTCGCTATGGTTCGCAGGTATTTTTCGAAGCCGAGAACTTTCTTGCCGCTACCGTTTACCTTTTCTTTTGCGCCCGAAGGACCGTCGGGTGGCGGGGCGGTATTGCAAGTACGGGCGGAGGGGTGTACAGTGTAGACAAAAATAGGAAACATCAGGTTATGGTTCCCCTCGAGCGGGCTCGATGTGTTTTGTAGATTAGCTATCGAAATGTTTTGCTAGCACCCTTCTGGCGAAAGATGCGCTTGAGCAACAATTTGGCCGCCTTTATCGGGCGGCGATACCACCGATACAACCCCCCCCCCCCCCTCCCCCCCCCCCCGCGTTACGTATTGCGGGGCCGGATGTCGGCGGTGGTGATGTTTATCCACCTTCCCGGCGGGCGGACCCGGTTCCGGGCGGATTTCGATTCGATTTTTCGCCACCCTCCCACCTGCACAAGAATCCTTCAAAGCGGAACCCTTTTGTGAGCTGCGTCTTGTGAAAGCTGTTTTCTTAAAGTTGTTGCGCCGCCCGGCGGCCAACCTGGTTCGCGAAAGTGTCGAAGGAAAATGGTAAAGCCGCCGGGCCACCAGGAAGGGGTTCCCAAGGGGTGCGAACTTTTTCGAGAAACATCCCCCAATACGCCAAGCGCAACGTCGAGCTCCTCGTCTTGTTGTATTTCTTTGATTTTTTCTTTTAACTTAAGCATCCGCCGCGTTAGGGGAGAGCATGTGTATGGGTGTGCGGTTGGCAGATTGATCCTTTGGCCTTCGGCGCACCATGGCAGCGAGCTCGGTAAAGGCCCCGTTCTGCCTCGCGGAGTGATGTCTATCCTTAAGCACATTTTAATGATGCCCGCCATTCGGTTTTACAGACCTGTTCCTTCCTTTCCTCGTTTGCAACCGCCTCCCCCAAGGCTCTGACATGGGTCCTAACGATAAAGTGAAAGGGAATCGTTAGGCAAAACACAGCCGACAAAAAAAATCACCACCACCACCACCACCGCGGAACGTGTTGTTGGTCGGTGGCGGAAAAATAAAACCATCAAAAAGCAATTTTCTCGCTAATTTCACTTTATAAGATTATTTTTGATTATTTTCTCTCCAGATCCGCGTCGTCCAGTCGGTATGCCGGAGCGGTGGTTTCGTTCTGTGGTTGGTGATGTTAGAAAATCCTTTTTCTCGGCACCAATGGACGGTGTGAAAATCGTCTGATTCCGGTGCGATTGAACCACCCCCGAAGGATCAATACCTTGAGTAATTCACCTTCTTTATTTACGGTCACTCTTACACGAGAAAGGTGTTCTTGTGTTTGTTACACCAACACGAGCTTTGACCGTTAAAGCGAATGCCCGAGCTCAAGAACGTTTGGAGAAAGCGGTCACTAATGAAGCATTTGTTTGCCGCTGTATGAATGACTTCAATTTAACCTTTAACCTTTGTTTCTGTAGCTTTTTTTGTAGCAATTATCGTTACTTTGAAAGAATTCCCACGTTACGTGTGTTGGCTTTCCCTCCGATCGGTGCATCATTATTCATATTCCGCTTATTGACATAAGCTCTTAGAACAATAAGCAAACGTCTTCGTCTCATCGCCAACCGAGCGAAAATGTCAATAACGACGAGCGGGCGGACGTGCATCGCACTCATCAGTAAATGTCATTGGCACACCATTTACCTCCTGCAAATTAAAATGTTACATCTCGTTGGTCTGGTTCAAACCCGATCAGCCGCTTGCTGAGCCATGCTGTGATGGTGGCCTTCAAAGGGCTTTCCAGAGTCTCAGATGTGGGTTGTATTAATCAGGCGCCATTCGAGATGGCGTCCGGAATGATTAAATGCCAGAATGGAAGCGTAAATCGATGATTTCACTGAGCCAAGGATGCGTATGACGTGAGATGAGTGTGCGTAGGTGGTGATTATGTTTTAACTCGACACTACAGGTGATTGAACGGGACGAGGGAAATCTGATGAGGGTGGCCTTTCGCTGCGTGGGGTGAGATCGACGATTAAGTAGTTTGATGTCGCGAAGAAAGGTCGAAGGTGCGAATGGATAGAGTATGCCGGCTTGAGCTCGATGGACCGGGTGTTGGACCTCTAGCGAGACTCGATAGCGAAACTATATCGCTCTATGAAGGACGATTGAAACTGTTTTTTCGTTGCTTTTCTCTTTAACGATAATTTTAACAGAGTTTTGGAAAAACACGACCGGATCATTGGATTTTGGAGTGTTTCATCATTGAACAGTTCTTTTTTTTTTGTTGTTTTGAACTTGTTTGTTCATTTTCAGTAGTTGGCTTTTCGATTCGTCTCAATTCAAGAAAGAGAAACGACACGTCACGACACGTAATAGGGCAAAAAAGTAATGGTGCTGTTGATACATACATAACATACCCCTGACGGGCTGTGTCCCGTCAACTTGCAGCCTCAGATTGGACGCACGGCGAGAGAATCTCACCGTGTGCCAGTTGTTGTCGTTCAGAACCGACTGCCCGGCGAGAAGGTTCTGTGGGGATGGAAAGAAAACGAGAAGCGGACATATGCGACAAAAGAAGAGAGGGAGAGAGAGAAAAGAAAGATCGTGTTAGGTGTAAAAAGTTGTTTTAGCGTTTTCCGGTTTGGTGTTGCATGCCTTTTCACGATCGCCGAGCCGCACATTGGCCCGCACCCGGCCCGCGACCAGCCCGATCTCGAGCCGATCGGACGAGCTGGACTCGGCGCTGGTCAGCAGGAGGAGCCCGGCCGGGCGGGCGGTCTTGAAGCGGATCACCAGCTCCTCCGTCTGCGTCCGGCTGCCCTGGGTGCCGCCGATCCAGATGGCCATGTGTTGCGACCCGTTGAACGCCAGGGTGGCCGATTCGCGGCCACAGGTCGGCCCGGTGAAGAGCGTGGCCGAGCAGTCGCACAGCGGGCGGTTCCAGCCTTCGGTGCACTGGCCACCGTTCTGGCACGGTGACACCTGTCCGCCGCACTGGTTCGCTATTACGTGACACGACGGCTTGATTGCTCCTGGAGGGGGGGAGGGGGCGACAGAAAAACGATTAATTATGCTGCAGCGAGGTCACGAGGTCGACAGGTTCGTTGCATCCAACGATGATCTCAATTAGGATGCATAAACAATACCGCTGAGTAATCGTGCTTATATGTCTCACTTAATCATTTACCGTCGGATGCTAAATTCGATTTAATAAATTACCACAACATCAAATAATTTGGGATGGGTTTCCTAAACTTGACTCTGGTGAATTAAAATGAGGTTTTTTTGTTTTTGAGATACACTTCACAAGAGTATTTCAATGATAACAAAACAGTCGGTTTAGTTAGTTGTTAAATTAACATTAGTATATGTATAAAAAAGTTTAAAGGATCGTTTTTTATTGCAAATTAAACAAATTTAGATAGGGATTTCTGTTGAAATGTTAAGTTGAATGCGCTTTATCCTGGCGTGGAACTTATCCTTTACCCCAATGAATAATTTGATTTTTTTTAAATTAAATTTTTTATCCTCATATCAAAACTGATCAGACCGACCGAAATGGGACCATTTTTCTATGCCATATATTCATGGCCCAACTCAACTGCATATGAGCTACATTGTTCCCAAAACAGATCCAACCGTTCTATTATAATCAATCATGAAAACTTCATTTAGATCGTCAATAATTTGATTAATATTCCATTGATCGTTTTTGCCCGCAAAAAACTCACCCGAATCCTGCTGGCGAGCGATGTGCGCTATATCTACCGGCTTGCTGGACAGCGTCAGGTCTCGCAGGCACCCGACGAACCCTTGGCGCAGCGTGGCCGTCCAGACGGCGGGCGGAATGTAGATCTCGGAGTACGGTGGCCCGATTCCGCCGATGTACATCGGGCTATCCAGCTGCATCTGGGACGCCTCGCCGGGCGTCCGGTAGTCGTTCCACAGGCCGTCCACCGCCACCCGACCGTCGCGTCCATTCCGCCGCACGGACATCTCGTGCCACACGCCGTCATCTACGCGGCGTCTCGAGGCCCGCACCTTCACCGCACCCGTCCCCAGATCCAGGTGGATGTAGATATGTCCGTTCAGCAGCTCCACCGCGAAGAAGTTGCTCTGGAGGGACCACCACCGTAGAGGGATAAAGGGAACGTGTTTAATGAGGCTCATTTGCCAAAACCGAAGCCCCAGACAAGGACTTACCTTTGGTGCGCGGGTCATCGTGTTGAGGATTATTAATCCGTTTGGTTCATTTGTGCGGAATTTAAACGACAGTAGGCCTTGCTTCGATGCGTCCCAGGGGGGAAGTACCTGTGGTGAGGGGGAGGGAGGAACAAATTAGATTCGTGTACAATGCTGTCGGGAAGGTGCTGCGACGCCAGCCCGGTTCGGATGAAGTCCTCGAGTTAGCCTCCTCCCCCTACGAAAATCTGTGAAAAGCGATCCGAGCGGGAAGAACTCCACGACGGAACGGACGAGGGCTGGGCAGCGGCCGCTAACCACGAAACCGGAGGGATTTCGAGCGGGCATAAGCGGAGTAATTAAATTTAAATATAATGAAGTGTATCTTCCCGTCCGCGGTGAACCGGCGGCCGGCTGCCAAGGGATCGGCGGGATCAAGAAACCGACGCCGCGTGGGCGTACCAGGCCTAAGGACCGTAATTAATAACAACTGTCTCGCTCCGGCACACCAAACCTGTGCCCTGCGGACCGTCCGTCGGCTTCCCCTTGTGGAGCGTTAAATGAACCAAACTGGGTCCCGACGTCGGAGGCACTGATGCGTGTCCTTAAGGAGGAAAAAATCCCACCCGTACTCCAAGGGAAAAAGTTTCCTCCCGATTGTTTGGTTGCTTCTTTTTTTCTCTGCCGGGAACCCCACCCGTGGGGACAACCGCTTGGTTGATGCGTCCGGGAAACGATTGTATCCGATTTAATGGTCATTACGAGGGGGTGGAACGGAATAGGATCTGGCGAGCAAAACACCGAACACGGAGCGAGACACTTCTTAACGACCGCTTTGCCGCTCTACGCGTCTTTTTCTTTTGATTCAGATTTGATAGACTTTTCCGAAGGACAAAAGAATTCGCTGGAATAAAATAAATCAACACAAACCAAAAAATGCAAGCTGCGGAACCCGATTATTGGACCGGAGGAGCTGTTCGTTCCCGGAGGTGGTCAAACAGGCACACAAAAGCCCACACTGAAGTTTTGCGGTATTTGAAATTCAAATTCCCTTGGGAAAATGGGCAGCTACTCCGCTCCCCTTCTTTTTCCTTTTTCCTCCGCACATTGCCGGAAGTGAGCCGTTGTTCCCACTGGGATAGAATTGTTGATCTTCTTTGTTGTATGTGTGTGTGTATGTATTTTTACGCTCGCTTGCTGGAGCCTGAAAAACCTTTGGCACACACTTGCCCAGATTGTGGTCGCCGTTCGGTTTTTCACGAACGGTTAATTATTCATTTTTAATAAAAGTTTCGTCCGCAGCCGCTTGCTCTACGAACGTGTGTGTGTGTGTGTGTGTGGTGATAAAGCTTCCGTTACAGTTGGCGAACGTTTTGTTTGCGGTTGCTTTTTGGAATAGTTATGGAGAACTTTTTGGGAGCTTTCACTTTCAGGGATCATTTACGAACGCCCTTGGGTTGAGTGCCGGGTTGAGAGTTGAGAGCGAGGCCTTAAACAAACACAGTTGTTTGCGTTTGAAACGATACGAGATTCGTGTGCCTGGGGGGGTGTGCTATTCCTGTGCCGATGTAAAACGAGTTAAAAATGGTTTGCTGCGAAACGGAAACGGTTCGAAGCGGGAAACACCTGTGCAACCCGTGCAACGCCTTCGCCGCGCCAGGTCTGCAACCAAGGAACAGGAAATCAGCCGCAATGAAGTAAAAATTGCCACAGCCCGTCTGCGGTCCGGGAGGTCCTTTCACGCCCCCTTTGGAGCGGGGCGTCCATTTTCTTACGCCATGTTAAAACTGTAGCCTTCGTGGTGTTGGCGGAGTCGTCGGAGATTATTTCCGTCGTCGGACGGTTTTCTGGTTTGTGGTTCCTGCTACGGAGGACACTACGGTTTTCGAAGCCATTCACAATCACAGACACACACAACAACAACAACAACAACAACAACAACAACAACAACAGAGACACCGTTGCCGGTGCGCGGAGAGGGACCGAAGAGGAGACGGATAATTTATTTATTTATTAAAATGTACAACCAGCAATTAGCATGAATTATGGACTCGTTTCCTCGTTCTGTGGCCTGTTTTTATGTCACTCGTGCGTCTTGTAGCTTTCAGCCCCTTCGCCCTCCATCGTTCCGCCTCTCCTGCGCTGACCCGGGGAGCCCTGTTAGCCCCGGGGCCAAGAGTTTGGCGTGACAAGCACCACTCACCCGCCCATATTTCGTCCGTGTCATTAACTACCCCTGGTAACTGTCTGTTTTGAAAGTTGTCCCCGCCGCTTTGACAACGCGGGCGTTCGATAATGTTACGCATGATGAGCTGAAACAAGCCACCATCGGATTGTTCGCTTTCCGTTCGGTAAAGTTCGAACGCGCCACATGACTTCTGGTCGCGCCAAACCCTTGTTTCAGTCATGTGTGTCCATCGTCTTCCCGCTCGAAGGGCTTTGGTTATATATTCTAATGTAATAGAGCTGGCTCAAACGAGCAGAACAATTCCGCTCGCTTTCCCTGCGATTCAACAGCTCGCCATCGAAGGTCACCCAATCCGTCATTGGTCCGGGAAAACCCGGGACCGGAACAACCCGACCGAGTTGGCCAGGGGTCGAGATTTTGCTTTCATTACGACTGGAGCCGGAAATTAGTTTGTAGCAAACTTTTGTCCCACCGCATTTTGTCCCCCTCCCTCCCCCTCCTACCCTCCTCCGCCTCTTCAACCGCGTTACCGCACCCATCTCCATCGCATCCTTCGAGCACCAATACAACTGGAGCATCTTTCTGCGGTTTGCCTTTGATGATTTTCCTCGGTTTTCCCGGAGGCGCCGGTCGCTACTGCAAACAAATATCTGACGACATTCGAGGTTTGTCTTGTCGAGCGTCGGCACCCTCTTCGGTTGACAAACGACGGGTCCGACCATCCTACCAGTGGCACCCCGCACCGCCTCATCCCCCCGCTCGCCGCGAGCGAAGAAAAAGTGGTGTACTTTTAAATGGGATTTGTTCGTTCCGCCACGATCTCGCCGGGTTCGGCGATAGTTCGGAAGAGTTTGTCCAGAGTTTCTCGCATTCTGAGCATTGAGCATCCCCTTCTTCACGCCTTTGGCAGTCCCTCACATCGTCCTACCATAAGTCAGGCGCTCGGGAGTCTTTTAATGGTTTTTCAAATCGGATTCTGCGGTCAGCCGAGTTTTTCGCGGAAACTTTGCCGTGAGTTGCGGTTTGCAGAGCGAACAACTTTTATTAAGTCTTCATTCACCGGATTGACAATTCAAGCGATTGTTGCCATTTTGCCTGTTATGTTATTCTGTTTCAAAACTGTTTCTATTTAAAATGTTTGAAAACGAAAAATTGTTCGAAAAGAGAAGAAATTTATAATTTAAGAGAATTTATAACAGGAAATCTAAATTCACTTCTTTTCCCACCTGCAAACCTGTCAGATGCAGTCAAATATGATGGTGCTTGTTGATAAGCTAACGGGAAACTTAAACTCCTCTTAACGTCGGACGTGTCTGTCACAAGAGTTGTACTAAAAACCACCTTCAACCAAAAGCTTGTCTTAAAGCACAGGATTGGGTTTTTTTATTGTAAAATTTATTCTCTCTTTAAAACCCATTTGTTGCGGAAACCATTTTCCCTGCCCGAGGCCAATTGTTTGCTTTCAATGTTCCTTGCAGCAACGGATGAAATGTTGCAAAGTGCTGTGGATTTAATAAAATACCCAAAATCACATCCACATGCCCAGCGCCATCGGTTGGGGTTTTCCACGCGTTTGTCCTATCTTCCTGTGTAGTGTGTGTTTATTTACGTATGTATGTGAGTGAGCGTGCGTGTGTGAATGTTCCGAGAGCTCGTTAGCTTCTGATCCCCGGCAGATTTATATCAACCGAGCAAAACCTCAACCATCCCGACGACAACGTCAACGGCCATGACAACGATTTACTCTCTCGAACACACTCACTGTCTGGTTCGTTGGTCGTCGCTGTTCTCCCTCCCGCCGGGATGTCCTGCGAACCCCTTCCATCCCATCCCTTTGCATTGAAAACTCCCGCTGTGTGGCTACCGGGTTCGCGATAAAGACAAACGAATACTGTGTCTATTTTGTAGTTTATCTTCTTTTCCAGTGGCACACACGAGCGACCCGGGGAGGAAAACATACAAATATTCACATGAACACATTCGGCAATATAAATCAGCATACCGAGCAAAACCACGCGGAAGGAGTGTCCCGGCAGCGGGAGAGGGGTTTAGCGATATATCAAAAGGAAACCCAAGACACGGGAGTCGACCCGGGAAAGCATTTCCGCAATTCACTACCAAGCAAGCAATTCTCCGTCGGGAGGGAAGAGAAGATTGCACAGCGGGAAAATTATCTGCCGCAGCTCCGAGAGGGTTTGGCCCGTGATAAGACTGCTACGGTAGCGGCAGGCGTGTTCGAGAGCACGAGTCAAAGAGAAACATTTGAACGGTGGTGCAATTTCCTCATTTCCATGCGATAACGCATTTCAGCTGTCGTCGGTTTTGAGTTTGGTTGAAGCATGACACCAATAGTTCATTTCGTTACAAAAACGAACTTTGAGGATACAGCAAAGCTCATGGTTAATTAAATGATTTGTAAATATTAACTTAAAACAAATAAGTATAAGAATTGTGCTGGCAAAAGAAATCCACCAAGTTTAACCGAGTCTTTTATTTGAAATGTTAGTTTTCGTTGACTTAAAACCACCTCGGTAAAACCCTACAATTCATTCTTTTTGGAGAAATAGAATGTCAACTTTACCAACCGTAGTTTCAAGGACCGTCCGATTGAAATGAATGCCCAGTTCGTGCGAAAATTTAAACTGAGTATACTTGGCAAATTCAATAGTTCCTTGTGTACCAAAAATCTCCATAAAACCCAATGGAACCGGCCCGCTTTCCATAGTTCCAACGACCTTTCACGACCGGCTAGTGTGGGCACAACCGGCCGGAGGATAAAGTTTTCCGCCAGCGCTGCGGAACGGAAAACTTAAACCTAACCGTGAAGGACCCGGAGACGCATAGCGAGAAGAAGCCGTGTGCGGTCTTGTTAGGAAAGTTTTCCCCCCGGCTCGGTCGTTCGCCGTACCGATATTCGGAAGCTGCGAATGAATCGGTATGACGTGACTACGGTGTTGAAATCAAGGTGGAAAAATGGGGTAGGAAAAAGAAAAACACCTTGCTGCAGCACAGCGGACGAAGAATCGCTCAAAGTTAATCAACCGGATGCAGCAGGGAGCATGACTTTGTTGGCAGTTTATCGCCGAAGGTGCCAAAGGGAATAGGTTCCTTCTTGAATTTTCAGACATTCTGAGTGCGTCGTGTAGGTGACCCTCGTTTCCGGTAAAGCCTGCTGGTTGTCTCCGAGGGTGGAAAAAATCACATTTCATCCGACATACTTACCAGATACGACTCTCGGGTGGTGAACGTCACCGGGTCCTGCGGGTCGCCGGATGGGCACGTATAATCAACCCGTCCCGCCACCTGTATCAGCTTCGAGCCGGTTCGTGCCAGATCGATCAGATTCAGGCGCAGAGTATCGGCGGAAAATTCAACCTGTTGGTGAAGAAAAAAGAAAACAATAAATTCAAATGCTGGCTCAGAAAAAAAAACCCTTATCCGGGTGACATCTGAAGACGATGCGAGCGTTGAGATGAAGATTTTCCGGTGACGGTTACCTTCCGGAGGCAGCCCACGAAATTGTTGTGCACACGGGCGCCCAAAAGGGCCCGAGGATTGACGGCACCGCCGACGTACACGCGCGACGACGAAAGCATGGTGAACTTGCCGGCAATGTGCGAATGATCCGTGTACACATCGTCCACGACGGCCACCAGCTGTAGGATGGATAGAAATACGAGAACCATTAGCGCCTTCGGGTTGCTAGTTGTGGGCTTAAATAATACTAATCTCTAGACGAATTATTATTCGCCGAACTCCGGAGGAAACTTATCTCCCACACATTGAAAAACACACCGAAAGGTACGGTCATAGGTGGCATTATGAGGGTGCTTCGTAGAATGAGGCCTTGAGGAGTGGGATTTGCAACAAAAGTTTGCACATCTTTTCGTGCACAATTAAATTTCGCAGGTTCTTCACGTGAATGGATTTATTCCGGCGTAAACTTTAACCATGTTTCTCTTCTCGTTGTAACATGTTACCGTTTGCAGCTGCAAGCTTTTCTTTTTTTGGAATGGCATTACAAAGTTCAGCGGTTGAGGAATAAATGAAGGAATCTCGCTGGCACCGAACGTTGGGATGGAGGTTGGTGTTCCACCAGCTCTCCTTATCTTTGCAACAAACCAAATAGTCTCGGCATTTCTTTGAATAATATTTTGCCCTCTTCTTCGTCGAGCAAATAAAGTTTTCGGACCACAGTTTCGGCAACACCCGGAAGTGATGGCTGGGAAAAGGCGAACTCAGCAAAAATGCCGCCCCTTGCCGGGGTCGGAGCCGGAAAAACTCGAACCAGCATCATCGTTCGGAATGCCGTTTTAAGTCAGCGTGGTTGCTGTAATGGCAATTTGCCATCAGCCCCGGTATGTGTGTCTGTGTCTGTGTGCTGGTGTTGCAGCATTTCGTTAACGTCGTTTGCTGTGCGTTGGTTGGTTTGCCTTTGGTTCCTGGTTTGGTCCGATTCCTTCTATCAACGACTTCTGGTTGGTTTTTATTCACTTTCCAACCCCGCACTTCCGCCCCCAGCCAAACAGATACCCGATGGCAATGGGTGGGGTCGTCCGGACAGACGAAGGTTTCCGGTCGGTAGTGCGTTTCGTACAAATTTTGTATAATTTTATTGCCACCGTTCGACAACGGGAGGGGGGGTCAGGGTCGGGCGATACAATTCCCACCGGGAACGATGGCAAGCGACTCGCCATTTGTTTTTTCTTCGCCTCCCAAGAGCATTCCAACAGGGGTTGTACAGTGTAGATAGCCACGCCACGACAAAGGGAAAAAAGGGAAAAAAACCAACCCAAACTGTTGAGTTTCAAAAAGTTGGTGATATTGTTTCTCTTGTTCAGGAATCTTCCGAACCCTTTTCATGGCTTTTGTTTTTGAAGTTTCATTTACCAAAATTTACTCGTGTTGTTTGGAATTATCACCGCGCTTGTGTTCTCACTATGTTTCTATTTTCTTTGTTTTCTGTTTGTTTTTATCCGTTGTTATATCTTCCCATTCCAGAGGAGGTTTTTTTCATTTCAACTCCCTGATTGTAAGTGTTTTGAAGCTCATTTTACCGAGGATACGAAATTTCTAAATTTCTGCTTCTTTTTCCAGCCCAAAGCACAACACAAGAGAACACCACTCAACGGCAGTTCATATTCATCCCATCCGGTTAATAGCGCCGACACCTTTGCCCGTCACCTTAACGATCATTATCCGAGAAATTAGGTAAGTGCTTGTGGAGTGTCGGCCAGCTTCCTGGTTTCCCTTCGCTACCCAACGGTGCTCTGTAGGCCAAGGCGTAAGCATCAGTAGGCAACAAAACCAACAACTTCTAGCACCTCACACCAACGGGTCTCCATGTCGAAACAAAACGTGTTCCCTATTGTCTCAACGGGATAAATAGGGCAAGTCGGAAGCGGCTTGGTGGGTGGCAAGCTAAAGGTTACTGTTGCCAGTGGCCTTTGTTCTGTTCTGCTCTAGCGCTCTGGTTCCAAACAGCGTAGATGCCGTTTTGCTTGCTGTAGGTGGGATGCTTAGACGATTTTTATTCTACCACCACCTACGAGAAACTTGCCAAAGAATCCTTCAAAGTGCCCTTTGACCCAAACATCTTGGATAGAATGGTTTCGCCGGCCGTGGGGCAGAGTTTAATGGAAAGAGAAAACACATCAAAAATGTCTTACCACATCCATTTTTTTTTCGTTGACGGTATGAAGGTTTGAAGGAAAATTCTTCCCACCCATGGAGCCCTTAATTTAAAGGAAAAAACTTACAGAGAAACCAAGGAAATTATACACCAGTTGTTTTTGCTAGTAAGTAGTCTCTACCAGCAGAACAAACGACTTGGCATCAAAGAGCATCTCCGGTGAAGGGTGGAACTTGCACAAGTGCCTTCCCTCGGTTTTGTTATGCTTTGTTCTCAAACGGCAAGAACCGAAAGCTACCATTCCGATGGTGTTATTTCTTAGTTGGCAGGAAACATTTCACCTAACCTATAAACAACGGGTTCACCTAACACTTTGTTGCCTTCATCCGCCACACGACCTTCTTCACAAATCTCTTCCCGTACAAGGCTGCGTGTACGGATGCACTCTGCACCGCGCCATACAAAGTTCCACTGCGTGTGACACCGGGTGTTGGAGCACATTTATGATGCCATTGAACTTTGAATGGGGATAGAAGGTATGGTAGAAAGTACCAAAGGGAACAAGCACCGGTCGGGGCCCTTAACCTCCGATGCATCCCTTGTGGAATAGATGGTGCAGCATGATGCTTCCATGCAAAAGAGCATCGTGAGCAGACAAGTGTCTCACTGACATGGACAGGTCGTCGTAGGGAAATGCTTAATTAGAAGAGCTCATCGAGGGCTCCGATGGTTGCCATACTGGAGCTCGCGCACGATCGTGTCATATTTTTCTTTTAATAATCCCCAAGCCTTTCCCCTAACACATTGTTTTCCAACTGGATCATTGGAAGTCGTAGTCAAGTTGTGCCACTTCTGGAAATATGGAAGTTCCGTTTCGAGACATGCGAAGTGATTAATAACATTTTGTCCAGGTCGACTCGGCTAACATGGATCAGCTTGGATTAAAAGTGTCCCCGGAACTGGTAGGGAATTCCTACATTCGCTTCCGATCCGGAAACACATTTCCCAGCGCCCCGGGGAAACCCGGAATGGGTTGGGCTCGTAACCTAAATACCATCGACGGAAGCCAATTGGAGGATCGACCGGTAAAAAAGCCATAGGCCGAAGGAAAAAAGAAAAGTAGATTTGAAATTGATACTGAATTACCCTTCGCTGTCGGGAGTAAAGTGAAAAAAAGGAAAGGTATTGAAGGTAGTAACTCTACGAGTGTTTTTTGTGTACATTTTTTCGGGCTGCGTTTTTCTCCGTGTGAGATTTTTTTCGACCATGTTGGTATCGCATGCTTCCCTCTCCCACTACTTACCCTGCAGAAGCTCGTTATCGATGAAATCTAAGGGTCGATCGGCCGAATGGTCAGCAGTGAGCATGAAATGGGCGCCAGAAAAGAAAAGAGCCCCCGATAAGGGTGGGTTTCACAACAAAAAGACAAGAAAAGAATAAATAAAGGTTAACTTTACGGTATCGATGATTTCAGGGATTATATAAATAAAATAAAAACGAACGAAGCTCACAATGAAGGTTTTCCTCCCTGCGAGGTTTTCCTCGCTGCGAGTGCGAAGGTTATGACGAGGAGGAAAAATAATGTCCTTTCGAACGGTCTACTCACCTCCTGGATGCGCCGATGGACCGTGACTTTGTGCCACTGGTGGTCGTCGAAGCGTACGCGGGACGGTTTGATGTGCATCTCCTGCTTTCCGTTCGAGAGACCCATGGTCAGCGATACGCCGCCATCGCGCAGCGCCAAATTCAGATAATCAGTGCCGTGACCTTTTACGGTGCGCGAATGAGCAGTCATGGAAGAACCACACGGAACAGAGACAGAGATATGAGATAAACATGGTTATTTTGATGTGTAGATAAGGAAGGTGGGGAACCTTTTTAATTTGTGCTTTTTATAAGGTTTCATTTAATAGAGGAGAGGAAGAAAATCATTTTCTACATTATTAAAACGATAAATACCAGCAAAAAACAATGTTAAGTGCAGAATAATTTAAACTTGTTGTGCAGAAATTATATTGAGACGTTTTCCAAGCTTGCCAAAGTTCTCCATATTAAAATTTGTTCGAAAATCCATTATCTTTCAGATTTGAAGAAACATCTACTACCTAATAAATGTGGAAGTTTATGGCGTTAGGTTTCATCCTCGATTCAGTCCTCGCTTCCGGTCGGGCTCAAATCGGAGGGCGCAGAAAGGGTCAACCCTGACCCCGGGGAAGGGTGCTGCTACGCGCCAACAATTTTTGCTTATTAAATTTTCACCAAGGCCTGCCCCATTAGGTTTCACCGTTTTTCCGCTTACACGGCGGCACATTTGGCGGTGCAAGGGAAAGCGCTTACGCTGCACCGGCCATTATGCACCGACCGGCCAAACTCCGGCCATAATTTGCGTCATAATCGGCTCGTGTTTTACTGTTCCGTTTTTTATCGTTCACTTTACTCACGGCGAGAGGAAGGTTTTGGTGTTAGGTTCGGTGGTGCTAGTTCCGCTTTTTTTTCGCCTCCCAGTTTTATATACCGAAGTCCGAACCATAACGAAGCGAAACCAGTGTATATTTTTCTTTTTGCTGTTTCTTACCGATCCTTTTAACGCTTTTACGATGAAATTTTTCCACTAAAATGCTCCCGCATGCTGACCGGTATGCATTTTAACGATCCCTTCTGTCCGGCAGTTGGGCTGGCGTTTCGGTAGGACCCTGTCTAGCGTGACTCGACTGGAAGGTAAAACCACCTAAGGTCTGTGATTTTTGTATCCATGCGAATGAATGTGTGTGTATACGGTAGGAAATCAAAAATGCATTTTCCATGTAACGAACATGAACTATGACATTTTGTCAAGCTGCTGAAAAAGGGAGTGATTTTTTCCGATAACCTTAGCAAGAGAAGTCAACGCAATTGAAGTGGCAGGAATTGAAGTTCATTATAAAACAACCCTCACCCATTTTTGCTCGGAAAATATTCCAATTTTCGAATGGTTTCTAAATTAGGGAAGGGAAAAAAGGGGTTTGTTGGTGAAAACAGACTGCATAATCTCACATGCGATTGAAGGACGTGAATTTGCGTTGTTAGATGCGGCGTAACGATGCTTGGCATGTTTTGGTGGTAAGCTTTTCCCCCTTGCCGCAATTTGCGACCCCCTCACACTCAAGCTCCTTTCACACTGCGACACGCCTGCGTCACGCGAAGGTGGTTCTGCTTACAAACATTTCGGTATACCACAAACGGTCACGAAATCGGAAAGTCAGCCCGGTTTGCTTGTCCTTTAGGACCTCTACGAAAATTTCGCCACGCCAAGCGTTCCTTCTCAGAGAAAAATAGGAAAATAAACAGAACCAACCAGCTTATCCATGACCCTGTCGAGGCCAAACCCTTTGCTGTCAGGGTGGGCTTAAAAGCCACCAACCGACCTTCGCTGCTGTCCTTCCGGTTGACACGCGTCTTTATAGAACAACATTTCGGCTGGCAAACTTAATTTTGCACTCCACGTTTCGCGTCCGCCTTGCAGGCTCGCTCTAGCTTAAGCTAGTGTGCCTCCGCTCGTATACAGAAATGCTTGCCGCGCTGTATCTTCCGGTGTATGTGCAAGCAGAACGGTGATTTTCCACCATGCAACCAAGCGTTTCCTCCCACAGTAATTAACGTCAGAGTCGGTTTTATTCTATCTCCTGCAGTGGCAGCAGTCGCACGGTAATGAGTTCCGTATGCACGGTACCGGAAATGAAGCTGTCACCTGGCCGTCGTCACGTTGGTACATTATCGCCCCTCGAGCGCCCTGCTACCTTGCGGGAGGAAGCTGTCCCTGTGGCCGACATCAGGAGAGGCATCATAAAATATAAAATAAATTCAAAGTTACTTCATCACCATCAACGGATGAATCCTTCGCAATATGCAGCCTATCGGTTCCGGGAAGTGCTTGGCAACCAGGCCTCTGGTGTACATAACTTCAGACACTTATTTCCCGAAGCTCCCGAGTTACATCGGACTCGTTCTTTTTTGTTGCCAACGCCTCGAGCAAGGAAAGTGTATTAACTCCTTATTTCACTGGGAGGCGCGAAATAGCTCGCAGTGACTCTACTCTTTTTTTCGGGCTTCATTGATCGTGCTACCATTGGCAACGAGGCAGTAGAGAAGGGGGAAGCATCCATTTAATCGGGGATGGGTGTACCGAGCAGGCGACGCGTGTTGGAAACAAATTGCATGACGCCGTTTTCGTCGTCGCTGGCACCCTCCGAGGCCAATTTAAAAGTCTTTTTTTGATCGATTGGATTTCATGTTCCGGGCGTCGCTCCTCTTCCGGCTTTCGTTTCGATCTGATGGATCGCTTCTTTTTACAGTCTACTTCCACCCCTTTCATCGCTTCACACTCTTCTCCTTTCCTATCGAACGTAGAAAGAAGCATTGCATTTTTTTACAAACGGGATATACGCCCGCTTATTTTTTCGTCGATTCGCTGCCACTCGGGCAACGGAACGATCCTTCGCACGAGGTCATGAATTGGCAGTGCATCATAATGACCTAACTGAACCCCGATCCCGCTGTAGACGGCAGCGACATGGACACGGGCTAAATGGAACCTGAGAAATGAACGTTTATGATTGATAGCGACGCCCCGGTTTTTTTTCTTTTTTTTTCGGAGCAAACTCGACCCTGCCAGACTGCATCGTTAGAGGTCATTGATTGGCCGTTTGTTTGGATCGAAGACTTATTTCATCGGAAAAACGTCGTCAAAGGAGGTAACGTCTTCAAATGGGATTTATTGCAAAGAAAACATAAGCTTTGCATTTCATGTTCAAATCTATAAGCAATTTTATGTAAAGGTATCTAAAGAACGCGAACATAACGTGAAAAGAGGACTGCCAACGCAGGTAATGGTCTTGGAAAGCATGACTGAAGACATCGAAGCTAGCAACAGTGCGGCCGTTTCTCATCCGTCTTTGATCGTTCTGTGACAGTCACAGTTTCTGCTGGCACGATGGGGCCATAATCTTGCCCCACATTTACATCGACTCGGACACGCCGGGACGTCCTTTCCCCGTGCCCAGCGGACGGGCTAAGGATGTGGATAAATGATGAATAATGACCCCTGCCGGCAGCTGACGGGCGATGCGTCGAGAGTCCATCAATCAACTATTCCTTCGATATTCCACACGAGCCACCCAACCACCCCCACCCCACCCCTCTCCAAAGTGACCGCCGACAGCTTGTACCATTTGTCTTCCGTTGGCGCGCGCGTAGCGGTGCTGGCGTTCAGTAGATCAGTTAATTTCTGACGTAGTCCCTGGTGGGATTAATGGTCGGACGCCTTCGCGTCGCGAAATGAGTGCAGAGCTTTGCGACTTCGCCTCGCGCGCGAGCGACGGGGCAAAACTTTTCCAGCGGCTGCAAAATCATTTAGTGAACTAATTATACCGACTGGGGAGGGGTAAAAACAACTTTCACGCTCGCTCATCCGACTGGTGCCCATCACTCACTGTCGGCAAATGAATGCGGACAAGCTGGAACTTACGCCGGCCATCATACCATGATGGTTTGGGCTCGGAAAAAGGACCAAAAGGAAAATACTTTAACTCATTCGACAAACGTCATTCGGACAATTGCTAGATGCATCGTCAGCTAGACGGTAGATAAATGTATAAGTGAAAAATTTCATAAAAGCTATTTCCATTAACCAAAGGAATTTGTAACGAAAACGTTTCAAGTAAAGACGTAGAACCAGAACGTTGCATCTGATGAAGTAAAAGGTAGTTCTTCTTTATTTTATTCCTATCCTCATATTACAAGGAATCGATGATGCCGATACAAGTGCTAAAAGTATCACGATTTTAACTAATTAGAAATCCTTAAATCATTTGTGAAATCTCCCCATTTGCTTGCTTTAACAAACCGCTTCTATTTAGAGAACCTTCCAGGACTCATCAAAAATACATCCGTCAATTATAATTGACCGCACGGCGTCTGCCACGAGCTTGCAATTTCTGTGCATTTTCCACGAACGCTAGAATCGCTGCTGGGAAAGTGCCGGGACCCTCGCGTGGCCCACATCCAGCCCAACCCCACCCGTCCATCGATTTAAACGACTAACGGATTATCTGTTTTCCAGCCAACCGAACATACACCGAGTTTATTTTTAGCAGCCGACGATCGGTTCGTCCATCTCGGACAGCATTTTGACCAATGAAAATCGAATTTTCCCTCCACATACACACACGAGACGCACATAGCCATCCTTCCGGCTCGGCATGACGTACATTCGCGAGCTACAGGCAAACACACACACACTCGCATGGCCATATCAAATCAATTTTAATTCGATTGGATATAAATATTTCCACCCTCCCCCCGCCGTGTCACTTGCCAGCTTCCGGTTGATCTGGGAAGATGGCTTTTACCCGAGCAAAAACAAAAATAAAAGTTCCATCCACCCTCGATCGGGACCCGCCGTCGAGCGCGAACGTTTACGTTCGTCCTGTATCGTGTTTGCCGATCGGAGCGGTACCTGCAACACAAACACACACACTGTTACGCTTACGTTCATTCCGTGAAAGGTGGGACTTTTGGGACTTTCGGGAACGTGATCCACTTTTATGTGTGCCGGTTGCAAATGCGCAAATGAGCTGCGGGATAATTCGGGAAACTGGTGGTAAAACCCTCCCTCCTCCCTTTCCCGCCACAGCCCTCCGCGTGGACATGCGAACGCGGCAAACCCGTGTAGTACGCCGATGAAAGTTTAATGAGGAAAATTGATTTTCGCACCGGCAAAAGCGCTCACGTGAAGGTAATCAATTTTAGAATCGATTTGTGCGGGCAAGTGTGCTCGAAACGGTGAGTGTGGGCTAACTTTGTGGTTTAACTTTCTTGCTATTTATTTATGTTTCTTTATTTCTGAAGTGCTAAAGGATACTTTTGTTAATTTACATAATCTTTCGATAAATATTTAAATTAAAATAGCAGGTTCTTTGGAGGCTTTTGCTTTCCTTTTCACAGAACCAACACAAACAAAAGTAAAGTTAATGTTGTGTTTCCCGCCGCAAGCAGCGACCCAGAAGTAATAGGCTTTTCAAGTCCACCGTAGCGAAACACCTTCAAGGTTAGCGTAATCAAAAAGCACCCCAAGAAGAAAGTGAGCAATTATTCTAATTTAAACTGGTCTGGAGCCTCTAACTGGCTCAAACGGATGAAAACGAAACCATTCATTGATAAGCCGTTCCTGGAACTCTCCACTTCCAATTGGTTTGAATTTTACAGCATCACCGCCTAAAGCCGGTTCGTTCGGGCAAAACCAGCGGGTGCGAGAGGTATAATACACCCTCCTCATCCCCTCCGGTTGGTGTCGCCCTCCGCCCCTAAAGCGCACCCAGGCTCAAGTGTGGGACAAACCACCCTCGGCCATCGGCGGAAGGCCAAAGCAGCAATTATCTTAATTAGATTACATCCAGCCATAAAAGATGCTCGCCGTTTATCGTTTCACTCGCCCGCACGCTGGTTGGACACCGGGGAAGGGCTTGGCTGCGTGAGGGGGAATGGGAAGAAAAGGAAGAAGATGAAAAAGACGCAGAAGAAGGATCAAATCGGTTGGGGCAGGTGGGATCAGCATTCGCAGGGTGTTGTTTTTTTGTTGGGAAAATGGGAAGAATCTGCTTGGGGCAGCACAATCTCACACAACTCACAATTTACAGTGACTTCGGCCAGGTCCGGGTCGGCGGACTTGCTGTGTATTCGTGTGCCATTTCGTATGCCCCACTCGCTTCGCCTTCACGCCTTCGCCAGGATGGCCATAAAAATGGAGCACGAGTGGGAAATTCGTTCGCTACGAAACGCAACTAGCAAACTCGCTCTCTGCTCGGGAATCCTGGTTGGATCATCCCCCAAAGGTGTTGGCGCGGGGATATGGGGATGTGTGCACGACTGAGTTCCGTGGCGGTGGTGGCCATCTTTTTTTTCCTTTCGCTCCCCCCCTTCACCTTCCGATCCGATGCGGTGCGCGAACGAACATAAAACGACACTAAGAAAGCGTTGAAATGTGACCAAATGCCAGTCCAACGTTGAACCGTACCCAAGGGGATGTGTGGGGACGTCCCGAGCATAAAAACGGAACCGAGCTGTTCCCCGCAAACCGTACCCCCTTTTACCGGCCACCGGAAACGGAGGGGAGAGGGAGCTGTCAATGTGTGTGCTCAGAACATTAGGTAATATTTTTATGATTCTTCACATTCATCCTGCGAAGGTACTGGTACTGGTCTATGGCGGCGTAAAGGAAGTTGCCTGAATTTTGCGGCCCTACGTGTCGTGAGGGATTTTTATATCATTTCGCACACTTTGTCACTCGGAGTGTGCCGTATCTGTCCAACCTTTGTTTCGCAGCTTGGGTCCGAGCTTTCCCGAGCTAGAGGACACTTTGGTTTATAGGTAGAAAAGGTACACGCAGGTTAACTTTCGCAGACAAATAAGAGTTCCCTCGGTGAGCCGGACCGCGGGTGAAGGTTGAAGGAAATACTTTATTTTATTACTTTACTGACCCAACGCCGATGGGAAGGGTGTACTGGCGTACTTGACCGAACGGAATGTGACACTTTGGTTTTGCGCAGGCAGGACAAATAGGAATACGAAAACACGCTCAACTCAACTCTCACGTAGAAGAACTAAGGTAGCGGAAAATTAAATCGTCGTTTAATCCCGTTTCCTATTCCATTGCAGTTGATTACTCGCTTACTCCATCCGCTCGTCGAACAATGTGGTACAAAGTCAGGAAACTGAGAATTGAAAGTTGGAAAACTAAACCTAAACTAAAAAAAAGGGGGTAAACCATGCACAAATTCACTCGCAAACATGAAGTGTTTCGGAACTTACCGGTGTAGAAGAGGAGCCCGTTCGGCTGGCGCGTGCGAAAGTAGAGCGTGATGGCATCCTGGGCACTAACGATCGGCTCGCCACCAGTCTGCCCCAGATCGTACGAGAGAAACTCTGTCCCGCGGAACGTTGCCTCCGACGGTGCCTTGTCTGTGGGGGAGGAAGGAAAAGAGAGAGAGAGAGAGAGGAGTGATCCCGGTGGTTAGGCTCTTTGCTGACATTTGCGGCATTTTTCGTCCAACGGAACGAACAAGCTTTCCGAGTCGCAAGCACCGTGAGTGCCTTTATTCGGGAAGCGAGTTGGTCTATTTTTTCACACGAACTATATTTATTTGTCCGTTTCGAGCGCTGGTACGGATTAGAGGGCAGAAGCAATCGGTATCGCAATCGTACATAAATCTCGGCCGGGTGGAAGTTCGCTTTTTGGGACGGTGAAAAATTAAGTTACTCGAAAAGCGTTATCTTCTAACGACATCATTATCGCTTTGCTGTCGCTCCTCTCGCAGCCTTTCGAGTTTGGCGGAGAAACATTGACTTATGACGGCTGCAATATTTGGGGCTTTCTTGATGAAGTATTGCCGCCAATACCCGGCCCGCAAGATGTTGCCGGAGTGGCCTCTGAGCAAACAGTTTCGACACACTCCGTTCGGTCCGTGCCCGAAGCCGTAGGAGCGTGTATCGTTGGCCGTACAGTAAGATGAAATAAATTATCGCTTATCTTTCATTTATTTGTCGTCAATTTCCCCTTTTTCGAAGGAAGCACAAGGATAAATCATAAGCCGGAGAACGCACTGAATGCTGCGATAAGAATGGCCCCAAATGGCTCCGTTATAAACTGCTGCCAGCAGCTTGCCCCGTTTGCCGACGCTGGGGGAGGAATTTAATACCCGTTCGTTCATTAACTTCGACCTCCGTCTCTATGTGGTCCGTCAGTCGGCTTACGGACATCACGGAGGGAATAATTCGATTCTCCAGCACGTCAGCACGAGCGCTAAGAACGGTACGGTTTAAAGCAGCCGTTCAGTAGCCGGTAATTAAATTCGAGAAAGTCGAGTGCAGCGTCGAAGCAGGCTGCGATAAGCGTCCGTTTCGCTGCAGCCAACAATTTTCGTCCGTTGTTAAAATGTTTAATGATGTTCCAGTTTATATTTTGGCCCAATTTTCACCCGGGTCGCAGCCGAGCGACCAGAGCTCGTGCCGACGGTCTGCTGGTCCGTTGCCAAATTTTATTATTTTTATTATCTTTTTACGATTATTTATCATGCGAACCGGGCGGATCGATGCGGTAAGACGCCCTTTGCCGGGGGGGACGTGAAGATCTCTTTTTGGCCCCAATCGCAGCAGCAGCAACAATCCTCCCGGAGTGCTTCCATCCCATGCTGGCGCTTCCCGCTGGGGGAAAGTGCGGCATCAAATCCCTTTCCCATCGTCGCAGCCTCGGCAGGAAGCAGCCAAAGGACAATTAATCTTATTTGCTTGAGTTCATAGACCAGCCGAGCACGTCGGGCACAGCACACTCAGCCGCTTGGAGCATTTGTGTTTCCCGGCCCAGGCAGTGGCACTCCGAATGGGACGAATCGTAAAGCGATAGGGAGCCGGGAAGCTTTTCAAGCACCTTCCCGCCGGTTCCACTTCGGGCCGGGCTTAGCCACGAGTGGGAAGGAAGGGCAAAGCCCGGCGGCAGGTTGTTTGTTTGACGAATGTTGATTTTGTGCACGTGTTTCGCACCGAATGAAATCGACCGTGTTCGGAGATCGAGTGGGAAACAGGATCACAAAAAAGAGAATTCTACGAGGCACTCAATGCGGGGTTTTTTGATATTGTTGTGTTCGATAACGATTACTTTCACGGGCGTTTTCATTTCATTCAACTTGATTTGTTTCTTTAGACTTACGATACTACAATGGGATCGTCTCAAGTGGTTCGATACGGTGTAAAGTATCTCATTCACTTCCCGGAGGGTGGAAAGTTGAAAACAGACGACGCAACAGCTAGAGACTTTCATCTTGTATTTCAGATGCTGACACTGATGAGGAAGTCGTTTCAAACTGTCATAGGACATTTATTTAACTGTGTTAGTTTAAATAAATCTATTTTCCAACCAGTGTTTTGCATGTTTTATGATCGATGGAAATGGACAGCACAATCAAGCATTAGCATCCGATGAAAGCTGTTCGAATACCTGAAAATAAAATGACTATTTTGCTACGTCACGTCACGTGGACACAGTGATGTCAATAAATTAATTCCTTCCTCCTACGATACAATCCGACGGCCATAAGATAGAGAAATTGTGATGGAAAGCCAATGCTTCAATCATGCTTGAGAGAACTGGCTGTGAAGAAGGGGGGGAATTCAAATGATTCTGTCCAGTGCGAGTGTCCAGTTCCACACGGACCGGATGGTTCTCTCGCCGCTGATTCAACACTGCTTTCGACTGCATTGCAGAACTTCCCACCAGCACCCCCTCGGGGCACATTCCACCCCTAACGCACCGTTGATTGATGCACACAGCCTGCACCTGACTAAATTTTAACCACATGGTCATTGCTCGGGGTTGGCCACCAGGAACAACGGCGATCCGGCGCGGCTTGTGCATTTCCCGTCGAACAAATTCGCCAACATGCTGCCCTCGCCTCTGTCTGTACCACTGCCTGTTGTTTGGTGAAGCGTCCTAAATTGGTCGCGCTTTTGCCATTATCAAAAGCTTTTCGTGGAAAAGCGTGCTATTTCTGCTGTACGCCTTTGTACACCTTCCACAATGGCCACCGGGAAGCGAACGTTGAGTGGGTGCGCGGGAATGGTTGTTTGGGCGAGTGGATTTTGATATTTGAGTGCTAAATCTGGAATGCCCGCACACATGCCTACCGTGCCGGAAACCGATAAGCTGCTCCCGGTACAGCACTCCGTAATGGATGGCCGAAAGGAAATGTGCAAGCCAAGCTACGTTGGTGGTGGTACCACAATGGAGCCCGATTTTCCCCCGATTCACTACATGTGCAACGCTTCACCGAGCCACTCGTGTCGGAGAAAATGAATCGATATTGGTGGGAAAATTTGGCTCCCGCTTGGAACGAAAATCACGTCGGTTGCGTCGAATAAATTGAGCAGGGTTTGGTTAAAAATAGCTATGCTTTTAAAAGCTATTCTGTATTTTAGCAGATTTCGTCGAACACGGTCCAGGTATGTTAGGTGAATTTTATACGCTGATAATTCCAACAAGTAATCTTTTTCCGTTGAACCAACGATAAACCGGAATTATTATTCAGCGCAAAATGTTTCTACGGCCAACCAGGCGTCTCCATTAGAGTTATCTACCAACAACCAGGCGCCTCCATTAGGGTTATCCACCAACGACCAGGCGCCTCCATTAGCGATTAAAAAGTTTAAAATAGAAATTTTGTTTCGATAGAAATCCGCTCCATGATAACTATGATTAAAAAAACTTTCTGTAAGCCATATTGCTTAACAGGATGCTTTTTATGGAAGTCGAAAAAATGGGGGCTCTGAATATCTCTAGCGTTTTGCTCACTATAATAAACCGTTGGTCGATAGAGACAGAGTACGATTTGTTATTTGTACAATGAAATGTGACACGTTTTTATGTTGCAAAAACAAATCCATCATCCCACACCGCCTGTACCTGTCATTGCGCGTTGTTTCCGTTTGCGTACATGTTTTGAAACCAGCTGTTCCATCATTGCTGATCGTGAACGTGTTTTTATTTTGTTGGAAAATGTTCTTTTTATTCGTTTCATATCACTGCCCCATCCCCAGTTCCAATTTTGATGTTCATTTTGCTGCGTTGCTGCAGGACATCCGCGAATTCCAGACGGTAGGAGTGCAAAAAATGAAGTATTTATTTATAGTCCATCGTCAGCTTCACTTTGGCGGGTTCGTGACAATATGAAACGACATACGTCCATCTCAACCACTTCCCTCATTTCTTTTTTTTCCTGCACATTATTGCCATGCCAAGGTAAGCTATTGTTGACCATGGGGGTGGAATTTTCACGAATATCTCACTCTCAACGCTCGGTGGCTGCAGGAACGTGAAAATGCCCTCCCGCTCGAACTAGCGACTCGGACTAAATTTAGGATCTATCTTACGAAACCGTCACTCCGGTTCATGCACTCGCCAGGATGGGTTGAAACGAAATTAAATCCTGCCTGAAAAGCTGCTTTGGAGATGGAAGGAGAAAAGCGTTGCAGCAGCATTTTCGTGGGGCAAACGCTTGCCTCGCCCGTGTATAATGGGGTTGGACCGATGTGCTTAAATATTCTCCAAGGACTCCAAGGACGTGCGCGAAGAAGCGGAGGACATTCTGCTCGTCCAGGGGGGCACTTCCACTTCCATAATCTCGCTCCGGTTTTCGTACATTCAAAAATTCAATTTAAATTCTTGGCCGTGGTACAAAAGGACGCGAACTGGAACGGGGGTGTATGCGGTCCTTCTCTGGCGCACCGATGCCTTTCGTCCATAGTCTATGAATCTTTACATAAGTTCGGCGCTGGAAATCTGGCACGCCACTGCTCTCGCTCAATGACCTCCCACCACTGATCGCCCCTTGTGCCGACTAGCGTCGACGGTATAAGGATCTTCCCACATCCCCAGCCCGACCGGTGAGATGCTTTGCCCTGATTTGAAATTCATATTTATTACGACGAGCGAGCTGGAATCCTCGAAAATGGGGCAAGGTTGTGTAAATGTCTACATTTCAATGGCACCGCTCCCAACCTCACGCCACTCCTGTTACATCTCTCCGGCACCTGGGCGGGTTATTTGCAACTGATACGGCAAACCGAGCCCTCAAAAGGGTGAAAGGTTTACGACGGCGCAACGATGTAACGTCTCCGATGGAGCATGGTCTGTTCTATGAAACGATATATGTGAATCCAACCTAGTGCGAGGGGGATTTCTGGGGGGACTCTGGCTACCCGACCAACCGGAGCATTCCGGTCGTGCCTTAAGATGTGCGTGGCACCAGCCACCGGGTTATTTGTAGATCCGGGCTCTTGTGCTGGATTAATTGGATTACGTAATTCACCGTCGGCCAAGGTAGAGCTGACCGAAGCTGCTCCATTCCGATTAGGTGCCATGCAGCCAGCACATACTTCTAGCCAGATCCTGCGCTCCGGAGTACTTGCTCGGAATCGTTGTGGCAATGTACTTGCCACCACATGTTAAGCTCTGCTGTCCAGCTTATGGTTTCTGCCGTGAAATGCCATCGGCAACCAACGGTAGCTCTTGAGAAAACGTATCGAACGGTGGGAGTGAAATTAAAATACCTCACTGCACAAAAGGGATTGGCGGGGAACATGTGTTCGGCTTATGCTCAAATCCAGTCCAATCGATCGAAAAGCGAACACATTCGACTCTTGCTAACCCGGTCTTTCGCATGGCCGAAGGTTTCGGACGTTCTTTACCTCGTCCGCTTCCAGCGCAACCGTCACAGACGAATAATCGCACCCCATGAGTTTCCCGTCATTCACGGATGATCAATCACATTTATTAAATTAGACCCATTTCCTCCTCCCTCCCCCCCTCCTGCACCACTCACACCGTTGCGGGAAGCGGTCAAAAAGAAGGCCGAAAGAAATAAAATTAATTCCACCGAGACCAAATACCGGACAAGAAAACAATCTTCCGAAACGAAACAATTACACAACGGATTCACGCTTCACTAAGCCCCTCGGTTCGGGGCGATTTATCAGAATCCATCCATTCCCATTCCCATTCCCAAGCGTTTTCTTCCTGGAGTACGATTCGGTGCCCCTAGATCGGAGAGGATTCCGGAGCGCATGGCGAAGGAAAAAATCGGAAACGAAAAGAAGAATCACGGCATTCGTAGAAAATACTGTTCACCCGGGAGGCAAACAGAACTGACTGAAAATCTTGATTTACATCGAATCTCGCAGCGTTCATTAATGCCCCAGCGGGGAGGAGAACATTGTATTTATCTCCAAACCTGTGTCCTGGCCAGTTTACGAAAACGGTTTGGATTTGTAAACTTCTGCAGATCGAACCAAGTGCCGGTTGTCGGGCGCATTTCCTTTTGGTTCCGCATGAGCCGCTGCGCATTCGATGCTTTCGATAATCATAAATTGATTACGCTCGGTAACTGGCCATAAATTCGTCGACCATCATCGGGCCATTCCGGTGGCAGGAAGGAATGCGTCCGCAACGCTTTCCACCGAGCGGACGACGGCGACGGCGACAAAAATGGTTTCCGGTGCCAATTTCTTCCCCCCGGGGTTCGGTTTTGGGAGGGGGGACCATTTTGGGTTGTTGCTGTTTATCACTAATATTTGTCGCGTGCAAGGCAACCGAAAGCTCGGCCTTCGGTGAACCATAAAGCGGAAATCCGTTTTTCTCGTATTGCCGGAATGGGGCGGGGAAATAGCGCCATCATTCGATTGCGTTCGACGCTACGCCAATATTTGGAGGATTCGTCCGAGCGGGAGGTTTATCGAACCATTCGTGAGACGTGCATATAAAACCGTATAAAATAGGACAACAGCTCGTAGCGCAGCAGCGCTTCTTCGGAACGAGAACACAACGCGTCAACAAAGGTTAGAAAAACGTCATGATTCCATTCCGGACCGGGAATAAGTTCCGTAATGCAATGGTGGAGCTTTACAGGCCGGTCTTGCAGAACTCTTTGTCACTGTAGAGATGGGAAACTTTGTAAGCTACTTTATCGCACCGATGAGCGGCAGCCGGGGTTCTGTCTCGGGACCGATTGTAACTTTGGAGGATTGTTTACGGTTTCTTTGCGACGTTTGACACAAAGCGCGCGCCCCAAAAGATTACGGCGCCGCACCGGATACGCTTCCCGGATTAGGGACTTCCAGGTCGCATCCCGGTGGTGCGGGATCGAGCTTAGTACGCGGTGGTGCATTCGGGTACCTACCTCGCTCGCAGTACGTTCCCTCGTACTCCAGGTTGCGGCACTCGCAGATCGGGCCCGAGTCGGTCGATATGCAGATGCCTCCGTGCTGGCAGGGATCGTGGCGCTCGCAGGCATCGGTAACGTTGGTGCGCAGTTGCTGCAAGGACAGATGAAATCGGACAGAGAAAAACAAACAACAGCTTGTTAGTATGATTTGCCAGCGATGATGAGGAGCAGTTGGCTTTTACGAGCCCGGAGCCTGCCCGGAAAGGGATGCCAAGCTGCTCCGGGTGCCCAGCGGGTTCCTTCCGCTGCTGGCTGCTTCAAACATGCGAATGGTGATGGCGTACGGAACGGCGCGCACTACGCGGAGCAGGGCAAACAAACTGGTAAATGGCATTTGCAAACGGGGATGATTTTTTATTCTTCCCGCTCGAACATCACCAACCGATGGACATCCGGCACGGTTGGCGATGCTGGGATCCTTCGCGGAAGGAACCGGGAAGGAGGAACCGAACGAGAAACTCTACATAATAACGAGCATGGGTGAAGTTCTGGGAAGCGAGTATTGAACAAGGTTGACAAATTGAAAATGTAATCGGGACTGATGTTGTATTGATTTTAGAATTGCTGTATCTTTTTCGCTAACGGCCAAATACGAGGACAATACCCTTCGCTGTTGTAATATGTGCTTTTTTACAAATTTAGGGTGGTTGTATCTTTTTAGGTAAAAGTTTATAAAGAGAAAAACAAAACAAAGCTTACTTTTCAAAACAAAGGTGTTTATAATTTACATTTCAAGTATTAGCATCTTCTACATGAGCAATAGAAAATAGTATAAATTTTTCCTGAAACTTTAATGCGTTGGTATCAGAAAAACACAAACTTTATAACACCACAGAATATTTTAAACCTTGTCAACAGATTGTGAAAAGGTGTCTCTTTATTCGGGTAAGATTTAAGATTGTGATAAATTATTGTATTCCGTCCAGTTCCAGGAAATCCCTTGCGCCAACCAAACGACGGAAAAGTTCTTGTAAAATATCTGTCCGCAGGAAAAAAAATACATCCCATCCTGGAGGATGTTTGAATGCCCGGACACGCCACTGCAAACGAAGTTAAACAACGCGAACAGCTAATGCAAAGACATGCTGGCAGAAAATTTTCTTCTCGTGCCCTTCGGAAAAAAAAGAAAAGAAGCGTACAAACACACCCACTAAGAACTGCACCATACCGTTGGGCACATACAACGTCCCACCGGTTGTCTGGTTTGGAAATGGAAATGAAAAATGATGGTCACCCATGCAAGCGTAAAGTGGGATATATTTTTCATCGCCATTGCCGGGCGCAGGAAGAAAAAAATGAACCAGAAATCGTGGTGCAATGTGATTGCAGCTTCCCCGAAGCCGAGCCGGTTCCCTTTTCCGCCTCGATGGGAAGTAAGTGGGAATCATTCGTTCTCATAATTGTATTAGAACGATGTTATGCAGCAGACGTGAATAGTGTGCCCCAAAGGCGAGGGCACGCCATGGCCGTGATCCTCTATGCCATGTATGTGCTTGTGGTGTGGAGCGCATTTTCTAACGAAAACAGATGGTGCGCCACGCCGTGATGCTGCGGGAGAATGCTTTAGGATACCCCGATAAGCGTTCATTATGTTCTTTGGGAAGTTCATTTCGAAAAACCCTGCCGTATCACTTGTCACACCATCCAGTGGTGTGCAAGCTGTGATTTCACAGCTCCCATCTCCGCTGCACGATGCATTTTTAATGACGACGATGTCTCGGGTCTGTCGGTAATGGGTCCCGTGCTAATTAATGGATCAAAACAGTGTCGCAAGGATTCAAAATTATCTTCAATGGCAGCGCTAGCCTGCTTCTTCCCGGCATCATCAACTAAATTGCAAATGGGGACCGGCACACACACCCACACACACCGTACGACTCATGCACGCAGCGTAATGAGTTAATGCAGCGAAGAAAGGCGCCCCGGAAGCGGGTTGTGTAAAAACCCATCACCTCTGGTGGCGTGGAGTGGAGGAAAAAAAACCTCGCTCCCTACCACTCCCAACTATACAGCGTGCGCGCGTCACAACCCACGGCTGGAACCATTACGGCCACTTGCTCCCCAGGCTCTCGTACATTAATTACGTAAACTACTTTAGCCTCATTAAAAAGATGGTGCAAACAGGACTATCGCCGCAATCGTCCTGTGGGGCGTAGGAACGGACCGGGCGTGGGATCGAGGGGCAGGGTCGGGGAAGGAATGGATATTAAATTTTAACCTTCACCAGGGCCTCGAAACCTCGGCCCGCCTCGAAGGAACGTATTTGGTTCAAGTTCGAGCATCGTGCGAAAGGGGGAAATCCACACTCATCCCACATCCGTCCTGTTCCGCGACCCACCGTTTCGGTGGCCATCAACTCGTCGTCATCGTCAACCTTGGCGCCCCCAACGGTACCCTCGAGTGTCGTTAGCAGCCGTCCCCCGGGGGTGGAACTGCGGAGACGCTTGGCTTGGGGATCAACTCTTCCTTCGGCGTGTCTGTGATGTCAAATTTAGAGACTCTACTCAGAAATCCATCTAAACTGGGAAGGGAAAATTCGCAAGCAAGAAGGACTGGAGTATCCTTTCCAAATCCTTTCCCTTTGCGCGTGGATTCAGCTTTTCCCAGAACGGGACATTTAATCATTTTCATATCACTCGCCGTTGTTGGAGCTTTGCGTAAATATTTTGTTACAAACATATGAATACTGAATCCGGGAATGGGAGTTGTAAAATGTTTGCGCCCAACGTTTGATTGAATTTCATCGGTCTAGAAGCGGAAGAGTTCTTCCAGGAGACCTCCCGACCGTTGAAATTAATCAACAAACTGTGATATTTGCAGAACGCTCATATGTCTACCATTAGCAATGAATAAAACGTTAGCAAATATTGCGTTATTAATCGTAATTGTAAAAGAAAGGAGAAGACATTTTTATTTATTTATTCATATCAGTGGAAGGATGAAAAAATGTAAATGATAAAACAAAAAAACCCAATTCCAATCATAAGCATAGAAATTGTTGAATCATTGAAGGCTTACGCATGTTAGTAAGCTACTCTTCACGTTTCATCTCTATAATATGGGATACAAAATATATGTGATGCAGCATCCCTTTCAACAGTCACAATGATCCTTGGAAGCCACACAAGCAATCCAACCAGGTCGACCGGAAGGGACAACGAAACACCCCAGAAATTCGGGCGAGTATAAAAGTGACAACGATGGCCGAAACGGTTTGTCATAAATGGCAGATAAATGTGTCCGGAGCGACAGGGATTTACCATCGGGGTGGCACCGCCGGCTGCAGTTGCGGCTACAGATTATTGAAAAAGAAATTCGTTTATCCTACGTCCGATCTCCCGAGCACCGGTGCTGAACGAATGGTTTTCGAATGTGACTTTGGACGGTTTTTGATGATGCTGGTTTGATGTTTTTCCTTTTTCTCACTTTTTTGACTTAACACCCAGCGAGACAGAGAGCTGACGGTAATGTCCTTCCTCGGTTGTGGAAACTGTTTAGAATAAACTATCCCAGCATCATCCCATGAGTCCTAAACTAAGACTACCCTACGATGGGACGGCAACACTTTCCGAAACGATGACGAAGTGACCGAAATAAATGGAAATGATGCACGTGTGTGAGTGAGCGGGTCCCCTCCGAACCCGGAGGCATGCCAGGAATCGTAATTGAGAGTTGATTTATGATGATGCGCCCGACCGAACCGTGGAGAGCAGTCGCGCGGGGAGACGGACTCAGGACACCGGGCGGAAATGTCCCCAACCCAGGTCAGGACTCCGGCTCTCGCACACCGGAGGCTTGATCGGAGGCGCAGCATCGAGACAAAGGGACATAAATCGATTATGATGCCGGCGATAAGGTTGGATTTTTCGATCCCACCCCAAGCAATACTTTCGAGGTCGAGCCAGCCACGGGACGGATAGGGTGAGTTTCGGGGGTGGTGGGGAGGAGGATGTTGGAGCGATCAAATTGGGATGTATGTAACGCGAATGCGGCAGAAGCGTTATGCAAGAGAATGACTTTGTTTTGAGTGCTGCTCAAACATCAATTTTTCACCCGCAGGAAAGTTAGTTAATACAGTTGTTTTGCGTTGGGATCACATTTGCATGAACTATTTTGAATTTAAATACTTTCACTTAGTGTGTAAAGAATTTCTTTAGCGGTTTTTTGTTACAAACACTGCGTGAAACAAAATGGCAATTATGTTATACTTCTTAAATCCTTTTTTGGAAAATTGTTCGTCCTGCCAAAAACGAAAACTCTAATGAAAAATACCACGAAAAGAGCTATAAAACTAACATTTGAAAAGTCGCTGCCGGGCGGTTCCGTCATAATTTATTTCCATTCGGTACATATGTCGCGGATTAACTTTTCCTTTGGTTAGTTTTTCGTTCGTCAAAAAACAAAAAAGTGAGAGCGCCATAAGACGCGCTGTACGATTTTCTTTCTCCGCATCCAGGAAAAGGAACACCGTTATCGGAGAACTCTTTCGGTTGGATGTAAACCGGATAGCGGGAAGGGTCTGCTCGGTCAGGATGGCTACCGGAAAACCTTTTTTCCCATCCCGCTCCACCCTCGGCAGTGGATTTCTCGGATTGAACTAGTGCTTGAAAACTGTACCCTCGCTAGGTTCCCCGATGTGGAAAGCGGAAAAAAGGCGAGGCAAACATTACTGAACTCCTTCGCATCACTCGATACGAGCGATGTGGGACAAAGTTTTTTAATCTGTTCACTCGTAGTTTCCCCGTTTTCCTCTTCTTGGTGTGCGAGTGTGTTCGCGTGCGAGTGTGTCTGGCTTTGCTCGTTAAACGAACACTTTTTCCGCAATTTTAGTCGCATCGGAAAGGCATGGCTTCGGTGAGTGACGCTTAAAAAGGCACGCCATACCCCGACGGTTTGATGCCGAATGACGGCACAGAAACGATGATCGCCGTTGTTAGCGGACTTTATGAAGAAAGTTTGTGAAAAGAGGTTAGGGGAAAAAATGGAACCCCGAAGGGCAAGAGGCTTTTAACAGCGAGAGGAAGTAGCTTTAAGGCAGCTGATGATGATGCTGTGTGGTAACGTGGAACGAGCTACACCTGCTGCTTCGTGGTGTTACGAGGCTAAAATTACATCAAAAGGCTAGAATTGCTGGTTTGGAATAAATGTAATAAAGTGTTATTAAACCGTCCATGTAGGTCGAGACCAATTCACGATTGATTCGAGCGACACTAATTCGAAAGGAGTTGGATTTATTCAGCACAGTTCGGAAACAGGGCAACATAAACCATTCTTGATTGCGAGCCTGAACTGCCGGAGCCGTTGTCTTATCGATCACACTGGATTGTTGACACATGACCAAGAGCTGTTCGGGAAATTCCGGCGACCGGTTTTTAATTGCTCTTCAACCGTCCGGGAGAACCTACCTGGCACCTGAGTGCATTGGGTGAATCCGAACCAACTCGAACGACTTTGGTTTGGCCGCAAAACATACACTTCATCCGGCGCATATCCCGGAAAGGGTGCTTCAGGCCCGGATAGAACTACATCCGGGAGTTGGCGCTTTCGCTTGCGAGGGAAAACGAAAGACACAAATTGTGTTCTACCTGTGAGACAATGCCGATAGCAAATCTATTATTAAACGAGAGCTTTCCGGAAGTCCCAAGTAATGGATCGCTCCCCACCTCCCCCGCGCCAGCAACATCGCTGACCGGACCGGATGCGGCGGCTGAAGCCTAAGGCCCGGCGTTTGCAAAGAGTCGAGTTGAGAGCCGGAAGCATCGAGAGCATCGCTTTTTGCTTGGCGAGATACCACAGGAAAAATGCGGTAGTCTTTTTTCTTTTCTTCGTTCGCCTCATTCCACCACGACGGCAGAAAATGGGCGGTAGAGTGAAAGTAATTGAATTTCCAATTCCAACCGTTTCTTGCCGTTCCCCAAAAGCCAAGCGTTACCTTTCCCGGAGGTGTCGCGAGTTCGTGCATACCGGAAGGCACGTTGTTCTAGGAAACCTGGTGTTTCTTAGTTGCGCTCGGATGAGTTTTCCCCCGTGCGACCATGACATGGCTTTTGAGGGTCGTTGCCGTCAAGGGGACCTGGCCCGTTTGTTGGAGAGTTTTCCAGATGGGAGTCTCGTTTCTTTTTTCGTTTTTGTGAAAGCCCACTCTCTGGAAACAGGGTGTACGCTTTTTCCTTAACAATTTGCTTCCTCCGAACGAGCACACTTAATATTCGGGCCGAACTGTCCAAGTGCACCAGGCGCGTCCAATGGCACCCGTTTAGATCCATTCGATCCTCTCGGCCGGTTTGGTGACGGAAATAATGGGATGAGCCATCTCGTAAGCGTAAGTCTACCCGAACGGCAAAAAGAAAAAAAAATACGCCACCAATTGGAGATCTCCACTGGCCAGATGGTTGCCTAACCGTTGGAGCGGTCATTTGCTGCCATCAGGAGCCAACGGAACGGTCCATTCCAACCTACACCAACCAGCGAAAGGAGCCCTCTCGGCGGCCCGTGTGGGTTTTGACGTCCGAACTCGGTGGCATCCGTGGGAGGGCGCAATCTCCCAAACAGCTTGTTCTATTGCCATTCCATCGCCTTTGGCGTGTTTATAAATATGTGTGCCTGTGTTTGTGCTTTTCTTATGTGTTGCCATTATTACTTTCGGTGCGAGTTTGTCGTGCCCAAGGGCCGACATCGGAGCCGGGGCGTGCGAAAAGCCGGAAAACTCCGCCAGAGCAGCATTTTAATTACGAACGGCACATTCGTCCGACTTAGCAAACGGGCGGAGGGACCGTTCATTAGCTGCCGAAATGGGCTCGCATCGGACGGGGTGGGTGGGTAGAACATTTATTTCCATAAAAGTCATACTTCGCCGCAGTTTGGGGCCGGCACAGTTTTGGTGGCGCCATGGCGCAAAGTGCACGAATTGCAGCACGGGCCCCTTTCCCCGAGGGAGGCTCCCCGAGACTGACTAATATATTTCTTTGCGGAGGCCCGCAGCTTGGTGCGACCGGCGTCATTAGCTGTGGAAATCCGCCGGCACAACACTGGCCACAATACGGTGCAGATGGCCGGAACGGACGCGAAACAATGGACACCCGTTGGCGGCCGAATGGCCTCCGGGGGGCTTACATATGCTGCTCGAAAGTGCAAGAAAGTGAAATTGGAAAAGGGTTTCAAAATGGGGATGCTTGTTCACAACCAAACAACGCACGGCCCGTAGCCGAAACCGGGGACACCGGCTTGCCAGTCGGGGTAATGTCATGGTAGTGGAAAAATTTCAATTTCAACTACCGCACGCTTCTTTTTACGATCCTCACGTCGTGCACACTCGAGCCCGATATTGTCCCCGCCATGTGAAATCATTGGTGGTTCTTCTATCTCTCTCTCTCCCTCGGATGTGATTCAAACACAAAAAAAGTAATATCGCTTGAAACCACAAAAACCGGCAGCACGCCGTTTCGATCCGTTTAACGAAATCTGCTGACGAACGAATGTTTGCAAACGGATCAAAAAGGGCTCGCCCTACCGAACAGAAAGCATAGGGAAAGCCGGGTAAAGTCGGGTTGGCAACGGGTGACACATGTTAACGTTCTTTGTCCTATTCCCGCCGATGCCTGCCGATGCGATTTAAGTAATTTCCGTACAAATTGGATATTGGTGTTTGACGGGAGACCATTCCGTGGGATGGACGTTGCACTGTGAGAATTTTATGCGTCTATCAGGCAATATAAAACTACTTTTCAATTTTCAATAAACTCACTACCTCATTAACGGATGCCTTAAATCATCCGTGCATTTTTGCACAAAGTTTTATAAGCATTTATCGTTTTGAACTTGTGTCACATCCAATTGGAAGCCCCATTGTTGCATACGAGACATTATTGAGCATTCTCCTCAGCGCCTTTCAAATGCATATAAATCCTCCGAAGGCAACGGCCACTTGTTCCTCTTCAGCCAGCTCAAATGATTCCAATCGAAGCGTAATTATTTCTGTCGTACCCAATTTCGGCCACCCAATCGTACACTCAACACCCACTGTGACTGTGTTCGTACTGCCGCGCATGCAATATATCGGCCCCGACGCAGTAGCCTTGCATTTTGTGCTGCCGTGTACTGGCGTTGAATTAGCTTTCGAAATTACGGTTACGGGGAGGTTCGAGGATCGGCGCAAAACGCCCACGGGGCCTTTTGGGGGTGGGAATGCTAACGCGTGGCATCTGGCTGTGGTTTTCGATTTTCCTGCTGCTCTTTGCGGTTAGCTGCCGCCATTTCACACATGCCCTCGGGGGCTGCCGCTTGCCATTGCCCCACCCTACGCCTCCTCCGTGCGGTATGTCAATTGGTATCAAATGCCATGTTCTAGCAGCCCTCGCATAGAATTCGCCTGTTGGCAATCATCCGGTTCGGAGCGTGCGGAACGGTATCGTTGATGACTGCAGATAATTGATTGTTGTAAAACAACGAACACCAATGGAGACGCTCGGGGGGGCGAAGAGAACCCGCAAGCTTTTCAGCGATGCATCAACAAATAATGAGGATGTTGCCCTCATTACTTCATTTCTTTAAGTTTCGATCAAACGGAAATCCCAAATTCGATTTCGAGGTTGAAAACCTAATGTTTTTTTTAAACTAGAGTGATGTTAAACATGTTTAAATGAGGTTGTTTGAGGTGGTTATACAACTCATTACCTTATTTACTCTACAGTCTTCTCGAGTCTACAATTTTTTTATAGTATTTCGTAAAGTAGTAAGTAATTTCATTTTAATCACTCCTTCAAGTATCAGCAGCAAAATCTGAAGTTGAATATCTTGAAATAATTGTGGAACACTTCACTAACCAAGGGTTCATCAGGATATTATGAAAACTATAATCAATATTCTTGCCTTTTAACATCGTTAGAACAAACATAAACTGCAACAAAGAATAAATCACAATTTGGTTTGTACCATCCTGGAAACAAAAAATAAAGTTCTTATCACCATGTAACAAAAGATGTTTTGCTCAATCGTAAATAATCTATACAAAAAACTCAACATATTATACAGTTTCTCAGATATGGAACGGTAAAAGATAGAAAGAAATAATTTTGAACAGATGCTAGCAGTATAGTTTTTTTATCCACTTTCCAAACATCTAGCAAATTCCGTGTGGAGCATGAGAAATTAGATACAGTGACATCGTACACCGGAAGGACGACGATGATCGGCTAACGAGCAAGTATGGCACAAAGAATATCTACTAAAAACGGTAATAGCAATACACTGATGGAATGTTGGCGATAAATTACAACGGGATTGTTCGGCAACAAAGATGCCATGTTAGGAGTGGAGTAAAGATAGAGAGCGAGAGCTAGAGAGAGAGAAAGAGATACGACAGAGCAAGCGGATGAATGTGAGATAGTGCGAGACCACAGTGACTGGGATGGCTCTAGGATGGGGTGGTTCCTCTACGGCGCTTAGTCACCTTGTCGGACGGCAGGGTGCGAAGGCACTGGTGGACGAGGTCGTAGTTGGGCGGATAGATGCCACCGAATTGTGCGTTCCGTGCCGGTCGCCATTGGCCGGCGGCGTGGTCGTTGCTGCGCCCGTCCTGTGCAAAGCGCCCGGCGGTCAGTTTTCCCTCCAGACCGCCGGATGATGGCGTTCGCGGGAAGGAACCGTCCCGTTTGCTTCTGTGTTTGTGCTGGTGCGTGGTGTGTGAAGGTTTTTTTTTATGCGCAATATCAAACGCGTGCGTTATGATGGTGTTGGAGGTGGTGGTGGTGGTGGTGGTGTTGGTGGTGTCGGTGAAGACGCCAGCCATTACAACCCACGTGGACCGGAGTCGACCAGGTGCAGGTAAACAAATGTGGCAGGAGACAAACAAAAGTATGCAATTAAACATCAGAAACAAGAAAACAAGAACGAGAAAGTATAAGAAAAGCTAAATTAGTGCTGCATTCCGTGTTGTGCCTATATGTGCGCCTATAACCTACGTAAGTAAGTGTCTGTGGAAGAGATGGGAAGCGAACGGTCTCGGAAGTGAGTGGTCGGTGTGGAAATGAAAGTATTATAACCACCCTCTCCAGGATCAGAGATCGTACTCTCGTTCCTCTTGGAGTAATTTGAAGGCTTGCAAACGTCTGCGTCAGATCATTTAAGCACCATTAATCAATGTCGTCTAGGTGCCTAAGAGTTTTACGGAGGCCGTGGTCGGGGTTTATGCCACTCCTCTCACGTCCCATTTGGCTGAGTGTTCGTAATTGGAATGCCCGAATGACACATCACACCTTCAGCCGATGTAAACTCCCGGAAGCGGAAGGCAGAGATCGATATGCACGCATGACACACACACACACACACCCTCGGAGCGGCACGTCTCGGTACGATTGACGATAAAACAAGGAATGTTCCCATCCATCATGCCGCTCCACACTTCCATCTTCCCGGTTTACGACCACTGATGCGGATCACGCAGGAGGTTTATTATTAATAAAATGTACCATTCCCGGACTTCATGGATCCGATCGAGCCGGAAGTGGCTGATTAGAATGTTTGAAAGTTCACTCCAGACCGCAGCACCACCCGAGGCGGTGGCGATTAATACTTGGGTATATCCTTAACGAAGCGACCGGCGACGATATAAATCAGTATGCCTTAAAGAGCGCCAAAGACATCGCCGCGAAACCAATTCCTGGTGGTAATTACAAGCGGGTTGGAGCTGGGAGGCACCGTCATGAGTACCGGCCAACAAAAGGGATCATAAAACATCCACCCATCCGGGCGCGGCACCGTCGGCGGCGCGTGAGTTCGGGAAACGGTTCCTGCGAGACATCGTTAAGGCTTTGGCAGATAACTAAACCGGGTCATGTTGACGAGCACGCACCGACGATGGCCACGCGCTGTCACCGTCACATTCGCGCGAGTTTTTGGCAGACATTCCAAAGGCAAAGGCAGATGCCGCCGGAACGGAGCCATCGGAGGGCGGACGCGTTATCTGCCGGCCAGACCGGTTTTGCAGAAACATGCCCGCCGCAAGACAAGACCGATGAACAACCGTCGTCGCGGCTTCCGATGGCGATAAGACCTCGGAAGACGGGAAGAAAAAGGCCAAGGCAAGGGCAGGAACCACCCGGGCCTGACACATAAAATGACATAATTTCATAATTTGCCACCAGTGTATGCCACCCGGGACAATAATGGCCGGACGCGGCCGACAAAGATGACACGATCATCATCAGCAACAAATGGCGACGAGGCAGACGACACACACGTACACACACACACACCGAGAGAGAGAGGACAAAGGCACCCGTCAACAGCATGCAAGCGCACCAACAAGGAAGTGGTGGAGCAGCAAATGCGATACGGAAACGTGCGTTAGGAATCGTTCCGCCACTGAATGGTTCCGGGAGGCTGGCGGGAAGGTAGGTTCCGGCCGAGTGGGCGGGCTGGGATAATAAAAAGAATCACACGGAAGCTCATTTTTATCGCTGTGGGTGATATATTTTTCTCCATTCTTTCGTCACTTCGCCGTTCGAGGCCACGGGTTTCGCTATCAGAAGCTTCGTTTGCGGTCTGCACTCTGCGTAGCCTTGCGAATTCTAGCCACCAACCAAGCCGTCTCGTCAACATCGGAACAAACCCAGGGAAAGCCGAATGGAAAAAAAACGGCGACGGAGGAGGAGGGCCAGTGAAAAATACGCGCACACATATTTCAGCGCAGCACCGGGGAGAAAGCCTCGCCAAATTTACCATCCGACGATGAGTCGCACCGAAATGACGGCGTGGCGGTGATTGAGTTGTCTTTCCCACTGACTAACGATAGCCACTGGAAACATCATCATTTGCCATCGGCGCGCGCGGGGAAAACATGAGCATTCTTCTTTGCTAGAATGTACACGGGATGAACTTTTAATGGAGTTTTCAGTTCTGTTGGAGCAACCGGCGTTTGCGGCCGTGATGAGGTTGCTAAAATTTGCCACGCGAAACAGTCCACGGGGACTTCCGGAGACGCAACGCATCAGCACCTCGGTGATGATGGTTTGCTAATTTGATGGACGTGGGGAAGTCCCAGAGGATCGCAGAAGTAGGCGGGCGAGTTGGAACTGTGTTGGCCGTTCGATCCCAGCGCGGGGGCTCGATCCGGCCGATCTAGATCCGACTTAGGATAGATCCTTGTATAAAGATCCCACGAGATCCAAAACCCAAAAATGCTAGAATACAGAATCTCTATATCAATCTTGCATTTGAACTCCGAGGATCTCTGCTTTGGGATGAATTTAAGATCAATTCGACCAGGAATTGAGTCTTACAACATTCTCCTGGTTCCATTTTCCAGCACTAGTTCCTTTCCTGCCTTCAATTTGGTGAATTCCCTCGAGAATGCTTGCAAATGTGGGAACCACACGGTCCAGCCATACTCTTCAGTACTGTACCTAAGTACAACTTTTAACTGTCTACAGATAAAGAAATCGACCGAAATAAGATCGGAATACTTGTTATCCAATAGAACGATGCGCCATCGAGGGAGCGAAAAAAAAACCGGGGATCCCACCAAAAACCTTCCAGAACGAGATTCCAAGCGCCAGTCACGTAAATGGCTTAAATCAACGAACGGATAATCATTCCGGGGTTTCGCTATTTGTATCGGTTTCCTAACGACATCCTAATGTTCGATCCTTCGACATGCGATATGCGCCCATGTGCCGGGGCTCATCCTGGAAGCAATCTGTTTTTCCCCGGACAACCGGCCATCTAGATAGGGTGTGTGTGTGTAGAATCGGTTGTGGTTGTGTATAACCACCAAGTAGTCAGCAGAAAGAGCGCGTATATTTACCCGCGGGCCGACGGCGACGGAAAGGAAAAACCGATCGATATGTGTACGCTGACTTGGCGGGAAAACCACGGGGAGGCAAGAAAAAATACAACGCTCTCACCAGCCAACACCAACACCAACTGACATCGATATGTTGCCTGTGCGGATGGGATCGTTCCGAGGAAAAGAACGCAACCAACGAAAAGACGGTATGCAGCGGGAAGCGGGCTTATGCTAGCGCGTTGTAATTTGATCCAATTTCTCGATTTGCTTCCATTTCTCGAGTGCCTACCGGAAGTGTCTGAGTAAACTGCGTTACTGTTACCGTGCGTACTCTTCGACTGTCTGGTGCGCTCCTCGGCACTAACCCCTCCACATTCACAACCGTTTGCGGTTGCGAAGGAGCTCGTGCCCAACATAATATGTTTTCTTTTCATCTTACGTCGCCCACCAGCGACCACCAGTGTGGGTGGATGAGTAACGGAACGCCTGGTTGTTGATGCCCAACGGGCACTTTTCTGGACGCGACCATTGATTACTTGACTCTCCCATGTAGATCGGAAAGTGTTACAAGATGAAGGCAAACGTTAACAGATCTTTTTCCCCGGTCGAACCGAACGGAGTACAAATGTTGGTTTTTGGTTAAAACTACCCAGTTGAAGTCATTTAAACTAACTTACAGATTGTTATTCCTTTTTCCTACACATTGTACTAATTTTAAACGGTCCTTCTTTTAGTTTATTGACAGTTTTATTTATTTAATTTTTATTTCGAATGGTTCCGTACTTCAAAGTTGGTTTTCGTTGCAAGTTTGCAGAGGAAACCCTCATTCAACTAATAACATTTTTATAAATAATAAAGTTATACCATACGTAATGTTATCCATTTCCAAACCCTTGCTTTGAAAATGGGACCAATTTAAAAAAATCACGCCATATCAAAAGCACGGGCACGAAGGCGAACATGTTTCCGCCAATTGCAAAACGCTACGCAACGCCACCCAACGATCCGTCCCGATCCCGGCCCGAGCCTACGCTACGCTACGAGATGCGACAATTGATGGCGGTACCATAAATTAGTCGTGAGTTATTCATGGCCTTCCTTCTGCTACCATCGTCCGCACCGGGATTCACCACTTGCGGGAGTATATAGGACCGGATGCTCCGGAGTGCCGATGGGAAGCAATAGTTGCGAAATGGAAATTGACTTGTTCGTGTTTAAATTATGCCAGACGGGCAGTAGCAGTGCTGTGGGACTGTATATTTCACGCAGCTGTTGGCACGGCTTTCCCACGGCACTATGCCGTGTGCACGTGTGCCGCTCGGAAGCACACACTTGCACTTTGGTGGAATGCAATTTTGGCCTGAGGGTTGCAAATAAAAAATCAAAAAAGAAGGACAAGGACGTGAAGAAGAACAAGAGCATCTTGTGTTCGGCAAAATATTGTACACTTTCGACGAGATGCTCAAGCGTCCCTCGAAGGCTTTCCCGAGTGACCCATAAAAAAAACGGAAAAAAGAACTCAAACGACAGGACAGTCGAGGACAGCAGCTGCTCAAATGCCCTTCCGGTTCGATCGTTCCGGTCCGTCAAGGTGCAAGTGTGTCCGGAGCCCGTGTGCAGCAGATCGGACAAATATCGAACGAATTCGGCAGATCAGAAAGATGGGGACCTTCGTGAGGGCGTCGGAAAAAATTTAAACACTTCATTCGATTTCGCACCATCTCGAAACGCCAAACTCGAGAGGGTCGTGCCAGAAAGGAAAATGAGGATGGATGGACATTTTTGTCATCCCTCCAGGCCCCCGTCCCGACGTCCACCACCGAGGCGCAATCTCGCCAAACCGAACGGAACCGAACGTAATCTGCGCCACTGCGCACCACACCCAGGCTCCCGGATGACGTGCAAAACCGCATAAAACTTCGGGAAAACTTGCATATACGTGCACCGGGGGTCGGATACGTGCATTTCTGGTGCAACTTTTATTTGATTTCATTTTATTTTTGTATTTTTATCTTGCTTCTCTTTTGTTCCTGTTGCTCTTTGCCTCTACAGAAATCCAGCAGTGAATGTTTTTCGTGATTTTACAAAGAGCGACCACTCGATGAGTGGTAGGAAGGGGGAGGGGAAGGGATTGGAAATGGATTCCTGGGAACGGGAAACGATGCAACTTTCGTCCGCTCGTATGGAAAATGGGAAACCATTCTCGGGCGGTTTCGTGGTTTTCGGGGAAGCCCAACTTGACATTTAATACTTGTGAAAAATGCATATGCAGCAGAACTGGGACCGTTTGGCCATGCGGGGAGCAGTGGCGGGGAGGTCGCTAGAGGAAACGTGGAATTTATTTTCGATTTGGTTGGAAAACAACATCTAAATTCAGCTGAGGTTAAAATGTGTATGCAGGCTTTTGTTATGAAAATTCACACACAAAAGTTGTTTGGTATTATGCTTATGCTCACGAAAGCTTTGAAATGTTGCAGCGAGATTCTCATAATCGCATTGAAAAAAACCTTCCAGCACACAATTTCCTGTGCCAATACACACTGTGCTCACAGTAATAGCACCTGGGTTTCATAGTTAAGCCCCCGAACTGCAATGAGGAAAAGTGTCGCCCGGGAACGAGCTGCCCGATGTTTGTGTGTATGGCCTCCCACATACACCGAGCGCAGTATGAAGCGTATCAGGCTCCTTAAGGCTACATTAATCCCCAGCGTAGGATAAACAAATTACACTAGGTAATGGCCGGGGGGGTACCGGCGGTAGGGTGGTCATCAAAGCCTGGAGCACCGAGCATTCTTCGGCCGGTTGGGCCTCACGTGCGTCATATCACCCGACGGAACCGGCTTACGTAACGGAAGACGGTGGGTTTGATCTACGGTTTATTCTTCCCAGGACGTGGGCGACACACACACACACATGGTGATTGTTACTTGCGTTACTGGATGGCTTCCCATTCTAGGCTAGGGTGGTAAAGTTTTTATCGCAAACCACGAGCGGTTGCGGGTGAAAGCGGAACAGTTACAACCCGGATCGAATGCACCAGACTCTGGAAAAGGGTTCTTTCGATTAAAGGATAACCCTTCAAGCTGAAGTTCATTCATTCCGGTATGATTTCATACGACAATACTCCGACGCAGAGCGTCAACCAATATTTACCGTACGAGGAAGTAATTCTTCGAAATGATGAAAATTCCCACAACAACCATCAGGGAAATTTCAACGCATGAAAGGCTATGTGTTTCAAAATCCGGATAATGTGATATGAACTCTCTCTGTCTCGTAATTTTCTTGTTAGAATTTAAAACGAGCAAAAACCCTTGAAAGTAACAATACCTTAGTTTTCAGTATTTTGACTGCAATCTTTAGAAGAAAATTTATTGTTTGCACCAGTATAGCTAGTTTGAAAAGGATGAAAATTCTTTTCTACTTTCAGCTACCATGAAATACTTCTTCTAAAAGAGAGTAAAAAATCGCCTCGAAAGAAATTCGACCATTAATGAACTAGCTTTCAAATTTCACACAAATCCGATTTTAAGAGGATGTCTTGAAAAGTCTTCGGTACATACTTCCGCTTTCTATGAAGGTTTTGTATTTGTGTGTGTGTGTGTGTGTGTGTGTATGTTTTTATGCTGCTCACATTCATCATGGTACAATTCAGCGCTGGTACAAAGCGGTCATATTGCTCCTCAAAGAGCTTTAGCGAAGGATACGTATTTTACGAGTGCTGCCCTTCGCCTTTGCTGGGCCTTCAATCGATCCACAGATTGTACGGAAGTGGTCCCGGCCCCCTGAAGTATCCTTCTGTAGCCAACATCTACCAGCGAACGAAAGCGGTGGAAAGTCGGTTATGTCATAAGCTAACGAAATTGTGGAATCCGGCTTTTGCCAGCATGAAAAGGGGGCATGATAACCGACCAGACCGGTTCCCCTTTACCAGGGGGCTCGGGAAAGCCGCCCGAGATAGTACGATAAGACGCTCACCTATGCGAGCCGGTACGGAGAATTTCACATCAGGCTCAGGTTTAAGGCTTTTCGTGGAAATGCGCCCAACACCGGGAGCACCGTCGTGGAGATGTTACGTAAATATGTTAAGCAGCTCATACACCACCCATCAATCTCCTCCGATCGCTCATTTTCCATCGTGAAACCACCATCCTGCCACGGATGGGTTTGAAAACGGGTGCTGTATTTGCTGTAAACACGCCGGTTTTGTTGCAAAAGAAGCTCGGAAAACGCTTGCTTTAATAAATCGTCAATCATCGATACATCTTTACCTTTGCAAGCGAACCAAACATTTGGTGGAAATATTGAGGAGTTTTCCGTCCAAAGGTAGCTTAAGACAGATCTCGCTCACGGTGGGTGGAAAGATGGAAAAAACCCTCCATCCTCCTGCGGGTCACGATGTTCCCCCCTCCCTTCGCCAATGTTTTCGTGTCCTTGCTCAACCAAAACCGTCCCGAGCTGGGTAAGATTGCTCCAACAAAGCTACGGCCAACGAAGCGACTTGCTACGCCCAGCGTTCCGGTTCGATTACGACTAATTTGCAACCGTACACCTCGGCTCTTGCCTCGTCGGCTCGCCGCTTGCCCGCCGGCGTGAAAGCAAATGAAAAGTTGGGCCCGATAAGACCGGCACCGGCGTAACGGCGGTGGCGCAATGAAGTCGGCAATCGGGCCCGTTGGCCCGAAATCCTTTCAGAAAATAAAAAGATAACCGGCTACACCTGGCCAACCTCGCAGCTGCAACATCGCAACCACCGGAGGTTCCCCCCAACCAGACCCGTGGTTGCTGATGAATGAAGGCTTTATTTGTTCCGCGTTACCGTCTGGGGGGGGGAAAGTCTACAAGAGGGCCCATCGTTTCCATCGTTCCGACGTTTATCTCGCCGGCGGACTACAAGAACGCTGGAAGTCGGCAAATGGTTGGCTGTTTGCGGTGCGGGTTACGGTAAGATTTATTGGTTATCGATTTTTTGGGGCCACCCCGTGTTGGCACGAGAGGCGGAAAAAATCCAGCGGCGGCCAGAGAAAGCGTTCGTTCGACCGGTACGGTTTCGAGTCAATTTTTCGGAGCGAGTGCAGCCACCAGAAAACGCCCCCTTCCGTAAAGAACAATAGCTCCGCACAGGCGGGGTACGAAAGAAGTAAAGTATGCTCAACATCCTCCTGTGCCTATGCAGGATAAATTTAGGAACCACTTTGAAACGCAACTCAAGCTCTGGGAGGAAGAAAAGGCTAAAGGCATCAGGCACATAAAACACCCTTCGGGTGCACAAACCCCGATCGTGTTACCGTGTGCGCCGTCGAATGAGCATCGGACGAATGGAACGATGCCGAAGGAAAGAAAAAGAACCCCTTCCGATGGAGTACAAACAAGAAAAAGGAATTGCGAACACCGCATGAGAAATGGGACTTCATCAGTGATATTTTTGCCTCTGCATAACCGTTTTACCCGAGGAGCCTAAAAAGGAGCGCACCGGAGTTCTTCCCGTCAACGAGCAGCCATCGGTTGGATACTGCCGATGTAAGATCGATACCGGTGCGCACACGGCGATCGGCGAGGAGCAGAAATTGATTGCAGATATTATCAGGTGTTTGGGGATGTGATGAAAGGAATCCACTTTAAATGGAACCGTTTCGCGCGCGCCCCCTGCGCTGGGAGGGATTTATTTGCCATCGGTCGACCCATTTTCCCGACGAACCAGCCGTCCGTGAGCGTCGGCTTGGAATGTTTCCTTGGCACCTTCTTGCTCGGGCCCCGACGAAGCGTGTCACGATCGATAGACAGCTTTGATTGCAGTAGGGTTCGAGGGAAGGACCGCGGAGAGCGGCGGCGGGGGACGAAGCACACCGAGGAATGTTTCTTATTAGACATGTTGTCTGTAACTGTAATCCACCCTTTGCCAAAGTTCCGCTCACTCCGCTGCACTTCAGCCTCAAATCAAGTGTTAATACTTTAGACGCCGTTCAACGTGGATACATCCATTGGAAATTATTTCCCAGCGAGGGGCCAATCGATGGCATCCATTCGCCTTCCGTCTGGTGGCGCGCGAGATAGCGCAGGGCGCATAAACCGTTTTCCGCTGACACAGGGCTTTCCATTCCCGAGCTCAAACCGACTATCTAAATCCGCTAGAAAAATCACCAGCTCGTTTGGCTCGCAAAGAGAAAAAAATAAAACAGGCGAGAAAGAAAATTTCAAACAGCATCAGTTCCACTGCTTCGAACTTTGCGATTAGCATACAGAGGAAAATTGGGATGGAGTGGGCTAACCGAACGGTTTTTCGCAAGCCCGCGTTTGAGTAAATGGAATTTTCGCTCGAAGCGGCGAATAGCTATGGGACGGACTTCTGCCGACATGGTGAACGATATCAATTTGGCACGGTTTGGCTTTCGCGACCGATGAATAAAACATGTCCTCACGCTGTCGGAACGTTTTTAATTCCCCGAAGATTCTTACCAGTTTTTTTTCTTTTTCGTCAGTCCATAACGTTTGGCTTAGCCTATTTATTTTAATGGTTATCGATGCGAATGAGTGTATCTTCGTTGTAGATTACTAACACCATAATCAGTTGGACAACATCAAATATAACATCATTGACGGAAAAGATCTTTTTTTTTTTAAATAAGACGGTCATTGCACTCGTTTATATAGACTTCATATTCGATTTCTCGAGCTTTTGAAACATTACAGCTGCATGCTGTAAGCCATCCTGGCAAGAAAGAGAAAGCAAGTAAGAAGAATGAAAATCGCACACTTACCCGTGTCACTTTTTCCCGTGGCATCGCCGTCAGATCGCATGGAGAGTCGCCACACTAAGCACAAACATAGAAGAGAGAAAGGATATGAACGAAATGAGAAAAGGGTGAATCGTTCAAATGAAAATGGAAAAAAGCGGTCCAACCAAAACCGACGACGGCAGCCATCCGGTTAAGTGGTGGATGAGAAATATAAGTGGATGTACCCCAGTTGGACGCGGTTGCGATGGTTTAGTTTTGACGGGCGAGACGCGTCGGACAGCCGAGTGGAAAAGCCACCCTGGGAATGGAAACAATCTACGACTTCGGGGGTGGTAGGTGGAATGGGGTGAGAAACGCACACACACACACAAAATAAGAGGAAAACCCTCCCCTCAGCCGGCACAACTTTTGCGGCACAATTTATGCGCTGTGGAAAAATGGCTCGCCATAAAAAATGGAATTTTGGCAACTCCTGCGCTGGCGGGCCCCGCGTCACCCCCCGCGCCCCAGAAAACCATCACCCGGTCGCCAGTGGCCGTTTATTCGGAGATTTTCTGATTTGGCTTTCGCCAGCCCTTCGATCAGGATCAGCGAAATGAAATGAAAATCCCCGCAAAAGCGACCCCACCGGGTGGGTGGAGGGGGGGGACACGGACCTCCGCATCGAAAACGGGATGCAGCGTGAAGGTGGGGTGGATTCGTTTTCGAGCCGGTTTAGCGCGAGGCGAGAAGCGAACCGCCCCGAAAGGCGCCAAAGGATCAATCCGAGATTTTCCGGGGCGTTCCGGGGGGCTGCATTATCAGTCTATTTTAGGGTGGGACGGTCCTTTTCAAGCGAATTTCCTTTTTTTTGTTGTTAAGTACGCGAGCGGAATGAAAGCGTATAAAATGGAGAAGCTTTTTTTTGTACCGAAACTAAAAGTGGTTTGAGAAGATATTTCAGAGCTTACCGAGCTCACAGTTCAAACTAAATAGTTGCAAACCATCGACAACTATCGGGCAAACAATGGATCGGTTCAAAACCTGATAGATTCTATCGTTTTCGGTCAGCGAAAGAAAAAAAAACAAACGGTTGCTCTTTGAAAAATGTGGTAAAATCAAAACAAGCTTTTCGCTGGAAATCGGTCAGTTTCATTTGATCCGTTTATTTTGTACATTGCACTTTTCTTTTGATGCAAAGCCAAATTATACTTCACAATGCGGTGGAGAAAAATGATTAGAAACAGTCTGTTTGATCGAGTTTCAGATGTTAAATCCTTGTTAATTACAAGTTTAATTGAAAGTATTTAATCTATTTCAAACTTAATAGAACTCCATCTGAATATTTAAAGTATCTTACAAAGCTTGATGATCATAGGTATATAAGACATATAGAAAAATAATAAAAAGATTTCAGATAGCTTATTACTCATGGATTCATTTTTATTCCCTACACATCTAATTTAAAGAAATTTGCATGAACGTTCAATTTGCTTCCATTGCTAACGAAAAAACATTCACAATTCAACCTGCATAAGCGAAGCTCCAAGCTCGACATGACAAAAATGTAGCACACATTAAACTTATCGAGGAAAACTGGCGTGGGTTGAATTTTGCTCTTTCACCCGAGACGGAAACCACCCACACGCACACGAGTTAAATGGCCTCGGTTTTGCGTGGGCCACGGGCCAATCCAGCTTTCAACGAAAATGACGGCCGAACTTGTTTCGATCAACGTCGAATTTACCAACCCGAAAGCAAACGGATGGAGCTGCAGCTTTTTTCCGCTCCGGAGAGCAACGTTGCAAAACGATTAAAACAGCTCGGCCCACGTGCACCGAAACATTCGGTTCGAAGTAGATTATTTGGCTGGTTTCAAAAACTCGTGGGTGGAAAATTTTAGCGAAACAAATCGCAATCGCTCGTTGCCGGAGCGCACAGTTGGAGGTTTTTAACACCGGCCAAGCACGTGGGCGCGAACGCAATCGAAACGAAGCAATCTCTTTGTGAAGAGGAGTTCTCTTGAAAGATTATTTCAGAACCCATCCATCACGCGGAGTGCGCGGAATATATTGCCAATCCGAACGCGAACGGAAGCAACCATTTCGTTCGCTCATTAAAGTCAAATTTGTCACACGTCGGCGACCATTTTTCTGCCGATTCGGGGAAAAATCCCGCTGGTGATGTAACATTTCACACCGGTAAAGGACATCGTTCTCGCGAGATACACGTTCTACACTCACAGTGTCTGTCTTCCTTTTCTTCTAGCGATAAACGGCAAATTACTACCCGAAGTCTCCTTCTCGGCGTTTCTTCAACACAATCTCGCCCCGAACGGATAAAGACAATTGCATGTCAACGCAAGGGGAAGGTTGTTCAAGTTGTCTTCACCTACGGCGAATGTTTGGACCAAGCATTCTGGTTCGTTCTGTTTGGCAGAGGAAAATAAAATGAAATCATAGAAACCGAAGCGGAAAGTAAAGAAGATTCATTCCGTTACGAGCCGCACACGAATACGCGACATCCGTTGATTTATCGGCGATAAATTTGGTTCCTCTCGAGCCGGCTAGAGAGACGACGCCGTGCTTTCTTTCGCTCGGCAGAAGTTCTTTCGCGCGGTGTCCCTCAAACGACCTTCGGGAGGATGCTTCCAAAAAGCGCAGCGGCTCATATTAAATCAAAACGAACGTGAACGACGCGACGGCGGTCAAGACGGCGCAAAGAAGCGGTCGAAACACCTGGATGGGAAGGGGGATGTGCTCGCTTACCTTGATGTCCCGCGGTTGTCGCATCTCCTGCCGCCGCGGGGAAACGCCGGGCTGATCGGAGTAGACCAGATTGCGGACCGCACCGCGGAACCGGGGCTCGAAGATGACGCTCGGCAGCGCCAGCAGGGCCAGCTTGGTGTTGTACCTGTGTGTTGTCCGGGCCGGGGGGGAGAGAGAGACGAAAGGGAAGAGACGAGCGTGAGAACACAGTTGGCAGGGATTAAAAATAATAATAATTTCGCAATTATCCTGGGATTAATCACACTCCTACAGCTGCACAAAATGGCGGAAACGAGAAAATGGGAAGTGATAAAAACGAGTTGAAATTCTTCTTTACGACCTCCTCGGCACCTCGGAAGCCCGGTTTGGCCACGGGACAACATTTGTCTGTATGTGCGTGTGTGTGTGTGTGTTTGTGGGTGGGTGTATAAATCTCTCCGTGTACCAAGTGGACCGAAAGATGCAACATTTTTTCTTCTCACACTGCAAACATGGTCGGTTTTGTTTTGTAACGTTACCCCTCACTCTCGTTTTCATGCTTCCATTCTTCTTCCACCAACTACAACAAGTCACTCGCAGCGCTTTCTGGCCGTAGTTTATAATTTATCTCTTCTTCCTTCTTCATGCCGCCCTTCCTCCCCTCCGTGCGAGTGAGCTTTTCCTTTTTCATCGTTCCCAGGTGACCAATCTTGTGAGATTCGTTTTCCCTTTTCTGTCTCTTCGCTCGCTCGCTCGCCGGTTGCTTCGGTGTCGAAGTGTAGGAGTTGGTACTCGTTTTCCATCTTTACCACCAGCACACCCCACCCACCCACCCACCCACACGCCTCAGCACTCCGATTATTTATACAACGTTTTGCCCGGGACGCAAAAGCGGGCGTTGAGCTTTGACTTGACTCGCAAGGACTGATTATAAATAAAAATAAAAAATGTGTCCAACGCAAGATTGGAAATCCTTTCGTTGATTTTTATCGCCCATCCACCCAAACCGCCCGCGAAGAGTGGGTGAAACGAGGGGTGGGTGGATCCATGCAGCCGTCACGTTTCCGTCCTTTAAACGCGTCAACTCCTTCAAAGCCCTCCCCCACCACCCCGCTGGTGCGAGTTTTACCGAATGTTTCCTTTTCCGAGTGGTGTCGGGGTAGGTTTTCCGGTCGTTTCTTACCGGTTTTCTTTCTTTTGGGGGGTGAATGGAAGAAAATGAAACAACAAAAAAAATGGACGACAAATGCTAACAACGACAACACAAAAACAAGAAAACAAGACAGACCGGGGCACTGCCGCCGAGCCGGGTGAACCCTTATTAAATGAAATGTAAAACAAAACCCCCGAAAAGCGGAGCGAAATCAACGCATGTCGCGCGGACGGCTACACTCCGAGCGGGCCGCGCTGTGAGATACGGCCACTTTTCACCCACTTGAGATAGGAAGTTCTTGGCAGTTTTATGATGCTGAAGCTGATACCGTCCCTTTTTCTTTCATTTGGAATTGTTCCCTTTTTTTTTAGTCTCGTTGCCTTGGTTGTTTAGCATTAACAAAAGAGGACGGATGATTATGGGTCGTGCACTCGATTTCCCTGGCGTTGTTCGTCCCGGCGCATCGTTCTGCGTTCCGTGTCTTCGCCGGCCGTGATCCGGAGCATTCGTTGGAATGACCGCTGGTGTGGGTGGGAGAGGGGGAGGATGTAGCACACAGCGCCCACCACCTTCACCGCCTTCGCCGACGAGCATCGAGATATGTAAAGCATGCCGCACGAAAGTGGCCACATTGTGCGAAATGCCAAGCATCTTCTTGTTATAAAGCACTCAGCATCGGTTCGGGGCGGGGGCGAGGGCTCGGAGCATGAGCTGGCCCGAATCCGTACTGTGTGCCATGAATAATTTACATAAACTTTTCTTTTTCCCTCCCCGTGCTCGGTCCCTTCTCGCTTTGTCGCACCGAACATTCCACTTACGAGCGAAAACCCCGAGCGAGTGCTTCAGACGCATGCCAGCAGGCACTCGGCGCTCGGCCCGTTTGTGCGTACCACTTCAGCAAAAATGTTTCCCCCTTCCCCTCACCCACCCCGCACGCCGGTCAATTACATCCCCTCGGGTTTGGCCGGGGCAAGGATCACCGAACACCGGGGGGAATTTCGGAATACCATTGTGCGAGAGCATGGGCTCCCGGTGACCGAGAGTCCCGCTGAAGTCCGCTACCGATGGCCCGAAATCGTACGGCTTGCTCGAACAAGAAGAAGAGGGAAAAAACACGGGTACCGAAACCTGCGACCACCCAAGGTCACGGCGGCCTTTGTAAAGTTCGATCCGAGGAAAATCCTTCGCCTGCGAGCACGAAACTCCTCCCGCGGCGTGACAGTGGAGAAGAATATTGTTTTATTGAAATTCCTACACGTTTCCGCTGGTCCGAAGTCAAGTGAGTTCAGGCCCGGGGGTCGGCAAATGTCCACTTCCCGATGAAATGATAAACCGTTTCACAATCGTGTCTCGCTCCGGATGCCCGCGCTGGGAATGGGCCAGTCACGCTCGCTGCCAGCTTGGAGTTTATTGCACACTCTCGCAGTGTGGCCGGCAGATTGGAATTCCAATTATATATTAGACGTGAAACCTGTCAAGCAACGCAGCAAACCGAATGACATAATTATTCCCTGACCCTCCCAACCGAGCCGGTCCCAACCGCAGAGGGTGGAAAATGAAAAGGAAAGTTCCGAAACCTACGGGAGGCAGCTAACGACTCGAGGATAACGGATAAATTCGACCGGGACCCCACGCTTTCGATCGTACCAAACAAGCTTGAAATGGCCGTATGAAATGAGATACTATATTTCTGCCGACTGAAATAGAAAATCAATTAACCAGATGCTCTCATCTGACAAGACTTTTCCCTGCTTCAGGTTTGTCTTCACAATCAAACAGTAATAATGGGTTTCGTTTAATCAGCTCTTTCTATCGCTTAAGCGTTCAATTCACCAACTAAAAGGGTAAGCTTCGATTCGGTTTCGTAGCGGAAAACAACGTTATCGACCAGCGTACCACAGTCAATTAGTCAACGGATTGTCAACTGCACGCAACCCCAGGGAAGAAGACCAACGGCGTGGTGCATAATTAACGAGCTTAAAAATCATCTCCGTCCGCCGATCGGCGTTTGCTCATTATTTTTCGCCTATCTCATGGCATTTAATTGCTTTTCCGTAAAGTTTTCGGCCAGCCTTCATAGGCCTCCGAAGAGGCTTTGCAGAAGAAGCCCTGGATTTGCAAAACGCGGCGCCATTACGTCAACCGAATTCTTCGAAAAGCCTTCGAAGCATTTGTGCCGTAGGGATGATTGAATCAACCTTCGGCAGCTTGTCTCACGAGCCGTTCCCGGAAGTGGTTTTCTGCCGCTTGTTGGTAGATTGAATATTTCACCCCAACTGAACTGATCCTCAAATATTCAGGGAATCGCCGAGAAGGTCGAAAGAAGCACGAAAGTCAGCCTTTTCGTGAACACTCAAACTCAAGATGCCAGTTTGGTTGAATGTTACGAGACTTAAAAAATCGAACCCAATCAGCACAACTAATTGCCAACATTTAAATGATGGTTTGAAAAGAAATGGTAGCAGGAAAAACCCTCTCTCGATACGAGATATCCCACCCGATTGGTCGAAACTTTTCCTCGCCCCAGGTATCGCGACGTGTTGGGAAAGCTTTCACATTTCGCTGCAAATCGTCGAACCGATTCGCACCCCCCCTCAAAAACTGAACGGGTTTACGCTCCTAATCGAACTCGAATCGAAACTGTGCACGTGCGTGCGTGCAACATTTTCACCGAACGGCGACAACTTTTCGCATTGACTTCGCAAACAGCGCCCCGTGGAAAAACATGATAGAGAGATAAAAAACGGAACGGAAGTGTGAGCGTCCAGAGAATGCGCGGCGGAATGGGTTGGAAGGAAGAAAAACGAGGTAATCAGAAAGGCTATAGACGCTTTCACCTTTAACCCCTCCCGGGGTGCCGAGCTCGGGCGTCTTACAACGTCGCCGTCGGCTGCTTGGGGAGGGAGAGGAGTGGGCCAACGATTACATCTATCATCCTGGGCCGGGTTTCCCGAGGCGGCTGAGTGGAAAGCGTGCGTCCCACCGAAACCTAAAACCGCCCACCCGTGGCGCGGTAACATCGGGGTGCTTCGTTTTGCGGTGTTGTAAAAGTGTGAACCACCAAAACCACCTCTCCCCCCGCCCCGTGTGTCAAGCTTCCCGACGCGGTTTCCCCGAAGCCGAGCTTACATCATCATCGGGCCAGGAACCGGGAAACACTCCAGGGCAATCTCCTGGTGGAAATGGCCACGCATGCGGTGCGAAAAGCCTTCGGTTCGATACACGTCCCGCGAAGGGCTCGAGCACGACTCGGATTATCCTGCACGTGGGGAAATGTTTCCCCAAATGCCCTTCTCCCCGCCCCCCAGTCCCTGCTTCAATGGTGACATAACGAGGCGGGAAAAACTTTTCCAACGCACGTTTATGATGGAGTGAAGCAGTAGAACAAAAAAAAAAAGAAAAGCAAGATCGATGGGCTGGGCTGGTGGTGGGAGACAGGAGCATGGACGCCGTCGAAGGGTGCGCCTAACGGTGGGGGCGGTATCGGGGCAGATGATCGTAGATTATTCACACACGAACGCACGGAAACAACGCGAAAAGCACAGCCAACGCGGTAAAGAAAGCTTCAGCCGAAAAATAAAGTATCGTTAGTGGTAGGTCACGAAATGAGAACTGCGAGGAAACCATGGAAACACAACGGGGAAACGAGGAAAAAAAAGGACAATCCCACGGTGGTTAACGGTTGCGTTATAAATCTCTTCCTTCGATCGCATTTTTCATCGCTCGCAGCACCGCGTCACCATTCTACTTTCGGTTGTTTTCCCCCCACTCGCTTTTCCAGCGTTTCGTCGTCCGTCTGCGAGCCTAATGGAGCCCTCCTGATTTTCCATTTTCGCTGTCACCTTCCCGAACGGACGGGCCTTCGCTGGGTGGAAGGGGAGAGAGTTTGACCCGCGAGCCACAAATGGCGTTACTTTAACCGTTCGGTGTGTTTTTCCGGCTCGGAAGCGTGCATTGTCGGTTGTTCCTTTTTTTTCCCCGCTCCTCTGTTGCTCTTGGCTGTATTTGTTTTTTGTTTGTCGTCTCCGAGTATTCCGTCTCGGTCCATTTTTAGCGCACGACAGCCATTCTTTTTCGTTTGTTTTCCTCTCTGGCTGATGGAAGGTTTCTTCAAAGAGACTGTTTTCCCCCTCCGGGGAAAACGCTCCGGCTGAGCTTAATTCCAACCGAAAAAGGGTCGGACATTTTCGTTTTTCATAGAACAAACAAACAAATTCGCTTCCATCCCGAGCCGGTTTAACCGGAGGCCCTGAGCGTAACGGTCGGACAAGGAGCTAAACCGTTCACTTTAGCATGTCTTTACACATCATTTGACACGGCCCGGGAAAACCACCGAAGGTGGTGGCGCGAGATGAATCCACGAAGCGTGGTACATCAAATAGAAAACGCAACGCACCCGGGGTGGGTGCGAAAACACAACCGAGAGAAAAAGGAAAAACAATGAACCCTTCTCTTCGGGGGAAAAAAACACCACCCTCTTGGTGGCGTCTTAGGCGAGCGCACAACGACACCTACATACACACACTGATTCAATTTCAACCCTTACCTGCCCACACCGGTGTGCGGCTGGTTTAACTTTTCAGGCACGTGCCGAAGCACGTCGTAAAATTCGTTGAATTATGAAAAGTACACAGACCGGACCTGTTTGTCTTCGTGACTCGACTCGAAATAAGATGAATGGATTCAATTACTTTTGAAAGGATTTTTGCCCCATCTTGTTTAACATCCCTTTCACCAGGAGGCTTTCGCGTCGACATGCTTTCGACATTAAAGGGCGGCTTTTGCGAGTGTGACACTGAAAACAGTGTCGAATTTCCATGGGCCAGGCTTCCCGAAAAAAGCAAAACGGAAAACGTATATTGAAGCGAGATTCCAAAACACACAAAAGCATCCTTAAAATGACCCTCAAATAAAGCAACTCAGTGTACTTCTAGGCCAAGGATGAATGCACCTTTCTTTGTCCGAAGTCGTTGGGTTTCTGGTCGCTTTTTTCACCCTCTCTCTCCGGTTTCAGTTAATAGTTAATACTCGTTGTGCAGTTTCGAGCGACATTAGACGACGTCGGGCTCACGATGGTCCTTCACGGAGTCGTCCTTCACGTACCGTCGGCTGGCGTCTAGGTCGAGGTCGACATGGAATCATTGCTCGTGTATCGTATTTCGTGCCCCTAGAGGGAGCCCACTCGGAGCTCTGCACGCCACCAAATGCTTCATTGAGTATTCAGCTCCGGTGAAGGTCATTACACTGCGCTCGTCCTTTGCCAGCCCAGTCCGGGTAGGTGGGGGTGGGTGCTCTCGATAATCCGCTTACCCGTTGGCTAATGGCGCAGGAGAAGGTTAGCCCGTTAGCAGCCCGGGACTCATAACCCGTTTTTCCACGTTTTGGTTAAGGTACAAACCATCGCTCATACACCATCGAACTCTGTGCTTTAAGCTGGCTGTACTGCACACAAACTCACAAATACTCACACACTCATACGATAGACTAATTAAGAAGCGTTCTTCACGGACTTTTCGCCCGGTTTGAATCGGTTCGAATTCCTAATACACATCGATTCTCGGTCGTCCACATTTTTCCCGCGGACGGGATTAATTGGGTAAGTATGAGCTCCGAACATCGAACACGCAACGGTGAACCAGACCAGCGCTTGACTTCTCCTCCCCCCCCCCCCCCCCCCCCCCCCCTGCCGGACAATGGCGTTCGGTCGTCATTCGATCAGCTTCATTGATTACATCCTTTTGCGACGAAACGTGCAGCACGATTCGTATGGTGTTAATGACGTGCGGACGAGATGGGACGGAGCCGTGGGAAAGCAAACTCGATTGATTCCACCTCATTGATCGCTTTTCCCAGCGTGGCCACCGACTCATTAGCCGGGCGAAGGAGAAGGGATTTTGCCCACGTGGGCTTTGTGTGGGAAAATTTCATTGTAGTCCCGAGAACTTTTTATTGCCGCGAGCGTCCTGTTAGAATTAGAACGTAGCGTTGAAGACCTGCAAGGTGTTCATAATGAAATCTGTTTAAGAACGGAAAGGATTCCAAAGAAAAAATCTTGCATACTCTTCGTGTCATAGTTGTATTACAAATGGCCTCAATCTTTGGGAAATAAAGCGCAGAATCGATCCACATTTTTCATAAATTTCCACACGGCTCCGACCGAAGGCTGTATGTGTAGCCCTTTTGCTTGATTTATCGTCAAATATTTATCCCGAGCAACACCAGACCATAAAAAACAACCATCACCCATACACATAATAACGCCGGTCCAGTTGCCTCATGTTCATTTGTTTCGATTTCGTGCCAAACCCATCGCGTGGAAACACGACATTCAATCTCGCCCGCCTTCACCCGGGTCGAGCCCTCGTCCCCGAGTGCCGATGTTCACCATTTATCCATTAGTACACCGAGTACGAGACGGGTGTCATCACGGGGAGAAAGAAACTTTTCCCACATGGGCCTGGGATCAGGGCAGAGCAACAATTTAGAACAAGTTGGCCATGCTTTGCATCAGAGGCAGAGGCATTTTTATTTTATTTGCTTGATGTAATCAAATCGTTCTTGATGGTCTCGCTTATTCTTTACTAAATAAATTAACGTTATTTAAAAACCAACCTTTGGCTTACACTTCAGTACTGATTTCCCAATTTAAGATTAATTATTTTAAATTAGGACGCTTATGAAACGAAAATATTGCTCTATTAAATCTGTAAAACCTGTTCAACCAATCTATGCTCAAAAGTGGTCACGGACTGTTAACTGGCCACAAAGACAATACTAAAAGAAAATGTTTGGCATACGCTCGACGTTGATGAACAAAAATCTCTCGCCCAAGCAGCGTATACCTCATTCATACATTGATGCATTTGCAGTGCGCTTCAAAGTACCCAGCTACATTTTCTGTTCGCCTGACCTACTTCTGGCTGGTGGTGGTGGTGTTGTGGAAACTTTCCGGACACCCGGATTCCAACTGCACCCAGTACCGCTCCACTAATTAAAAATGATATGTGAACGGATGCAAATATCCACTGCAGCAACAATCTTGCGACCTCTGCCGACCATTTCCATTTGCAACGAGTTTCCGAGTGTGCTTTTCTACTCTTCCCTTGCATCCCATGCATGAAGTGCAGCCACACGCTTGCATTTTCGTAGTTTTCACATTTGCTTGGAGCGTTGTGGTTTTCCACATTCTCATTTGTATGTTATTTTTGTTTCCTATTTTTAGTTTTTTTTCTCTCTGTGGAAAGTGTTTTAATTTTGGTAAACATCTTACTCCCAACCGTGGCGCCTTTTCCCTCGGGCGCACAGCGTAGAAGCTACTTCACCTCGCCGAGCACGCGCATTCTCGGGCTGTAGTGTGAACCCGTGTACCCGGAGCGAAAGGTGCAGAAAAGTCGGTGCGTTACTAAATGGAAAAAGTTTTCCTTCCAAAGGTTTTCCCAGCCATAGCGGCTGGAGCTCGTGGCAAAAGTAATGAGAGGTAGCGGAGGCCGCCACCCTCGCTGGCAGTATCTGTTCCGGGATCGCAAGCGAAGTGGTCAAAAGGCACTTCATCCACGGGGTCGATTAGGGGTTCGTAGGAGGTGAATGCGAAGCAGCGTTTTCCCGGACGCGCCGGATCGAAACATGCCGCCGTCCGGAGGAAAGGTAGCAACTTTGCACCATAAAGATGTTGTACTTGCTGCCGTGCAGTTGCTGTTTCGCGTGCCAAAACAAAAACATTTCCGTTGCTTCCCTCTTTCAGCAATCGTGGGAACGGGAATTATACGAATTTTTGCACCACCACCACAATGTCGGTCCGGACGAAGCTTCGCTGGTCCACAGAAACTACGCTGAACACAAAGTTGTACCCCTAACTACTCAAGAAATCTTCAGTAAAAGCATCGAGCACGGCGTAACTTACCAATTCGGCATGCCACCAACGAACACGTCCGAGTTGGTGGCGAACTTTCCGAACAGAAACTCCTTCCCTCGCGAGCTCCGGCTCTGCGACACTCCGTCCACGGTGAGGGTTGTATGTTCGTCGTTGCGCAGCACCTGCCATGGGGGAGGAGGGTGGAAGAAAATGCATAGAAATGTTAGTTCGTTACTGCAATGGCACCACTGCGGAATGTATTTAGTGGCGTGGTTAATTAAACCAAATAGATGGAGTGCCCCGATGGCAATGGATGGAAAGCTTCCGCTCAAGGACGTCGACTCTTGTTTCTTATCTTTTAATTAAATGTTCATTATGCAATTCCATAGAAAAAAAAATGTTTTCATGAAAGGATCAACCGAGAGCTTATTTATGAGAGAAAAAAAACTGATGAATGTAAATAGAGAAAAGAAATATGCTAATGGTTGTTGAAATTTTCTTCTCCTCAAACAAGTTCCATAAATTATGTAAAACCTTAACGTTGATAATCTCATAAATAGAAATAAAATCTTTATACAATATATGGTATTTCAAATAAAACGTACTTATTTTCTCACAGGGACCATCCAGAACTTGAATTCAACCACATCGTCATCAAGTTCTCTAACCTCATCTCCCAGCCAGGGCTTGCGTTAAAATGGAAGCCACAGGCCAATTCCCCCCGTAACGTAATAAACTCCAAGTAGTGGAGGAAAATCGAAAGCGTAATTCGAAAGAAAATGTAAGACAGAGAACGGGAGTGCTAGAGAGAGAGAGAAAGAAGTTCCTCCATGTGGCATGCACGGCAGCCGTTAGGACAAACGCGCCTTTCCGTAGCTCGGATACGCTCATTTTGCGGGATGACGAGCGCCGCCGACCGAATGAAGTCGTCGGAAATGATGCCCGGAAGCTATAATTCCAACGCCCCAAATGTATTTACTGGCATTCGATTGGCAAACGCTGAGATGAATACAAAGTGCCACCAAAAGGGAAGCATTATGGCAGGAAGCAACAAACAAAACGGAAAATCCTCACGGCACGCAGCCGAGAAAGACACGGGGTCTATTTTCGATGGCTCTGTTGATTGCAATCGTTATTACACACTCGCACTTAATTAGTTTTTTGGTTATCGTTATTTTTATTTTACCACTTTCGAGCCGATCGACCCTCCTGCTGGCACTCAATTTGTCTCGATTGGCTTTATTTGCTTTGCATAAACGCGAGGTTTGGTTTGGCGAGTGTGTGGAAAATCGTTCGTTTAATGAATCTCAACTGAAACCGGGGCAGGTGAGCCTTCATTAAGATGGGTTAAAAGACACGGGTTCCCTTCCCTTCGAGTCGTAATGGAACCGCAAAAGAGCGTTCTCTTTCATTGCGTCGTTAGCCCATGGATTCGTCCAAGCAAAGCGACTACAATGGTTCGACTCGAAACCACTCCTCCGTTCCATCCGGATTAATCCTGGTGTCGTAGTCCTCGTGTGCGAACGTCCACTTTTCGCACCCCATTCCGGAGCGAGCAGGGAAAATAGGTGTCACACTGAGACCGGTCACGAAGCACCCAGCTTTCCCCACCACCTCGGGCGGTCGGATCGGAAAAGTGGAAAAGAAAATCATATCCTCGACGCGCCCGACGCACCCATCGGTCTCGTCACTAATACACGCACACACAAACACACAGCCAGAGTCGACCGAGCGCGCCGTTTCCGGTCGACTGATGGCGTGCGTTGACTTAACCTTTATTCCTTATACATTTCCGCCCACCATGGGACGCAACTGGAAAGGGGAAGGAAAAGCGAACCACCAGACATCGAGCATAGACGGTCGGACTGTCCCGTCCGTCTATAACTGAAGGCGGATGTTTTCGATTCTGTTGGGGAAACATTTTCCTTTCCGCTTTTAGACTCGACCCTGCCCGTACCACCGCGTGTGGCCAATGGACCAATTAATAAAACCCGTGATGCTAGTGACGAGCTAGCTTGGGGTTTGTTTCGAAAGCCCACGCACAACCTTCGTTGGTTATTTTCACAGAAACCGGTCGGTTGTCGATTTTGGTGAGATTTTATTAAAAACCAGCAGTAGCAAACCTTTCCGAAAATAACCTAAAACGAACGCCTACGTGCGCACAAAATTGGCTCAAAGCCGACGGCGAACGCTCGTCTTCGTGGCTGCCTTTTCATTTCCGTGTCGTAAAATATCTCCGAATGATTATTTGGCTCTCCTCCGCGAACGCAGCGTGCGATGGGTACGCTCGAACGGCAATATGGACGGGCCCGGAAGCGGACAAAAGCCAATTCTCACCATTTAGGTCACCGGGATGATGGGACACGCCGCCTGTCACACGACTTTGCGAGTTTTCAGCGCCCTGTGTGGGAAAATGGGTGCTGATGGAAGCATCGCGATAAGGAAAAACGAAAAGCAAACAAACAACTAACGGAAAGCGTAAGCCGGCCATCTCGCTGTTTTCATCTCGATGGACATACGGATATCCTTTTCGTTTTCCTTTTTTTTCTGTCAGATTTCCCATTCAGGATGAATGCACCCGGTGACAGAAGCACTGAGAGCAAAACAATGGGCCGGAAGAACCCGGAGCCGGGGCGCCTGTCGCAATGAATGTCGAAACAGTCGAATCCAACGACGCGCCAGTCTTTGATCTACGCTGAATATGGCGTTCCATTTTTGTCTGTGTCCTTTCATCCGACGATCGGCTATCGTTTGCGGCCCTGGCATGAGTTTTCCCCGAGGATTTCTTTCACATTCTTTGGCGCTTTGTTTTAGGGCTCACAAAACGACGTTATTAAGATTACTTCTACGGAAAATCGCCTCCCGCCCAAACGCCCGAAATGGCAGCCATCATTCGGCAAATTCCATTGTCGTTTCGCGCGAGAGCGTAATTCGATGTCCCGTCGCTGTACATTTTACGAGCTCCGGGGAAAAACCACCCCTAGCAACGTAATGAGAACTCCCTTCTCCCTCTTGGGCCGAAGCTCGGTGGTTTCGCAAGTGGCGAGCGGAATTGTCTTGTTCTTCCCAAATGACCAAAAACTGGCGAGCCGTGACGGGCCTAAACAAGCCACTGAACCACTCAACCGAGGGTGGACCCTTCCGTGGATGAAAAGTCGAAATCGAATGCTCAAGATGCATGAAGCGGTAGGCTACAACATTCGTTTGGGAGGGAAAACTAAGAAGAGGAAAACCCAACATCCAACCGATCGATTCAGCGTATCGATGGATTCTTCTTCTGGGGCTGGCTCAACCCGATGGGATTAGGGTTTAATTTCGTAAACCAAGCGAAATCGCTCTGCTTGTTCACGGCGAACGAGCGAATATTACCGAATGAACAAGCTATTTAAGCGTCTGCGAGGGGTATTGATTTTTCCAGTTTGTGCATTCGTTTCAAACTTATTTTAAAAAGACGAAGAAAAAGGTACGCCATAGGCGGTGCTTGGTAAACCAACAAGTTTTTCCAACAAATAATTTGTCTTTGTGCTATGAGTGAAAAAGTTTACTTTATCCTAACGGTGTTGAACGATTTTGTAAATGTTTAATGTTTAATATTTAATGTTCAATCGTTCGAAATGAGCTTACGAATATGAGAAGCATATCGGGTGGCTTTTAAATAAATTACTCGATTCCTTATTCTTTATTTTCAAAATAAGTTTTATGGAATAAATTAAATGTACAGATGGTGCAATTTTCATAATAACTAAGCGGTCCTTCCTAAAACGTTCGGCCATTAAAATTGTATGGTAATTGTATGACCGAGGAATATACAATTATTTTGAATGCTAAACAAAACATGCTTTCCTACTCAGTATGCTGAAATGTATGCTTCTTTTGGCTAATATTCTTCAGCCAGCCTTTTCCAACGAACTGCAACCTCTTTTAACAAACTGTGTTCGCTTGCAACAAACACTCTTCTCGTCGAGCTCCCTCCAGGGCACTTCAGTGGTGTTCGGGCTTACCGCATCGTCCGGAGCACACACTCACGCAGCACTTCTTCTCAAATTGAAGTGCGAAATTAAAAGCATGCACATGTAAAATGTAAATTGATTCCCGCGCCGTACGCGTACAGCGTGTGCGGCACTTCAACCGAAAACTCCCACCGACCAGACCGAAAGAAATCGCAAGACTCCGGCGTAAGGCCGTGGGTTTTGTTGGCGCACTGAAATGTAAAAAAAAAAAAGCAAACGCGCCAAGCAAACAGGTTCTGACAATATTCGTTCACTTTTGGATGCGTGGGAAGCTGGAAAATGCTACCGTCGTTACCGTGACGTCCGCACAAAGAATGGTTCATTCCTCGCGCGTTCTTGGCCGCGTCCCCCCACCGTGCCCACCCATCAGCATCGGTGGAGCATTATGCTTCATTCAAGCTATCAAAATCCCGTCCATCATTCACCGCAACACTCTCCGGAGCGCACGATAAGCTGCTCCGCTCTCGCCGACAATGATCGGCCGAATTTACATAAAACGTTTAAAACGACTTCCGCCGCGGTGTACGGAGATATTTGAGTAATGTAATGGAGAACAGGGTAGCCCGGGGAGGTGGGAGAGGAGGGACCGGGGGAGAATAGGCCCAACGGTACAATGTACTCTTGTCGCTCGTTAAATGAAGGATGCTGCCCGTTAGGCAACATGCCATTTCTTGGCGAACGGAGCCGCGTATTTGTATAGGCTGGAATAGAAGTAAAGGAAACAATTTCAATCATATTTCGGAGCTGTAACACGAGAAAGGACGACCGAAGTTCGTCGTCACCGAGCAACGGTTCCGTTTTCCGCGGGTTCCGACCGCCCTGTTGCGTACGCCACCGTCTCGTTGACAAACGAGATGTAATTTGGTAACAAACGAAAATGAAATTCCACCGTATTTCCGTATTTGATGTGTGTAGCAAACACAAATCATCTTCTTCTACCGCATTAGTTTAATTGTATTAAATGTATAATGAAGAGTGGTATTCCGGGCACCGGTGAAGGTACACAAATAAGTTGAATAGGAAGTGGGTGGATTATTCCATTTATCTAATTGAGAACGAATAATTGCGTACATTTCGTAGAACTTGCGTAGAAACAAATATCAACACGGTGAAACATGTATGGGAGTTTCATTTGTTTGTTATGAAAGTGTTTTCTAAGTAAAAATATTGCTAGTCAGCTATAAAATATAAATTGCATTATTTTTTATGCGCAATAGGTTGTTCCGCAGAATTTTTGCTGCTTCACGTATACAAAAGGGCTATGTTTGTTTTCCAAGTATGCGTCTGATACAAGGCTATTACACTTTCTACGTAATTTCCACCGTATATCAAATAAACTAAGGTTCTTAGAATTGCTGCTTTCTAAAGCAAAACAGAACAAAGTCTTATCTACATGAACACCTACTACGTAATTTTCACCATATATTAAATAAACCAAGATTCTTAGAAGTTCAGTTTACTGAAGCAAAACAGAACAATGTCTTATCTACATGACCGAAGCTTATTTACATGAACACCTACTACGTATTTTTCACCATATATTAAATAAACTATGGTTCTTAGAATTGTTGTTTTATGACGCAAAACAGAACAATGTCTTATCTACATATAAACGAATAGGTGAACAAATCCGATAGTCTTCAAGTAAATAGTTTTTAAACTACCAGATGTGTAGGTCGTTTAAAAACAAATCCAATGAGAAAATTTATGGGAGAAATAATGGCCAAGTATATTAATAGAAAAGAAAAAGTCACGATTCAATAAATTACATAAAAGAATTAAAACGAATAAAAGAAAATAATCGTAACGATTAGTCATCTTCGTTGAAGCGAAGTTATCTTCGTATGATTGTTCGCCTCAATCTATCTATTTCATTGTTTTTGGTTTCGTTTTCCGTAGAAAGGTTTGCAAGCAATAGCAGAAAACACGCTTTTTGTCGGTAAATCTATTCGCCGTCGGCACGCAAGACTCACCTGAACTTTATGCCAGTGGCCATCGTGCAGGTCCCGGCCGACGGTAATGATTTGTGCGCCCCCGCCGAGATTGTACCGCAACCGCAGCGCACCCTCGACCAGCTTCAGCTCGAAGAAGTCGAACGTGCCGCCATCGTCGGTGTAGAGGACGAGCCCGTTCGGTTGCTCCGTCTTGAACTCCAGCTCGAGCGACCCGTTCAGCCCGGTGTACCACTTGCGGAACTGGGCGAAGCTGGTCTGCGACCCGTCGAGGGTGAACCCGGAACAGCCGTGCCCGAGCTGCGATAACAGTAGGCCGAGCAGCAGCACCTTCGACAGCCGTACCGTCGCCATGGCAGTGCTCGCTAGCTTCGACGGGCTGAACCACGCCGACGGTCTCGACGGCGAGGGCCTCCGTGGCGATGGCATTTGCGATACGGGTCCGAAGCTGTCCGGAACCGACGGATCAGTCATCGGGGGTCGCTGGCAATGATCGTTGCTTTTATTGTCCACGCTGGATCCCGCGCTGCTCGGGGATGGGATGCCGTCGCGTTCCGTTACATCGCAGGAGGCGGCGGTGGCGGCTCGGTTGCGAATGTTATTACTGCTCGGGCGATTAGGGCGATTGCTAATGCAATTACTGCGACTTTGACACAGATATGGCCGGCTCGGGTGAGCACAATCCGCCGGCGAAGAAGGGTTCTCGTCGCTCGACGAACCCGGAACGCGCAGCTTTCTCGAGCATCTTTCCCGTGCCGGGGAACCTACTCTAATCACTTTCGGGCCGTTCGAAAGTAGTGCCGTACTTCCCGTAATGGCCCCACATCTATCTCCCCCGCCGCCCGTCTCGGGACCTCCGCCGCGGTCCCGCTCACGGTCCGTCACACTCACTTGCAGGCTTCGCTGTTCCTCACGCACCGACGCCATCTTGGCTTCGCTTACGTTCCGACGCTACTGCGTTCAATTTCTCTCGCGGTCAATTTCTCTCACAGCACACACACACACCCACACTCACACACGCGTACACAGAGCCACTACCTGCCGCTCTTGTTCGCTCCCGTTTTTTTTTCGCACACTTGCACGTGCACCTTTCGCAGGTTCGCTTTTGTCGCGTTCTTTTTTGTGTGTTTCCTAACAAGCATTCCACTCTGCCATGCTCACGTACTCCGTTAGGGTTTTCCTCATCACTTGCTCAGCATCAACACTGTCTCTTTGCTTCGTTTGTTTTGTTTTCTTTCGTTTTACTTATTTATTTCCATTTTTTCAACACGACATTTCACTCAACATCACAATAAAGATAGCCATGCTAGGACTAACATTGAACACTAGTTTTTCTATCTTCACTGAACACTGTTCAACACTCCGCTAGCACTGCGAATCATGGGAATGAGAATTTTGTTAACGCCGCGATCTAATTTGGACTGTCTTTTTTTCATGTTGTTTTTTTTATGAGAAAAATAAAGAAAAACCGAAGATGTTGGTTTACTTTCACTCAGAGCACTTCGATGTATACTTTAATATACGTTTAACACAAGTTCTAAATGTAAGCAAATTTATAATACTTATTGCTGCTGGCCTGTTAACGTAGCAACTTTATTTGCCTCCCACAATGATCAACAAATAATAATCAAACATCCTATTCCTACGACCACAACATAATAGCAGCGTGGTGCTTTAGTTTTTATGCACATTTTATGCTGAGTGCTTAAAGGTAGAACTGTTCCCAACACGATAAAACACCATGCGCCTCCATTGGCAGTGAACTAGCACAAAAAATATCGTATTTTCGCTCCCACCTCTAGTTGTACCGAGAATAAATACTTTTCAACTCTTTTCCACACATAATTCAATAACTTTGAATGACTGGTTTCACTAGAAATAGGGAAGCTCAAACGGCGGCACCGTGGGAAAAAATCGCAAGCCAGGTGTGAAAGGATGGCGTAAAATATCCTGATTTCATCAAGTACACCCACACCTGCAAAGCACACCAATTCGGCACCTTTTTGTCCGAAACGCTCGCACTCACTCTACCGACACTCCGTCGACTAACAAAAGAGTCCCCTGCTGGAGCGTGAACCGTAGTAAAGTGCTTTTCACATTATTTCGCACACTCAATGATGAACCAGCAGTGCTACACAATGAAAGCCCTTCGAGCAATACTACCACCATCACCACCACCACCACCACCACTACCACCAAAAGCGTGGGGTTTTCATAGTAACATAGTGGTTCTAAAGGCCGCTAAGGAAGTTGCCTCTCGCCTATCGCGTGAACGGATGAGCTTTTGGGAATTTGTTAACCTGTTCTAGTGTGCGTGTGAACGAGCATTGCTGTTCAGCATTTTCCACTAACGAATTTCACCAGCACCAACACAGCCACCCCTTAAAATTAACCCCCAACATGTGTTTATTCTACGCACGCACACCAGCGCACTCCAAATCTTCACATCATCAGCTTCTTTCTCTATCTCACTCTCACTTCCTTTCTCTCTTACCCCAACTCTCTTGCTCCATTCCATCCCCACCCGTCACCCGTCCGGTTAAGAAGCAACGCCAACTTCCGTTCTGAGCGCGGTCGGTTAGCTGGAGTTTTCCTAGCACAGAAATCGATACGAAAAATCCTTGACTAGGTTACAGGCGCCCGAACAGGCGCACACACTACGATAGCGGGCTGGCTGGCCGGAGTGAAGACAAGAATCTCCCCCTCCATCGCATCCGACACGAGCAGTCCTTGGGAAAATTTCGTTCTTAGTTCGCGCTCTCACTCTTGCATCCCGTTTTTCCGCTTAACAGTGTTACGCTTCTCGTGTGTCCACTGGTGGTGTGTGAAACGGAAAGAAAAGTTCATCGATGGATTTCTTTTTTTTTGGGTTATTTTTCCACCACTCCACAACTACTACCACTGCCGCTCGCTTTTCTTGTTTTAGATAAATTCTTTACATTTGCTCTCAGGGGGAATGGTTTGGAAATGGTTTCCTCCTTTAATACGCTGCTTCTTTTATTCCTTCCAAACTCCGACACCTCACTCGTATGCATCATTCAGTGTGTTATCCTTTTCCTGCTATTTCACAACTTCTAGTTTGCTGTACATTCGTTGCTTGCGACCAACACGAATTGGGACACCGAGAATTTCCACCTTGAGGGGTTATGAAAACAAACAATCGATTGCTTGCTTTCGTGTTTGCTTTTCTCCGCTTTCCACCGATATGTAGAGCGGATGAACTGGTACAAAAACGGAGCCGATTCGGATCACACTAACCAGATCAACACACCGGACACGCTTTCGGTGGATTTTTGCACGAAAAATCCTCCATACACGCACACACACACTCCACACACCAGGCGCTGGACGGTGAACTCAGTCACTACAGCTCGTCCCGACACATGTCCGGTCGCGGTCGTTCTGCATCGGGATACAAAGCTCAACTGCACTCGGTTCGACACTGCGGTGAGCACAAAAGTACATGAATCGAATCGCCGACGGATGCTCAACCGAAGCTTAGTACTATTTTTCTCCACCACTCACCCACACAGTGAAAGAGCAACGAAGGGGGAGATAGGAGCGGGTGAGGAAGAGGACACTCACTCACACAAACACAAACATATCCATGAGTGCGGTTTCGTTTGTTTTTGTTCGTAAATTTTCCAACAGGGAAAGCTCGCTCGGAAAAATGATTGGGGAATGTTTTCGTTCGCCGTCATCGATGGAACGATGGGGGGCGACTGGCAGGCGGTTGGGCACGCGGGAAATGTCACTCTAAAGTGCATCCAACGGCGTGAGCAAGTCTACGTGTCTCACCGTGGGAGCTGGATGGTGAGCAAGTGGCTTTGAATGCGGTTATTGAACGCAAAATAGATCAAAACCGACGGCAACCGATAGGGTGATAGCCGAACCGAATGTCATTGGGTGTGTAGGTGGTTGCCACTAGCTAGTGCTACCGATGGTTTTTCCGCGGTGAACCTGATGTCAAGGGTGTTCGCCAGCGTGCGTTACCGTTAACGGTTTCGGGCGCGAGTGGTAGGGAAAAGTTTCTAAAATTCGAACCGTGACCTAGCAAACCGTCCGTGAACTTTAACAAGTTCAAATAGCAGTAAAATGTGTTAATTCAGTGTGGTAAAAAAAATTTCCACATTTTTTTGACCATTTGAAGATTTGTTGATCTTTTCGCAAAAAATGATGAATTATTTGTTTTTGAATCAAGTTCATTCTAGCAAATGTTTAATAAAACTGAAAGTAAAAAATAAAATGCCTTTCTTAATGATTATCGGGAAATTTTTGAAATAACCATATTATAAAACAAATAACTTCACATATTTCCATTTTTAGCTACATTATAAAACAAACCAATTTTGGTCAAAGAAGAGAAGTAGTAACACACCAATCTGTATTTATAATCGTTATTAGTTTATTGTATCTATTACGTTTTCTATAAATAATTAGTTCAATTTAAAATTTTCATTCGCATGATTTAAATCATTTTTGAATCACCTTGTACTTTAGAACAAACTCCATCTCATACCTGAAGCCCGTGAGAAAGAACTCAAAAGGATGTTTCGCTGATGGTGAGAACTCGATCCAGAACAAAATCAATGCGCTCCGAATTCGAAGTAGTGCATTTCGCGCATGTGTAGACACCCAGCTGGTTATGCTGCCGTTTTTCCTAAGCAAACGAATAGAGAAGGGAGTATACCGACGGTTGGCACAAGAAGGATGGAAAACAACTGAGAACAAAATGGACAGACCGTTCCCCGTGCTCGCGCACACGGCCATTGTAGTAATGTTCTCGCAGCTGACAAAGGAGCATACAAATACACCCACGTGTCTGGAGCATGCTTTCACTCGCTGGCTTCAAACTCCTTGCCATCGTCGCCCGCCCTCGGGGACGCTGTAGAAAGGAGTCCAAACTGCAGCTGCTGCTCGTAAACGGGTTCTTATCGATTCGAACGGCTGAGTGTAAAGCTCAGTAAGTGCATTTGTAAAAGCTCTTGCGTGTGCAATTGTGCATCCCGTCGACCGCAAGCGCACTCCGGCCGTACTGCATTGTTGCTGTTTGTATTCCCGTGAATCGAGAATCCGGCTCGTAAAAGCTCTTCCACTCGTATGCTCTCGGTGTATAGTATCACGCTCTGTTTTTTGCCTTTCCTCCACGGTGCATTATATTGGAAAATTTCGGAACTCAAACCATGCACCATCAAAGGGAACAGCATCATGTAGAGTATCTCACAAAAAAATATATCTCTTATAGAGACGTAAGCACGTACACCTTCATCCGAAACTCTGTCAACTGTGGTTGCATTCGTTCGTTTGCGGTTCGATGCAGTTCCGCTGCAAAAAAGAAAACAAACGACATGAAACGCATCAATATAAATGGACAAAAAGAAAAAAAGGCCCGAACTGTGATGAGGGAAAAAAGAGCTAGAACTGGTAATACCGAAGGCCATTACGTTCGTATATAAAACGGCGAAAACGCAAACTTCGAAAATGAGAAAAAAAGAAGTATGGAAAAATCCCTTCGTAGGGCCATAATCGTTTCGGTGTGCCAGCGGTAAACGCTGAAAATGTCTGAAGTCGATGATGAAAATGGGTTCCTTCGCAAAATCTTACAGCGTCATTTCGACAACACTGGAGCACCACAATCTTGCCGTGCGCTTTCATCATTACATCCAATTCTATTTCCAAACCGAACTCGTACCGAAAGAGTGCACTTCAGCAAAACCCGCACAATCGCTCGGTACGGAAAGGAGGACGTGGAAAACCCAGCCTCCTATCGAATCGAAGTGAAGATTCAATGGGACGATTTTTCACTCGAACAGAAGGGGACCAAGAAGAGATCTATTCGTTTACAGAAGATAGAAATCTCTACCCATTTCAATAGCCTCCTCCTTGCTCGCCCTTCGCCACGGTATGCAACCCTCGGGAGGGAAATTGCACGGAAGTACTACCCTTTTACCCCTCGGTTGCCTTTCCGAAGGCAATCGTATTTTCGCAAACTCCGCTGGCCGAGCGGTTTAATTATGTTTATACAAATCCGAAAGCGATTCCGTGCCTGGGGAAAAGTATTTCGAAAGGATAACAACAACACACACAGAGATGCTTTACCGATGCAATAAGTGTACATTTAAAGGGAAAAGTTTTACCCTTAAAGCCCGGCAGCTGTATTGCATAAAACCCGTTTCTGGCTGGTGCGCCGGACCGGGGGCTGTACGTGGCAACAGGGGAAAGCAATTTCAATCTCAATATAATGTTGGTCCAATAATTGAAGAATTAGTTTCGAAAGTTAAATAGCTTTTTCCGAAAGAGCCGAGGCTGTTCTAAGAAATGTATGTCTGCTTCGATGAGTTAACCCAACATTTGCCTTTCCGACGCTTTGAGAGGGAAGTTTGGAGTTTTAATTTCGATTGCTACCCCTACGTACATAGTTTTCCACAGTTGATTGTTGGAATTGTATGTCACAACTCAATAATGTACACAATATAAAAACGATTAATATTCTTCAAGCACGTTCTTTACATTAACGAGCAGATAGTTTCGTTTATAGCAGATGCATTCTATTTCGAGCAACGAAGCCAAAAGTTCAATACATACACACCCTGCAACATATCCTTTCTGTCCCCCGGCGGGTTTGATTTGCAAAGATTTGTTCAACGTAAATCAGAACCGCTTCGAATGTAGGTCGTTGAATCTCCCATCGCTCCCAAAGTCTTGTGACTGCTAAAGTTTTCGCGCGTTCACGAAAGTAACGCAAAGTGGGCTGCTGACAGGTTTAGGGAGCTGTCTGTTTGGGCACGTTTTACAATTGGATCGCCGAATCTAACGAATGGCAGTGTCCCATCTCGAACACGACTAGACAAGGTACGGCGAAGAGTCTGACGAACGAAAAAGAAGGAAAAAACCTCAACCTCAATCACTAACCTCAATCTGCCGACGCTGCACAACTATGTGGTAATGGTGTTACGGGAAAAGAATGGAGCCCGACTTAGATGTTAGCACGGTGGGGAACATGTTTTCTCCACCCTACCTATGTTCAAACGCAAACACGGATGGTATATGGTGTTGGACCACCCAATGCTCCCTCAAGCTTGTCACAGGATAAAAATAGCCATCTCACATCCAGTATTGACTTAGGACGGATCAATGGACAGTTGCATGTAACTATCAAAGAAACATCTCCGCGGATGTAGAAGAAGACTAGAACTTGGTGAAGTGACTGCCAGGTAAGAGAATGATAGAAACAGGCCAATGGCATTATAATGAATGGTTGTTAGATTTCTAGTTTATGCTTTTTACTTATTACAGAACGCATTTCTTTTATCGTAACTCGTCATTAAAGTAAAACAGAATGAATAAACGCAGTGAATATTTCTTCCATTTTCATTTAAACTTTTACCGCCAACCACCCAGCAATGATTGCCCTCAAGAGCATACCATTGTAAGCGTACCATTGACCGTAAAATTGGATGGTGAAATCAGTTGCAACTAATAGCGTTAGTGCTACACCAATACCCAAACAAACAGACTCACTAATCTCGCATCGAAATCTGATCGATATGGAAATACAAATCCACTCATTATGAAAACTCCCATCAGAATTAGCTTCATTACGGCGAAGGGCATCATAACTTTTATCATACCTTCGATTTGTTTCCACTTTAAAGCTCACAATGTGCGACAAATAAAGAGCACGTCATGCCGCTGGCGTACCGTGCCATTATGAGACTAATGGGTGTTCGTTGTTTCCAACCGATAGCACCCCAGTGCATGTGCCTTCATACGGCGACTTTGGCACACCGACGCTCCGGCAGAGTGCGTCCCGTTGTTGATGCTGATTATTTTCTAGGTCAAACGTGTTTCCTTGCGCCAATAAACTTACGGTACGGCGAAGGGGGATCCATCGTTCGTAAACACCATCCAACGTATTTGTCCTTATGGAAGAAAGCTTGAGTAAGAGTATATTTTTATGGCAAACAAGTAAAAGCTGTAGCATAGCTTTCACTGAAATGTTTCCTTCGATACGGAAGCTTACATAAGCTCTAAGATTTAAACAATGTCGTTGGTTACAACATGGTATTATCTTTAATGTTGTTTATTTGAACCCGTGAGAACCCGTTCCCAGATTAATAAAAAAACATATTCTTGAATACCATTAGAGGCCTAAATAAGACAGCTTTAGTTAGTAAGGTGATATTTTACTGCGATAACTTTGTTAGTACTATCAACGTCCCCATCAAGGAGTAAGACTCCGAAAACGCTGCTACTTAAGATGTTTGGTTCAAAATGACAAAGAAATAATTTGGATGGTAGGAATATTAGTGATTCACATACCAAGAACTTCAACCTGCATACTGTATTCATAGACAATTTAAACGCTAGCTTAGGATATGTCCATCGAAGGTTAGGACCGAACTTCTAATTGATAAAAGGTATTGTTGATTTTCGGAAAGGCCAAAGGGCAGGGGTTTTCAGGAGAGAGTGGAGTGTGTAACTAATGCATTATGAACTGATATGCTATTCTTAGTTAGCTCTTACCCCTTCAAACTGTCAGGAGCTTACATTAAGACCCACTTCCCGGTATCGAACTCGCTGGCATCACTTCGAACATCTGACCGATAAACGGTTCTAGGAAAATAATCCCATTTTTTCCTGCGGTGCCCATGTTACATAACGACATAATCCGCCAGGTTAATTGTACCCCGTTTATGTTCCATTGACCTAAATAGGAGCGTCGGGCCGAGTCGGGGACGAGCTTGCCCCTAACGGACGGTGGGAATGACCTCGTTTCATTGATAAAAATCCTGCACCGAAGCACGGCCCGAATCGCACCGCGGCCCGAGTCAGATCCGACGTGAAAGGATGCACTTCTCCCGCATCGATCTCAGCTTCCGAGTGCAGCAGCGCTTGGAAGCTGGTAGCAACGCGCTTGCAGCTGACACTGGCAGCCGTAAACAAGGCGGAGCTCGTTTTTCGTGCTGTCGTGAATGAAGGGTTTTATAGCTCCCTGCAGGGTGCCTTTGCGCAGATGCGAGAAGGAGGAGAGTACCCAGTTCTGGAGAGAATAAGTGTTGCCAAACGGTATTAAATTATGACGATTCAAATTGATTGGTGAAATATCCCATTTTCGGCCGTTATTTTTCAATGCTTTTATGTTATACTGCCTCTTACGTTATATAAACATCATGTTAGAAAATGTTAGACATTTCTCAATCGATTATCCGAATAACATCAGAGTTGTGATAAACTAAGCATTCCCATGTGGTTTATAATTTAAACTCTGACTATCCTATTTTTCCAACGATTACCGTTGGATTTTCCTCTAACATTCTTTCTTTTGTCCCAAATCTTCATTCATAACAATCATCCGGCACTCCCTAAACCATTCCGGAGAGCACACGGTAGTCTTTCTCTCGAATTGCCCCAACCCAAGACTCGATTCGTTCCTCAACCGTTCGGCTCGGAAATCAACCGGAACGGAACCGAAAGCGAATTGAGCGCAGAACTCCACAGGGCGCCTCCATTCATCGTCAGTCCAGTTTCGGCCGGCAGTGACAGAACAGCAGCGCTAGGACCCGGAACTGCCACCGTCTGCACCGACAACACGTCCTGCAGCGCCGACAGCACGACACACAGGCGCGGTTTCCACGGCTCCTCCCGTTCGGCGGTGCACGGGGAGTGCCAGGCACCTGCTTTACCAACAACTGCCCAACTCGTGGGGATCCGTGCCGTCACGCCACGCTCGTTATTTATCTACTTATTTATGGTTCATCCTGTGTGCACAGTGGTCGGCGAATCGATGCTGAGGACAGCTGCGTTGTGTGCGGCATACTGAAAACACGGATTGAGTACTTCGTTCGCCTTCTTCGAAAATCGGCTCGTGGCTCTGGGAAAACCGTGAACTATCGCTTGGTGGTGGTGCATTTCCGCTTGATGAATATCTCGTGATTTTCGCGCACCAACGCTTGCGTGTTATTTGCTTCTCAAACACTTTCCCCACCGGCCTTTTCGATAATGCATTCGAGCGAGCTTGTGCCAAAGCTTACCGCTGGTGTCGCAGCACAAAACCTCGAATCAGCTGGTTTCACCACCGACATACCAACCAGTCACTAGTGTTACGCGATCGCGATCGTGATTTTGTGTGGTCCGTTCCAACTTCGACAATCCTGCACTAAGGTTTCCCCTAAAAGTCGTGCGAAGACTGTTGGTCGACTTTTGGCAGCCTCCGGAAAAATCATCCAGGCGGAAAATATGTTTTCACTCTGCGCAAAGCCGGCCAACGCCAGCGGCTCGTCGAGGGCGTCGCAACAGCTGCAGCACGGTAAGAAGAAACATGTTTCTCGCCAGATAAATGATGACGCTCTGCTTTGATATTAAATGGCCCGCCTGAGGTGAGCTATGGTTCAATCGACCATCGATCAGCTTCAGGCACAATTAATTGTCACAAGTACTCCGAGCGGGGTAGATGGAACGCTTGGAAGCAAATATCCAAGCAAGCGAGACCACCTTATCCATCATGAAGCTAGCGCCTTCTTTAAGCTCAGCACAAATTGCATTCCTCTCCAAACTCGGAGGCTCGGTATTAACGACTCCAGGTACTTGACTGGAATTACCCTCCACTTTCAATCTAATCCATTTGCCGTAAGGTGAGCGCAGCCGGGATTATGCAAAATGCAAAAAAACAAAGCCCCATTGCGTACAGACAATGCCCCTCGAGGCCCTCCTCCCCCTCGCAAGCTAGATACCGAGGTTGGGCGTCGGCTGGAACTGGTCGATGGTTTATGATGCCGTGATTTATGGGCGTGATTATGAGTTCATTACGCCCGCGAATTGCCTTTTACCGGCGCCATCCTGCTCCCTTTACCCCGAGGAAAACCTCCGCCCCGACTTCGTTACGCAAAGTCAACGATGACGAAAAGGCCCATCCAGTGGCGCGGATTTTCACCTTTCCGAGTTCCCGATGGAAACCATCCATAGATCAACGACGAAATGATGCGAATAACGATGATTACTGCCAACCATTTCTCCCAGCGTGCCGGAGAACCTTGCAACCGTGCCGCGAAAAGCGAGTAGGCAACGATCCGGTTTCGATTCGGGTCGCTTCCGGAGGTACCCGATTACGGGCCGATTAGCGTTCAACAGAGTCTAAGGTTCGCTCTTCATTGCCGCCGTAGAAAAGCCGCCTTTTTGTCGTCGCGAACAAATTTTAACGCGTGATCAATGGTAGTGATTAGAACTAATGGCATTTATTCGGCGTACCTTGGGCGGTGTGACGCTTTTCACGCACTTAAGTTTAATACACCTCAGCCCGAACAGCAGCAGGAAAAAATGTTTTACGGAGAAATTAGGCAGTCTCAACCGGATCGTTGGAAAACCTCTCCCCCTCAGTGGGCGCAACAAGAAGAAAAGTAATGAAAATAATACACCGTCACCGTCGTATCCTTTAACCGTCCGTAACGACGGCCATGAACATAAATCTTCCACCGTCGGATACCTCCATTTTAATGGCTCTCTTCTTCTAATTCTTCCCATCCCACTGTCTACCCTACACTCCCCCCGACTCCCCACCCTGGCATAACGAACATGCCAAGCTACGTGGTGTGTAGAAGAGTGCTCAAGTTTTGAATGTTCATTAAAATTTATTTTAACGATCAAACGTAACCATATCTTACGGTCACACACAAAGTGATTTCGAGTTTTCCCATCCCGTTTTTCACTGCCGGGAGGAGAAAGAGGTAGGCCCTCCGCCTCCCCCGCCACGGGTGGCCAACTCTCGATCATTGCTCTTTCCACGCTGGCGTCATCATCACCGACTCTTAGCACGTGAACATAATCGCCTGCACACATGCGTCCCCCTCCTGCCCGCTTCCGCTAACCGTGGGACGCTCCACTTTCCTTCTTCTTCCACACACTGGCACAAATGGGCCAACGATGTAAACGTGTAAGCTTTTTCCCGTTAATAAGACTACGGAACGCCATAACCGTTCACCGCACGGAAAGGGATTCTTTAGGGACCCAAAGACGCGAAACAGCTATAGAATGGGCAAACAAATCTGATTTGAAGGAGATTTGTGTGAATAAGAATAGCTCGTAAATTTCCGGTCCAAAAACTTGTTGAATTTTCGGTTTGCCCAATCTGTTTTTTTGTTTCCCCCGATTCCGATGTTCCTTTTACTTCTCACCCTGCTCGGTTTACAGCTGGGGTGTAGCGAAAAGTTTTTATTTTCCATTTTCCTAGTTCTTCCGGACACTTGCTGGCACCTTGCCAACATTCAAGAAGTTTATCGGATTGTTTTTCCACGCTCCCTGTGTTTGCCCGCTGTTGATGGAGAAAAGGTTTTTAAAAAATTAATATCTTTTATTCACAAGAAAGAGATGTTTTTTTCTTGCGCTGAGGCAAACTTTACACCTTATTAATTTCACAAACTTTTTCTCTCGCTAGTTGACCAACGGACCAACACCAGTGCCCATCGTCAAGAAAATCACTAGATTTGCGATCGACTGGTGATCGACTTTCGAAACAGATGGGCGAACGGAAAAACAAACAGCTTTTTGCTGGAAAGTTTTATCCTGCCTTCTCTTGTGTATTTTTCCCGGTTTCAATTGCATGATAAACTTTGCTGCCAATTATCTATTTCTGAGAAAAGAGAGAGAGGAACATTACGAACGAAATTAATCGCACCGGTGGTTTTCCTTGGGTCACCGGAGACCAATGAAGGGCAGAAACTTTCGTCGCCTGCATAGATTCAAGTGTTTGTCCGTTGGTTTAGCTCGGGCGGATATTTCTTTTTATCTATTTCTTTTTCTTTCATGTGTCCTAGAGAACACCTTTATGAGGTGTTGAAAAATTTTCGACGTAGGTACCTCCCGTGTTTAAAGTGGATCAATACTCAGCAGGACCGTGTCTTCGTGAGGTTCCCATTTAAACGTCGACCCCGTCCCATGCCATTAGGTCAGTTTCTCGGCCTACGAAACTTTCATTTTGCCGTTTATTGACATTCCGCTACGTTCCGCCGGTCGCACTGTGAAACCTTGGGCGTGCATTAACCTTTTTTTCCTCTCTCGAGCCCATCCCGCCGGGAAAAGCGAAACACACGAGAAATAGCAAAAGCATTCCATGAACCATTTTACCGTCCCGTCCGGAGAAAAAGTCATGTCCAGCATCGGCCGGCACCGTTTGCTAAGGCTCCTCCATGCGGGTCCAGCCAGAAAGGTTATAACCGGATGGACAAAACACAACAACAAAAAAATGGACAGTAAAATTGTACAAAATTAAAGCACCGAAAGGATTTTTGTTGCTCATCCTTTTGCAATATGTTTTCCTACGATATGATATAACGTTTGGAAGCCCCGGTGGTAGACCCAACACTCCTAAGGAAACCGGAGAGCAAAAGAATACCCACGTCGGTAGCTGCTTGCCAGGAGGAAAAAAAAACCCATTTTATGCCGCTCCGATGGAAAGCTCCAGTCTGGCTTTTGACCTCCCGTATGCTCCGGTTTCTGCTGGGCAGCGCAATAATAACGCGATCTCGCACTCCCGGGGTGGAGATAGCGAAACTTTCATCTTTACGATGGCGTTGATTTTTATTACGACATCCTCCGATGGGCAAGATAATGAAAGTGTTTTTTGCTGTTGTTTATGCTTCCTTTTTTGTGGCTTTGTGTTCGTGTACCGTGTGGCTGTGGCGACATGCAAAAATGTGCGCGCCAAACAACACCAGCTTTATAGTTGGGATCCTTTTCGAAAGGTCCCCCAAGTCATGGCAAACCATTTTTCCATCCACCGGTCAATTTGCGCTCCGAGGGAAAAGATAATTGATTTCGACAATGATTCGACAAAACTCCACCTGTTCGGCGAGCTTTCGCCTGCCAGGCTGGGAAACCTTATTGACAAATTTTACCGAAATTCATCACTTCGCCGAGCGGCACGCGGAGATGGAAGCAACATTGTAATAACGTCGATGCCAGTTTTCCGTTGACACAATTGTAGGGATTGAGCCGAGCTGGATGAATAATTAGAAAAATAGTAATAATGAACGAATTGATAAACGAATGAATTATGAATGCGAGGCAACGAAAAATTAAAAATGAAATTAATCGCTAGATAGTTGGCAACGAAAATTAGAAGAGCGATGGCCTACTACTGAACCGAGATGGATCTGCAGATGGAAAAAGATGGAACAAAGTAGACATTGAAAAACGGAAAGAGTTGAACCATCAGTCTTGTGATTGAATTTGACGAGAGTGGATAGTGAAAATGAAACAAGTAGTTGAATTTGGATGTTGAAATATAATGAAATAGAGAAATAATCCGTGAGATCACGACAATGGCGCAAGTCGGTAAAATATAATGGCGAAATATTTGAAGAGAGTGGTGATAATTAAAAGCTTTTTGTTTTTATTTTAAAATAGGAAGTGATATCTTGTTGTAGCTCTTTACTCAGAGTAAGGATGGCGTACCATATTAATAGAATACCCCATATTGGAAAGTTTATTGCAGAATAGCGATTATATGTCGCGGTTTTTCTTTTGTCAAACAATGATGCAAAATAACGTTGAATTAATATTGATCAGGTTGTTAATATAATAGCGATTGCCTTTCGAATAATGCTATAATAATAGCGATTTCGGAGAGTGAGATATATTGAGGATAAGGAGAATTAAATCTATGAGGTTAACATCAGTAACAAAAAGTGTTTCGTAAATATCGAGGTTTGTGAAAGAAACTAGATGGTGGTTTCATATCAAAGATGGATTGCTTCCATGTCATTGGAATAATTTATGTTGTTAAACTTTCTGTGAAAGATAGTGATTATTTGTCGATGTTTTACACGAATAGTGGCTGAAAATTGACCAGATTGACAAGCAATTGTTATTTCATATTGGAGTTTTACTTCAGATAAAGTTATCGTTCCATTTCGTTGGATATCATGGCTACTAAACCAAAAGTTATGAGTTTTGCATGGTTCATTACAATTTTGTCTTGTGAAACACATTTTTTTTTTTTTTTTGACACCTTCTACGAGATATCGAGACATATTGGAAAAGTTGTTGATTAGTTCTTAGAGGTTAGTTGTTATAAAAAGAGCATTACATCGTAACCTATGGTGCAAAATAGTTACACCGTGTCGTAGGTATCGAGATTATTGAGGATTGGAGTATATTTTTGGAATCGTTGTGTGCAGTAGTAAAGTATGCAAAATAAAATAGTTTCATATCTTGTCTTTGAGAGACATGGATACGATTTCATAAGAGTAGATACGATTTCTTAAAATTTTCTCAGCATGGAGGACTGAGTCATTGAGGAAATTTCTTGCAAACGGATCAGATTCAATAAGACTCTCTGTGTGGAAGATCAATATGGAGATGGGAATAAAAGATTTCAGTATAGAGATGAGAATACAAGATTTCCCGAGTGAAAGACCTCAATTACTAAGTACTTCTCAGAGCGGAAGACACAAATGAAATATTCCTTGAGAAGAAATATTGTTATTCATAGAGGTTCTCAGAGATGGCGTCTCACGTCGAGAGAATAGTCAATATTGAAAATTGATTAAAAATAGTGATTAGTTATCGCGGTTTCTCGCCAAACAATGTTAGGGAAATGGCGTTGGTATAAGTTTGCTATACTTGGTCTTTGTATCGATGAATTTTTGAAGTTCTTTTTGTACACCTTCTACATTGTGGTATTCAGATAATTTTGGAAAGGTTGTCGATTGGTTCTGTGAGGTTAAGTAGTAGAAATATCGTCACTATAGTATCACGTATCGTATGGTACAAAATAGTTACACCGTGTCTTAGGTATCAAGATTGATAAGTGTTGGAATATAATCATCGAGTCCTTCTGATTAGTAGACAAGTAGAGTAGATGCAATTTTTAAGATTTTCTCATAATGGAAGACTTAGTATTAAGGAGATTTTATAGACATTGAAAGATTCCAAAGAAGTCCTCCTTTACTAAGTGCTTATCTGAGTGGAATCCTCGATGAAGTTCCCTGAGAGGAACGGCACAGATGCAATGAGGTGGAAGACCTCCTTTAAAAGGTGCTTATCTGAGTGGAATTCTCGATGAAGTTCCCTGAGAGGAACGGCACAGTTACAATGAGGTGGAAGACCTCCTTTACTAAGTGCTTCTCTGAGTGGAATCGTCGATGAAGTTCCCTGAGAGGAACAGTACAGATACAATGAGGTGGAAGTCCTCCTTTACTAAGTGCTTATCCGAGTGGAATCCTCGATGAAGTTCCCCGAGAGGAACGGTACAGATGCAATGAGGTGGAAGACCTCCTTTACTAAGTGCTTATCTGAGTGGAATCCTCGATGGAGTTCCCTGAGAGGAACGGCACAGATGCAATGAGGTGGAAGACCTTCTTTACTAAGTGTTTATCTGAGTGGAATCCTCGATGAAGTTCCCTGAGAGGAACGGCACAGCTGGAATGAGATGGAAGACTAAGTGCTTATCTGAGCTTATCCTTTACTAAGTGCTTATCTGAGTGGAATCCACAATGAAGTTCCCTGAGAGAAACGGTACAGATGCAATGAGGTGGAAGACCACCTTTACTAAGTGCATATCAGAGTGGAATCCTCGATGAAGTTTCCTTAGAGGAACGGCACAGATGCAATGAGGTGGAAGACCTCCTTTACTAAGTGATTATCCGAGTGGAATCCTCGATGAAGTTCCCTGAGAGGAACGGCACAGGTGCAATGAGGTGGAAGACCTCCTTTACTAAGTGCTTATCCGAGTGGAATCCTCGATGAAGTTTCCTGAGAGGAACAGTACAGATGCAATGAGGTGGAAGACCTCCTTTACTAAGTTCTTCTGAGTGAAATCCTCGATGAAGTTCCCTGACAGGACCGGCACAGCTGGAATGAGGTGGAAGGCCTCCTTTACTAAGAGCTTATCTGAGTGGAATCCTCGATGAAGTTCCCTGAGAGGAACGGCACAGATGCAATGAGGTGAAAGACCTCCTTTACTAAGTGCTTATCTGAGTGGAAACCTCGATGAAGTTTCCTGAGAGGAACGGCACTTTACTAAGTGTTTTTTTCCGATCCGATTAAACGATCCTTCGAGAGGAATGGTTTGATTACTAAGTCCTCTTTGAGTATATAAAAAAGGAAGAATAACAATGGTGAGGAGGAGAGAAAGAGTTGATACATAAAAGATATTTGGAAGGGAACACGTACGTTATTAGGATCTTTTCCGAGTTGAAGGAATTCTTTGTAAGGAATGGTAAAGATTAGAAGATATTGTCTGAGAGAAAGAACAATATGAAAATTTAAATTAAAGATTCCCCAAATTCATAAGATATACATATTCGGGTGGGAGACACATTTGTAAATATACTTTCTGAAAGGAAGTATTCATATGGAAAGAGATTCCCTGAGAGGAAGACACAGGGTTCTAAAGTTTTATTTAAGTGAAGGAATAGGTGTTTGAAGAAATTCCCTATGGGGAACGTTACACATTCCACATGTGTTCCTAAATGGAATACAACCCCAGGGAAACAATTGTTATTCATTCTTTTAAATTATAACTATTTTTCGTTATGTATTTGTACATCGCGGATATGTTGGATGTGGAGCAACGAAACGGATCCTTCGAGAATTTTTCTAGTGGACAAATATATCGTAAGAAGCTTCAATTTTGAGGATGGTATCGGGAACACGGCGTTATTCATCATCACCACCAACACAGTCAAACCTGAGAATCGGCGTAACTCGGTGCTAACAAAGCTGAAAAGAACCACGCAAAAAGCAGATCATCCTTAACGTTTGGATTGAAGACGGCTGATCAAGGAGTTCAAATACGCTGCTCGGGTTTGGCCTGTCCATGTTACTATGTTTGCCTATGTTCAATATTTCCAGCACTGTTGATAATTTTTCCAGCATGTTCGAGAGCACATAGTCATATTTTCTACGGATGGACGGATGATTGGAATGTTGTTGTAGAAACTGCGGCTGAAAGTTCTGCACAGAAAGCAGATCAACTTTAACGACTGGATTGAAGAGCCAATGGACGATCAAGGACAGAAAAAGGCCTTACAAGATTGTTGTTGAAGATATTGTTTTAGAAGTTGCAGCTTGTCTCGAAGGTACAGAGCGACAATCGAATGTAGACGATGTAATGGACGAAATCTTAGCGGTAGCTTCAATCGTGACCGAGCTAAAATTTCTGTATTTGTCGAAATTATCCCGAAAACACGAGCACTATTCAGTTTTGGAGCAGTCGGGATTGATAAGAAGAAACAGTTGGAGCATACGTACGGGATAGCTGCTCGGAGCCGAACTTATAATTCAACGGAGAAGGTAGCCTCAGGATACTAGTATGCGCAAAAAAGTTGTTTACACCTTTTTGAACAGAGACATCTTTCGACCCCGGATTCATAACTATTCGTGGATGAAATTCAGACAGCATCTGGAGTGGACGCAGTCCTGAATGTGGCCTAATAGTCTGCATTGTTTTGAGTCAGAATCTATTCAGAAATGACTTAACAACTCGATCAGAAAAACTGCACCTTATATCGCATGAACGGGCATATCGCAGAATCATCAGTTGTAAAGCCACGAAGTGATTTCTTCAAAAGTTCCCCAGAGTTCAATACCAAATACGGGGAGGACAAAGGAGCGAGAATTATAATCTGTTCGTCTGTGTGCAAAATCAAATGAAGCCATCGAGTGACAGAATCTAGGTGTTATAAAGGTTATGGCGGTTGCGAAATAAGAAGCACTCCTAGATGGATAAAGATTTCGTGGAAAGTTCCCCTGCCTTTGGGATATGAGCAACTTGAACGATTGTCCCCAAAAAGGACTAGTGAATGAAGTACGTAGGATACTTATTTGCGGACGAAGATTACGAGACGAAAGAACCCAATTTAAGGGAAGGAGATTATGTAGTGAAGTTATTACCACGAAGGACTAAGAGCTACTCCACTATCTCCAGCGAATATTATACACTATCGAATAGAGTACAAAGGTGATCATCATCAATGATTTCGGACTCGTTTACTAGGAACATTAACGTAAAAATGTAAACGGTTCGGAAAACAAATTGGGAAGCAAGCCATTAAATTGCATCAGTGGCCGATAGTAATTGCATGAATGGTACTAGCAGTCCTCAACTAACAGAACCGCAAAGAATAATTAAATAACCAAGAGATAACAGGATACGGTTATGTATCACGATTGCGATGGAGAGTAGAGGTAGTGGAGGATGTAGGGATTGAGCCGAGCTGGATGAATAATTAGAAAAATAGTAATAATGAACGAATTGATAAACGAATGAATTATGAATGCGAGGCAACGAAAAATTAAAAATGAAATTAATCGCTAGATAGTTGGCAACGAAAATTAGAAGAGCGATGGCCTACTACTGAACCGAGATGGATCTGCAGATGGAAAAAGATGGAACAAAGTAGACATTGAAAAACGGAAAGAGTTGAACCATCAGTCTTGTGATTGAATTTGACGAGAGTGGATAGTGAAAATGAAACAAGTAGTTGAATTTGGATGTTGAAATATAATGAAATAGAGAAATAATCCGTGAGATCACGACAACAATGAATGGAGAAAATTAGCATTTTACACGATATGCATTTCAATAGCGCCGTCTTCGTGGGGAAGTGGGTTGTTCTGCGTGGTTTCGCTGGGTTGAAGAAAAAGAAGGGAAAATTGAGCCATGAAACGTCCATCAATTGCCTTCAGCCGCTCCTTCTCGAACGGGAAGGTACCCGACAATGACAACGATCTTGTGCTAGGGACCTTGTGGAACAGTTACCCCCTCCATCGGCCGTTCGATAATTTTCACTTTTGTTCACAGAGGACGAACGCTTTCTTCGAAAACAAGTACCTGCTTTTCGCTTATGACTCTTTTCCCGTGACCACCATCCCCAACCAAGAAAAGTGTCGTCCCTGGCATGGACGTGGCAACATTTTCAACAGTTCATTACTAGCGATTGTTCCACTCGACAGGACTCGTGTAAGGACCTGGTCCCTTCCCGTTTTTTTCTCCCCCACGCCTCCAAGCGGACGCAGAAAACTATCCTGCCCAGGCGCAAGGACGCTCAACACCACCACCGACACCTTCGACCGCCAGCGGGCACTACAACGAAATCCTTTTTGATCCTCCGTTCCAACCGTGCTCCGTTCGCTGCGCTTCCGTTGTCTCTCGATGGGGCAACTGAATGCAAGTAGCATTCGTGCACAGTAGCGAATCTTGATGAGGGAAAAAAGTTTTCCCGGCGAAATTGTTTTACTTTTCCTCCGCCTCAGGCTGACCTACTTCCGGGTGAGCGATTCGAGCGAGAGATGAGCGACGTCTCGACCGGTCGGGGGGAAAAGGAGTTTCCGAATGCGAGAAATGTTTCGAGCATGCACTCGATGGAAAAATGGGTAAATGAGAAGGGGAGCAAGTTTTTCAACAGAAGAAAACAGAAGTAAGCAAATGAGTGAATGGAAAACGAGAATGAAAAAAATGGGAACAGAATAATCCAGAAACATCTCTTGTGCGCTTATTTTATGCACGAATGACTTTGAATGTTGGGAAAATGTGCTCCGCGTCCAGATCGCCCAGCACATTCCGCCCCGAAATGGTAGGGAAATCCTCGTTCGCATCGTAAGTGAGCAGCACGAAGGGCTCGGTACAATGCCACGACCACATCCCATAAATCGGTATGATTTTTGATCTGCTTCACCAACCACCCGATACTTCCCGATATCGCTTTCAGTGGTTGTTTTTCACTGGCGATATTTTTTACATTTTCCCAACCACAATGGAGAGCGATTATCCGATTCGGGTGACCTATTTTGCGGCCGTGGTTGAGTTCGATAAAATCAAGCGGTGCAGTGATTGCAAAAACTTCCCACAAACTTTGCTGCCACGAGCAGAACAGACCCCCAGCTTCCGAGGGGAATTTTCCCTCCCGTGGGGAAATCCAGTAAAAAAACATTCACCGTATCTAAATCATCGGCGCTTAACGGAACGGTTAACCACAACGCTCTGCGAACAAGTCGTGTGAAATCGATACCTTTAATTCAGGCGTTCGGGGGAAAACTTTGGAAGACATTCGGATGAATTTCGGAAACGATTTCCACGTGTTGAATACCGCTGAATAGACTCGACTGAGATACAAACCCCAAATGGGTGGGGTGAATGTCGAACATCCCTCAAGTTTTCCCACCTTTTTTCCCACACTTCCGCTTCCTGCGGTGGGCAATGGTGTGGAAATGATAAACATATGCGACCTAACGATGATACCTTCGTCATGGCTAACTAGCTAACATATTGGCAGGGAGGAGTGGGATGGAAAACCTCACCGAACGCCACCGGTGGAAAGTGTCAACCGAACGACAAATCTTTATATTTCTTTTACCCAAACGAACGGGTGGAAAAGCCCGAGACCCCCGGGCTAAGATTCGATCCGAAACGACCGCTTTACGGGTGAGTGACTTTGAATGGAGTAATTACACCGTCGTACGGTGAGCTACCTGGGATGATCAAAGCAAACGGGACCCCGGGTATGTTGTATTCCGTTTCCCTGTCGGAGTGCGGGTCGTTCCTTATGCTTTCCTTTTCCGCACGGACGGCAGAAGCAGAAGGATGCGTCGGTGGATGCCGGTTGGTTGATTGGTTTTGCATAATCAACCAGCGAAACCGGCGGCATTCGTCTTGGGAAAAGCTACTTCCAAGCAACCGCACGCGCGCCAGTCGATTACCGAGGGCACGGCTTGGATGTGTGTCCTTTCCACCGCTCCTCCTGAACCCAACTCCCAACCGTACAACCCATCGATCGTACAATAATGAACTCGGCTCGGCTATTGGCCAGCGCTGGAGGAATCGATGAACCGCCGGCAGAAAGATACGGACCGAGATTTTCCCACCCCGCACCCCACCTCGATTGGAGCTACTCCCGAGCTTCTCGTCTGCCTTGGTCTCAAATCGAACGATTGTTTCTCGAGTACCCTTTGAACCTGACGGCGAGTGGTTTTGCAAGGTTCGATTCAGGCCCGTCCGCCGCCAGCTGCGCTTAACTGCTCTCCACTCTAGGAACGCTTGTTCAGCAACTTTTCGTCCAAGTACCACTCGAACCTCCCCTTACTCTCTGCGATATGCTAATGAACAAAAGCTGCATTCCGGTGGATGGGAGTGTCGTGCGCAATCTTCCATTTCTATTGAACTCACTCGTACCCATTATGTTGTACTTGCGCTTGTTCTCCTCACATTGAGCATCTTTTCATGAAGTCATCGTTTGAAGACAACGGCTACGTTATCACGCTTGATTCTTTAGACTTTTATCAGTCTCATCTCGCCATCGATCGTGTCGGTCAGCTTATTTTATCTTTATTCATGCTTGAAATTTAAATTCAATACAAATAGCGAAAGTTCTAACATTCATGTATACAAATACATATCTCTTTCAAATGCACAAATCTAAGAACGATACAATAAGTGTTACCAAGTTAGCAAAATGTTGCATTGGCCTCCAATGACTTAAGCTGATGTTTATTTTTATATTTTTTAACAACGCGGATGTGCGCTACTTTTGTTACCATTTTGTAAGCTCACGAGAAGCATCTTATAACGTAAAAAGTTGCTATAAAATTCCTAACATCATACTAATGTTTTCATCCCCTTAAAAACCTTTGTATACATTCCATGATTATTCCATTTAATCATTTTGCTCCGAACTGCGAATGCTGAATCGGCAATTTTACATCTTATACCACTTTTTGTAGGTACTCGTAAAATGGAAAACACTTGAAGTATTTACTTGTCATTCTTAAGGCTTTGTGTCCCTCGCAAGTCGTCACGTTACACCGTGTTTGACCTTGGTGGTAAACTTCTGCACGCCCTTACGCCCCTTTAAAACAACAGGCACAAAGAAAAGAAAGGCTTCAAGAAGCCTAGAATTTGGTCGATCAGAATTTGTTTCCCCCTTTCCAGTCGTTCGTTTCCTTACACGCCGTCGTATAACTCTTTCGAGTCGGCTGGCGTGCCTTTGCCAGAGGACTCAGGAAATATTTACCAAGAATTCCTCACCTGCGCTCCCCTTCCCCTTTGGAAGCCTTCTGCCTTTAACGTTCGGTGCTCTTCCCGAAGGCCGATGTGTTGGGCCCGTGAAAGGGTCGGTCGCGAAAAACGACTATAAAAAAAAGCGTGGTTCCAGCCCCTTTCCGGCCCAAAACACGCACGTCGAACACGGGGAAAAGAACCCGGTTTGTGGAGAGGAAAATTTCAAAATGATACCCATTCCACGGCCTGCATACTTAAGCAGTGGCAAATGTTTACCGTCGAGTTTTTCACGCTTGCTCCACAGCCGGAGAAGGTAGGTGCCATCGTGAAAAGCGAGGAAAAAACCGGGACCGGCCGTTTCCCCGACACACCGGACGAGATGTTTCCGGGGTAAAGTAATATTTCCCATCTCGCCCGTGGCAAAACCCATCGATGGTCCGTTTGTTTTTCCGGACCGGGCTTCGAGGCAAATCAACAAATATGGCCGGCCAAGAATTCGGAATCGTCAGTGCTTTCCCTGGGTGTGGGTAGGGGTTTTTTCAACACATACTCATATTTTCTCTTCCGCACACGATCTGTATGTTCCCTATGTGGACACCGTTTTGATTAGCACCATGTGCTTCCCGAATGTCGTGCCCAATGATGACATTTGTCAACCTCGTGTGTCGTTCACACCCCTTCGACACCCGCTTGGTTTGAAACAAAATGTCCCAAAAGAAACATAAACCTGCCGACCCATCTTTCCCGGATGCCACTTCCCTGCCGCATGCGGGCAGGTTGTTGACAAATCGGCTGTGATATGTAATCGGCCGTGTGGTCATCGTGGTGGTAGTAACAAATTTCCCCGAGTCCTTACTCGCACGTCACGGAAAACAGAGTGCCCTATTCAAAGCGCATTGAATTCGTGCCCGGTCGTCGTGTGCAAAACTATGACAGACGCACATAACGCCCAAGATGATGGTTCCCCGTGTTTTGGTTTCTTTTTTCACCCTATATTCACTACCATACGATCATTGTTGGATGCTTTTTCCGTTTGTTTTTGGCGACCAGATACCCCGTCCCATTGCCGGGCGCCAGCAGAGTGGGCTCATTTGCATTCGGTCGTGTTTATGTCGGTCCACACGTTTTGCTGATGACGATCCGATGGCTCTTTACCACGGGCCGCACATTCCTTGCCAGACATTCGGACGCCCTCTAGCTCTCGACTGCTGGGTGGTGAACATTTCTGCCCTGCTCTCCACCCACAGTGTCGCCTTATGACACTACCAAACAACGACGACGACGACGACGACGGTCGGAATGACTTCTGGACAAAGTTTTCTTGATTTCATTACCCACTGAACCGGCAATCGGATGGAACCGCACTTCGACGGAACATTTATTTCAGTTTCGAATGGCAGGACATTGTGAACTTCTGCAACCACACGGCTGGTCGTTCGGCCGTCGTTCGGTTTCAGCCATTATCGCCAGTTTTACTGCACTTTTGTTTCAGTTAAATTAGTCCCATTAGCGTGGCAGACGTGAGGAAGCGGTGCGATCTCCCACGCTGGGGTTGCCGAGGAAGATCAAATCAGACTCGCCGAAACTACTTTCCGGGGAGCATCCTGTGACGAGTACTAATCTCTTCTTTTCTCTTACTCTCTCTCGTTTCAGGTACCTGTAAAAGTTGCAACTGTAAGTATGCGCCGAGCATCTAATTAAACGTATTCACATTTTCAACAGCATATGGTTTCAACCGGTTTGAATCCATTGAATCGCGAGAAAATGTTTCAGCACGAGCTTCATTATGGATCTATTCAGTCATAATTTAAACATAAAAAAGAAAATGACAACCTGTTTCCAGCAAAGTTTCGTTTGTCAAAAGGATCTCATTTAAATAAGATTGGTTTCACTTCAGGTGTAGCTTTGATACTTCTCGATGATGAGATTTCCTCTAAATTAAATTTCAAATCCCACCCGTGCATTGACAAAGCAAGGAGGAAACATCCCATTACCATTTTATCAACCAGTTACCAGACGATAATGCTAACACGGCACACACTAGCAATTACTGCGCTGATGAACCATCCATCACTCCGCGTGAAGTGGCATCTGCGCGCGGAAGAACGATTTACCAAATGAAGTTGATAAGCAGTTTTTCCACCGGCGGCTTGCAAAGTGATGCGCTAAACTGGATTAAGCCCTGCACCGTAATATCTTGTCCTTACCCTTTCACTCTCTCCCTCTCTTTCTCACTCTCTTACGCTCGTCTTTATCCATCATTCAAACGTCGTCGTCGACGTCGTTATTTCCCCCCGGTAGATTATCATTCTGCAAGTCAGCCCCATTCGTGGGAGATTGCAATGTTGCGCCCATATGATGCAGGGCAGAGAAAATGGAACGATCCGTGAACATGAGAAAGGATGTGAATTGCAGTTTTTTCATTCTCGTTAACAAATGCACTTTACAATCAGCGACCCGAATCGGGTGTGTCTGCGGACATAGTCACATCTGCAGAATAGTTTCATATCAATGTAACATTTATGTTTGGTGTTTTTCAAGCTTACATACCATCAGTGTTGATCCATAACATCCACTCTCACGAATTGGTTTTAATCAGTTAGCATAAATGCGAACTTTAGATTCATCATGCTTGCTATTCATGACGTTTTTGCTTATATACCTATTTTTATTCATTCGTTTCGTGTAGAAACTTGGAGAGAATAAAAAATTATGATGATGAGGAGGATTGCTTTTTCTTCAATTTCCATTCGCATGTCAATAACACGCTCTTCACAACAAACAGTTACACTAATGAATATAATTTTTGAAGTATTGCATTCAATCTCTAAATACAGCATTCAATCTCTTTGGTTGTTAAAATATTCGATATTATAAACGCATCTTACCTTTACTCTATGTTTTGATCTCTAGAAAAAATAGCGAAATGGAAACGATGAGGTCCACCACGGAAACCCCAGAATGTTCCTCTTTCTTCCATCCGTCGAACCGAGTAGAAGCAAATTACCTTAAAAGCCATAGAAATATATGATTTTAGACCATGCTCAAAATATGGCTGCGCGTTTCATCAATCGTTTCTTTCCTAATTCGATCAAATTGTTGCTCCATTTCGAGCAAAATGTGCCTTCTACATTCAACAAAAAACGAGCATCGGCTGTTCGCCATTTCGATCACGTTCCGTATTACGTTTCTAAGCTAGATATTCCGTGCTCGAGAAAACGTGGCTATTCGTTGGCCTGTATACCATGTGATTCGCCCACTCAATGCTAATGGATATGGAAAGGATGTGTTGCTTTTTTCCAAAGCTTCCTAGAACGAACTGGTAATGAGCGCCACAAAAGACCAATATTAACGCATTGATTATTGGTGGTTTCCTAAGCCATACAATCATAATTAATGTAAACAAAGCATTTTAATGGGCATAAATTCATGGTTTGTATTTTAATTACATTACGATCATGAAGTTTACTTATTAAACAATTTATAATGGTATAAGATAATACCATTACATTTTTAACGATAAATTAGAAACTAAAGATGTTTATTTCAAATAATTTTATTTTCTTAAATATTTGATACAGGCCGTAGAATTTTGCTTCTGAGTAACATGCTTCAACATCCACTTTTCTTATCGACAACCTTTTTACCTTCTGAAAGCGGCACATTAAAGCTTAAAGCCTCGCGTGGGCGAGGGTCACGTTAAAAAATACGCCAAAAACTTTGTGTCTAATTAATGTAAATTGAACCAGTGTCCTTCGCGCCGGCCTGTTCCACATGAAACATGGGTTGCCACACTGCGTAATGAAAATATTATAAGCCGACGTACATCATCATGGACCGGCTCTGGCAGGCACGTAAAACAAAGCAAATGGCGGCAACACTACCTCGCTGTGGTGAAGCGAAACTTTCACCAAAAAGGCACCAGAAACGAATAAAATCGCCGGCATGAGTGAGTAACGGCACGGCGACCGCTGCGACGACTGCGTGACGAAACGATGTGTCCCAAAACTGACGGCCGTACCTTTTTCACGTTCACGTTCGCGTTTTTCGCCACCCACTCTTAACCACCGGAATTTCGCCTGATTTGGGTTGATTGTTTCTACTTTTTTTGTGCTGCGTTCTCAACACTGATACCTCACACTCCGAGCAATGGCGTTGTTTTGTTCGCTTTACCGTTGGCCACAGTTTGTTTGTTTCGGGCCGCCCTGGCCCGTTCGGCTGCCGTTGACATGCCTAAGCCGTGCGGCTTAAAGGAGAGCTGCAAACTTTAATGAGATTGTTTGTGGCTTTGGTGATTTACTGACTCCCACAGGATTGCCATCATGGCATTCCATTTTCTTTTCTTTTTGTCCCCTCTCGGCTCAAATATTTCACCTGGCTCCATCCTAACCTAGGCCCTGCTGCTCACTTCGGTGACAGAGTGTTGGTATCTTGCTTCCATGCTGAAATTAATTTACAAAATCTTGTTCTTCCCAATTAACGGTTCTACTGTCTTGGCGTTTTTTAATTCAAATTCGCACCAAACGTCGTTAGAAACGATGCGGTAACATTCACAATGATGGACGTTACACAATTTCTTGATTCTGAGAATTAATTATTTTGCAGAGTGTATTTCTTTGCCATGAATCTAAAGCAACCAACTTGCCAAGCGTGAAACACCAGGCGTCTCCATTTGTTCACATTTTTATATTATTTTTATATATTTCAAAAAATTTCTAAAGCTACACCTTACGATATAAAAGGGTACATCTGGTTTGTTTTATAAACTTGAAACTTAAATCATTCAACTTCAAGCACTCCCATACCAAATAACAACTCTGCGAAGTTGCGCTTCATCCGGTCCGCTTAGTTTGTTGCACTAGGTAATGATGTAGAAGCGATTTCTGATGTTGATAGCAACGCCATCTACCTTAAAAGCCCTAGAAGTTTCCTAGAGTTTCCTGTGGAAAAAGGAGCAACAAATGTATCATCGTTATTGCTCACAATACTTTCCAGGCTTAAGGGGTGCTTGTAACTGCACCCAAGCACAATTTTCCATACAAAGGCAGCAAACTAACACGCCCTTTTCTATTCGATGTTCTTTTCCTTTGCAGCAACGGTAGGAAAACAGATCAAAGGAGGATACTTATTGCGCTACAAAAGTGAGTATTTTTATTTACATCCTCACGCTGTTTCTTCAGCTCGTTATGGTCCTTTTTTGTATGCTTTATATTCGAAAGGTAAATGTGAAAAAAACAATACTCGAAAATTAGTTTTCTATATTTCATCATTTCAAGTTTCTCTTAAAACTACTATTATAATATTACAATAAGTTTTCATAAGCATTAGGTTAAACAAAATGTAATTTTGTCGTACACCAATGTACAATACCTGGCCGTCCAAATATACATATACACAAAATTATAAGATCATAAATCCGACTGCAAATTGTTATACACATTTTAAAATGCGAAAGCCGTCCGTCGTATCCCTTTCAACAAACATATGTAAATCCTACACACAACAAGTATGCCACAAACTTAAGGTATGTTAACGTACTTCTGTCGCCTACGAAGAATTGGGAAAAGCCTTCCAATCAACCCACACTCCACCATCGAACCGTAGCATATCCACTGCGAAATTCTCATGTCACAAACCAACCGTGCGTGCAATTGTAATGATTCACATCCGAAGCATCGTAAATCTCCCGCCAGCCGCCAGTGCCAGGCAGGACAAAATTCCTTCGAGAGCCTTTCCATTCATTTTGCCTGCTTTTTTTGTTTTGTTTGCTTGTCCCTGTGCTACCTTCTTCTGCTATTCATCACTAAGAAAGGGCACTCTGCATACCGGAGGCTTCTTGGCGCAGTTCCGAAGAATGCCAATGAGATTGCCCGGATCTCGACGGTGTCTGTTGATCGACGGAGGAGCGTTGGGGATAGAGTGGGGCAGTATACTGAAACACGAACTATCCTGTTGAAGGTGAACTATAGTGCAAGCATCCTGGACGACCTTACCCTGACGAACCTTTTGCCTTAGTGGGCTGAGTATTGTATCGCGGAACGAATCGATACGATTACGCTCCGGTGGCATTGGATGAGAGGCACGTTTTCTCAACACTTCCGATGCACTGTTCGAAGAATGAAATTATGTTAAAGAGAAGCTAAGCTAAGCTTTTCTTCTCCAACTTATAGATAACATTAAATTATGTTGTTTAAAACTGCTATTTACAATCAGCTCTCGATCGTAACGATGAGTGACTCACACTAGCTCAGGTCAAGTATTTGCAAGTATCAATGCAGAAAACCAATTAAGATAAAACACATTCACGCTGAATTACTCATTTAAGTCTGAACTGCTGAAATTCCACCAACAACACTACTACTTGTTTCCGACTATAAAAGCCATTTTCATGAAAGGTTCTTGGAGCTCTATCTTCACTATTATTGTTGCTCGATAGAACAGCACACCCCATCGTCGAGGGTGCCCGCTGGAAGCTGTTTCATTTTCCTCCCTTTTCGCCTCATACCCCAACTCATCAGAGACCACCGTCCGCAAACAGGCGAAACATCGAGCGGACGCGACCGGAAGCGGCACCGGAAGCAGACAATGAACACGATCCATTTACGCCGAGCGCCGACGGTGTGAGTCGGGGTTTCCGCTCTCTGGTGCACGACTTTTCCCCCTGGGGCGTTTATGATATAATTTGATTGTCGCAAACTTTTACGTTGTCACGCGTCACGCCTCGGCGGTTCGAAGCACGAACTTGCGAGCCCAAGAATGCGACGACAAAGACAAATGACGGATGCAGGCTGCATAGTGCCCAACCTGGAGCTGGCGGAAAATGAAGCCACGAAGGTGCATCATCACGAGCCACGCGGGAACCGTAATTGATTGCTCGGTGTTGGCGTGTCGAGCAAGTAATTACAGTTGCGCCGGTACAGGCGGATGTTCCAAAGCAAGGAGGGATAACAGGGCCTAAGGATACATTTTGGTTCCATTCGGCCAACAAACTAGCCAATTCGGGCTCAATCGATACCACTAAAACCCCAGTGCATTCACTCATTTTTATGAATTCTGCATCACATACACGCGTGTCGTAGAAAATTTATAAGAAGTTCAGCTGTTTCTAAATTACGCCAATAATAATTATATGTAGTTTTTCAAAATAAACATATTCAAGAATACTGACTTCATCAACATCTAGGTTGACTCTATCATGCTATCCGTCACACATGAAAATTGATAACATTTCAAATAAATCCATCGTGAAGAACTTCATTTCATCCTTGGCTGGCATAATGCATAAAGTTGGTTTTAAGAAAGCTTATGAAGAAGATCATCAAGGCTTAATATTGCTCCGGGTAGGCAACTTTCCCTTTTATCGTTTCATAATGCACATGTAATCATTGGTTTATCCACCGCGCTTGTAAGTCTCACATCAACGGTTAAGTTCTCAAAACACATTGGAAAAAAGTATATCGATTTTTTCAACTTAGAGTTTATCGTACGATCGAAAGTAAAACAGCCCCAGGAACCTATATTGCCATAAGGATTTGAAGTAGCGGCGCTCTCCAACCTCCCATACATGTCACGAATCACCCAGGCAGGTCCACAGGTGCAAACACCATCGAACCTCGTGTATGTGTGTTTCTGGGTTCAGTATGTGTCAGAAGAGGTTTGGTAAATATTGGGTGCGAAGAAAACAAAATGGTTCCAGCATTGCCGGCAAGCACCCGCCCAGGTGACGAAGAGCCGGATGATGCGTGATGATCGGCTCAATGTTTGACACGTGAAGCAGAATTATTTCTCACCCTCTCCAAAACCGGTGGGTATCTTGTGTGTGTGCTCTCGTGCCGGGTTTTCCCGGAATGTTTTGCGTTGGAAAGGCGCAATAATGTATCCAAGAAGCATCGGTCTTGAGTCCGACGATAAGCCGTCAAAATGGTGTCTGTTCCAGTGAACGTGAAAAACCATGATTTTCCCCGGACGAAACGACATTCCAAGAGGAGTTCTACGCTCCACCGCGCGGTGTCTCTGTTCGTTCTTAATGCCAAAGTAGACAGGCAGCATGAACAAGGGCAAACAAACAATAAAATTCTGTCTGTAAGTCTGTTGCGGTTCGTTCTCCGCCCCCGGTATCAGGATGAGTGCAGGCACGTACCTACATGTAAACAACCGAAACACTGTATTCCAAGTACGCGTGTCATAATGTTTGGCCAAAATGTGACAAAAACCAAAGCACTCCACAGCAAGGACTTTGCCGGGAAATTTCTTCGTTTACCGCAGAAACCTGTGCGTGTGGAATATAAGGAAAAAAACCTCCTCTGAGCCAGCTACGTTAATTGAAAACGAATAACGCAAGCACGTCAAAAATATTGCAAACGTAAAAAGATTCTTTGGAAATCCGTTTTTTTATTCAATATTTTTTAAAGTCGAACTGATGGAAAATACATTCTTCGAAGTCGCACCAAAACAAAAATGCAATTGTTATCCTATATTTCATATCGTATTTACTCGTTTGGTGTTTCCTAAGTACAAACGTTGCACTAAATTTAATAACGTTTGAAACAGTTAAGGATAACAATTTCATTTCGCATATTAATAAATCCGAACCCTTCAAATGTCCTCAGCAAAAACTGAAAAGATTACGTTGAGATCGTCATAATACATACAATCCCAATTTCGCTCGCCCCGGAATGATTGATGGTACTTCGTGGGTCACGGGCTCTTCATGTCACGGGCACAGCTTTCGGGCACGCCCTTTTCGCCCCCAGCTGAGCGAGTGCATCACCGGCGGACTAAGGACAAAGGGACGCGGATACCAGCCGAGCAAAATCCCGAACCCACCATCGTTTGGTGCATTTGATCGCTGTCCAACTTCATTACCCCGACCATCGATCCGGTGATATGATTAATGAGGTCATTTCTTCGACTGGTCCATCTTCTTTGCCTTCCCGTCCCTTCGAAAGACCGGAGAAAATGAAAATCCTTTCCATTTTCTCCCCGGGGACTTTCGAGAAGATTTGCCGCTCGAACGTCGAAGATTTCACCGGTCAAACCGGTGTCAATTTTCATTTCCCCAAAGGACGCCGTCCTAATGACATGCGTCACAGGATGCGCGTGGAGCACGCAGCGCTGAGAAGTGGCTGGGCCGGACGAAAGTGTTTCCGCTTTGGCGCATCCTTTCCTTCCAACAACGGCAGGGCAAGCTTTGGAGCGTTGGTCGCGATGGACGGGACGAGTTCCTTTCGGCTGATGAGCGAGAAGTGATAGTAAATTTAATTAAACATCAGGTAACAGACAACCACATCCACACACATACCGAAGCACACTTGCAAACTAGTCAGTGGCATGGGCACCTTTCAGGAAATTTACCCATCCAAAATGGTCGCAGAGGAAAGATAGCTGAAAATTGACTTTCGTCTAGAACGATGAAGAACCTCTGAAATCAAGCTTCTTGGCACTAGCGAGAGCAATACTTTTCTAATAATCTCTACAGACAACGCAAGCGGGGCGATTTGGGACACGGAGAGGGCACACGAACGGGGTGGAAAGCCAAACCCATTACGGTGCGGACTTCGAAAGCGCCGGAAGAAGAGTTGAGGTTAAGAGGAAATTAAACGGGGCCTGAATGCCCGCCGGCATTCCACGAACCATCGGACTGGGTGGGTGGCGTGGATGGAGGTGTGAAAACTTTCTACCAGGTTTTCTCGCCTCTTCCCCTCCCCGAGGGGAGTAAGGGGCCCGCCGGAGGAGTTATGATTTTAATTTGTCCAAGTCCACGTGGGGAAAGTAATTTTCGAAAAATTTCATTTCGCCACCCACCGGCGCAAATGGGAAAAGTGTTGATGAGAATTTTTCGGCGAAACACACACACACACCGACCGTACGAAGACCGGAGTGTGACGATCATCTTTCAGCACGACCTTGAAACAATGTTAAACTTTTCCCACAACCCATTTGTTTGACGCCGTGGCTACACAAACGTCCTATTGCCTTCCAGGAGTCAAGTTTCACATGCGATTCCTAAACAAACCCTGGCGACGGTAAGGTTTTCTTCTACCATTGTTGAGCCGACCGCTCCGACCGGAACAAAGATTCTTTCCCCGAGATCCCCTGCCCCTACCGGTCACATTCAATGACTTTCAGAAGAAGAAAAATCTTTTGCGAACATCCTTTGTGCTAATGTATCGTGTGTCGCCGGAAGGAACCGAAAGGATCAAGGCCAGCAATTGAACAATGAACCACTAGCACTACCACTCATCCTTCCTTTATGGATTTTCGATAAAAGTGATGAATATACGACGTCTCACAGGACACGTGGAGTGAGGCTTTTCTTTTTGTTTAGCTTGGGGAAGCTCTTTGAAAATCTTGACCGTCACAATCGAATCACGATGTGAGGAAAACCTATCGCGCTACATCTTGTTACTCCCGTTTTCTCTCTTTTCACTTCATGTACCTGCCGGCTTTCCTTCTTCAACGTTCGAGAGTTAGTACGTAATTGAATATTTCAGTAGGGCCTCTTTTTCAGTTGAAAACCTTTTTCTCGAATCGATCGGGAACCTTCATTGTTTCATACTCCTTCGATACTTGCTGTTTTCCTTCCTTTTTCTTACTTTTCAACAATCCTCTGCTTAGTGAAACAACGAAGGTATTCTAGGAATAAAAAATTATGAAACTTTTGAAAATCCGTTTTAATCAGATCCATCCCAAATGATTCTATTTTTCAATCATTTGTCTCTCACTTCAGAGAAAACTTGTTCCACCCTCTGGGAAAACACTAAAACGCCGAAAAAATAACAAATACCCGAACAACTACCTACCTCCCACTTGAGCCATGTTCTCGCATAACGGTATTCAAATTGTACACCGTCCGTTTTCATTTTTACCTACCTTATCTTTCGCAGAGCAAGTCCTGTGGAGCCGTTGGTCGGAGGAATGGGTTGTGCTGTACGATGACTCCACTATGGCCTGGTTTACGGTAAGTTCTCAACACGAAATGAAAATTGTCTATCCTTTCTACCGTCCCTCCCGCTTGTCATTTTCACAATCTAAACATTTTGCACTAATCGAAGCAAAGAGATGGTACAATAAACAAACCATTACCAAAAACAGGGCCAGAGAAGTGATGTGTGAAAGAAAAACGAATTCAAATGAGCAACAAGCAGTCATTTTTTGAAGGATAATTCGTTTTCGTAATTGTCTACTACTTTGTTGTTTTGTGGCTGATAGGTTCATTTCCTCATCTTTCTGGTATTTCGGCAAACCAAAGCTAATTTAATAACCAAAAGATTTTAAAGAGGAATTCCAAAAGCTGCTACCTGTAACATATATCCTAAACTGGCAAAATATTTCCGTTGAAAAATCCCTTCTTAATCAAACGAAAATCCAACCAATGGAATCGAAAAGGGTTGGGTGACCTTTGTCTACGTCGAAATGGTGCGCTACTTTTGCTTTCTTTAGCCATTAAAAAGAGGAAAAGCTTCCCCAACCGAAGCGAAACGGAATGCATTCCATTGGCTAAATATTTTATCAACAATCCAAGGGCATTTTTAAGACTAGCATCCCTAGCCCTCCGCTGCGGTCAGTTTCCTTGGTTTCGGGATCGTACGGTGTTTGTAAGCAAATCCACCGGTATCATGTTTCTACCTTAGTTCGACATTTTTTCCCTCAAAGCATATGCTGTTGTCTTTGCCCGACCGAATGGAGCACACCATAACCAAAACCTGCTGCATATTTATGACCATTCGGTTCAGTTCGTTACGGCAAAGCTGGCTAACTAGGGGCATGCAAGCATGAAACGTCAGGTCAAAGTCGTTAAGCTCCGTGTAATATGGGGAACGAGAAATAAATTTCAATTCCATTCCCCTCTTAGTTACGTCGTGGTGGAAAGACTTGCAGCGACGTACACTTGGGTAGTTGGTTATCCGTACTCGTTTCTTTTTTTCTTACTGTCGAGCTTCAGTGTTATCTTTCACCGAAACCTCCACCGCACAAACAACAGTCACAATGAAACCCCTCGAAGGCTGGAAAGCACACCGCGGCTCCAAGCCGGCACGATGGAAATTTGTATTAATTCCATCCACCCAACGGGGGATACAAGTTCGGCTTTGCAGTTTCACTGTACTCTGTACCCGGTCAGGTTAACTGCCTCGCGCAGCAAAGATAGAGGATGCATCGTTGTGTAAGCAAGTGCAAAACTTTCCCCGCTACATTAAATTACATGCATTAAACATGCACGTGCCATCGCACCGTTCCTCCTCGTCCGCGTCTGAATGGCCATGGCTTCCATCCCTCGCTAGGTGCAAAGTGTTGAAAGCGAGCCCGGGAAGTGTTTGTCTGATACATGCTCATCAAAATGTTGGTAAATTAGATCAACAAATTTGAGCGAGTTTATGTGCACTGCCAGACCAGGCAAATGTACACGATTTGCGGGCGGTTTTTGTTTCCTACCTTAGTCCTCTATTCGAAAACTTTTCGAGGACTCCTGAACATGTTTAGTCGTTTACTGCTTAATGTAACCAGTGTGTATGTTTTCATCACTTGTGTATCTATAATGTATTGGAAAGAAATTCATGTAAATGAGCAAAATAAATTAAAATTGGACTTTCCACTAGGTTTCATTGCTTCACATCAAACCACAGACAAATTCATCTTTATAAACGAAAAACAACATGGATTCTCTATAAACACATAACGCTAGTTGTTTTTTATTATTGAAAATAAATTGATTGATTCAACACAACTTGACGAAAAAGCAGTTAAAACCACTTATAAGTTAATAAACATTCCATGCACGTCCTTTTTCATTTTCAATGTTACGTTAATTAAAGTGAAAACCTCGGCTGTGCAATTAAAATGTAATGTTTTCATAAAGCCTTGCGGAACATCAGTATTCCATAGCACTATGTCTGAATTTTCCCTCCCTCATTCCTACCTCAATGCGCCGAATTGCACTTCCCGATCGAATCGATTTCGAACACGAAAATAAAACGCAATTAATCATTCCTCTCTTTTTCCCACCGGTTCGTCGATGGGTCACAGGAACCGGGTCGCTCGTCACCTGCCGGAAAGATCCTGGTCAAGGAGGCACCGGAAATGCTGGCGATAGCACACTGGACCGGACAAATACCCCGGCGGCCACCGCTCCCGGATGGCGTCAGCGTGTCGCAGCTCATCGCACTCGGCTCCCGCCGGAAGCGCTCCAAAGTCTACTGGATGATAGCAAAGTCGGAAGAGGAAGTCAGGTATGTTGCAACCGTCCACCGTAAACAAACTGGCTGGCAGCAAACGGAACGACATCGGCACTAGGTCACACCACAGCGGCTGCTTCTGGAGTTGAAAACCGCGGACGACATCAAACGCATGTGCCATAGATTTCCGCTTCAACGCCACCCGGTTCCGGCATTTTCATAGCCTGCTTCCCTTTTCCACTGAAATTTCATCCACACCCCACTAGGTGTATCTGGTTTTAAAAGCTTTTCCGTGCCGCAATTGATTTGCGGTAATTTCCCTTACATGCGCTTTCCAATATTATCACTCCATTAGTCCCGACAGTGTCGAGGGACATCCGCTTACAGCGATAGTAAGCGGATGATGCGGAAGGTTTTCGATTCCATGACTCAAATGAACCGCAACCATCAACGGTCTGCACTAAACCCTGACGACAGTCGAGTTGGTAAATACGAGTTCTGGCTTGTTTGTTCTTTTGGATAATTTATTACACGCCCTATAGGGATTGAAATTTGTTTCAGGAACATAGAACTCAGCCTGGGATTTTATTGCTTACGTAGCGGGTATAATAGACTAGAGATTTAATGGCCGAAGAGACTTTTATCAGAGTCACCCTTCACGTTTTTTCGGTTGTGCCAACAAATAACGACAAAATCTGCGCAGTTTGTGGAATAAGCGAAACAGTGAAGCGTTCCTATGGAAACTATTCAAACACGAACCCCCGGTACGGGTTCAAGTGACAATGTGACTTGTTGATTCTTCACACAACTCTCAGGCCCAGATCGGAACGACGAACACGCAGCATCAGCGTCCTCTAGCGCCTTTGACTCGCAGCGCAGAACAAACAACGCCGTTTGTCTAATCACGAACATCCCAAATAAACAAAACTTTCGGTGATGGATAAGTCTTCGGGATTAAAGCCAAATATACATCCACCGTTAGGCCAAAGCCCATGGCCTGTAGAATCGAGTCATGCTGTGTACCTGCCGGAAAGGAGCACGACCAAACGAACTTTGCCTCTCCACAGCGAGATGATAAATTTTTCTTTGATTCCCCGGTAAAGGTGAGCAAACCTTGGGGACTTCTGCTCCTGCTGAAAATAGCTTTGGACTGGTTCAACCGACGGAAGTAACAAGCAAAATGGTAGGCAGAGCAGGGAAAACAGAGAAAAAAAACAGAGATGGTAAAAGATATCGAGAAAGGACAAACAATTCACTGACAATAATTGAGACAGTCAAACGGGAACAGGCGCCACGGGACATCGGTCGGGTGTGCCGACTCCACCGGCAATGGCACCATGGCAATAGCCATAACTGCACGAGTGGGGTCTCCTCAATCCAATTCTCATCCACGAAGGTCGGGTGTCGGGCTGGGCGAAGGTGGACGGGGTCACCGTGACATGGGACACGGGCGAATTTGTTGACATAAATTAGCGATAACATTTTCGCCTGGCAACACGCTCTTGTCGTTTTCGCTTCGGATCGTGCAAACAAAGTCGTACAAACACGGCGTTTGCGATGACTGTCACCATCGATGGCGCCGTTTGGGGACGAAGGGTCGACGCCGAGATCTCTCGAGCCTGCCTTCACCGGCGACGAATTGAAATAGAAGCTTCGGAAATCCGAGGCATAAAGCAACGATTTTAGAATTCGATTACTGTTTGCTCAGTAACGTTTTCAGTGCGATTTTTCAACGTTTAACAATGCTCAACGTCGGATGTAGCAACCGCTGATGTTAATGTTGATGGCCTCCCGTCGGTGGAGAAGTTAATTTATTTTTGAATTTTTGTTTCCGTTTACTACTGGATTATTATACTTTGTACGATGTCGGTTAGCAAAGATTAGATTCCACCACCACCCAAGGCGAGTGTTCTCGCAATCTTTAAATGTTCTTTCCGTGTACCGTACGAAATAAAAAGAGTTCTGAAGATGAAATTTTGCTTCGTACACAAGTTCCACCCTGCGCAAGACCCATTACTCGCTGCCAGCTTCCTTCGGCCAAACCTCCTTCGCGTGGTTAAGGTTAAGGTTTATGGCACATCGATTGCCACCGACCAGACCAGATGGTGCATTAAATGTTTCATAAAATGGCTCGCCAAGGCAACCCGTAAATGCGGCAGCTGGTGCTACCTCTTAAAGTTGCCAGTTGGTAAGCCTTTTTTTTCGTTGCGCCAGTGAATAAAGACGCCTAACATGCCACCATGACCGCGCCGGTTGCCCACAGCGGAGCCCCCGGGAGGACAAGAAATTAACTTTTCATTCGAACCCGTTCTCCGAGCCCGTCGAAACGGCCGATCGTGGGTAGGAAAGTTTTCATGTTCTCCCATTATCATCTGTCACGGTCCCAGTGGCGTACAGTGGGCTCGTGGTGAGAATAGGAAGGATAAACTTTGGACCTTCGTGCATAATTCAGGAAAACATTTACATCTTAAAACATAAAGTACCAGATGCAGAATTGAATTAGGTGCCAAAGAAATGTTTAAATTAAAAAAAAATAGCTGGTTTACTTTTGTAATCATACATTCCAATATTATTCTACTTGAATTGAAATGTAATTCAAAATCACAAAAAATGTATTCAAAGAAAACATGCTGTTGTGAGGAATCATAAATAAATCCGGTTAAGTAAAGAACACCAACCGTCTCCAAATTCACCCAATGTGTGTGAACCGGTTCGAAGAACGGGCGCAATTATCCACTTCCAACTAAAAACTCACAAACTTCTAGTCCTGGACATAAAACTTTCCGACTTACAAGCGCACCCATCGAGTGGTGCCCAATGAGCAGGTTAAAAGCCTACCTCAGACTATTCACTCGCTTTATTGTTCCATGATCCTTGGCCGAAGAACCTCTCGAAAGTAAGTTCGTTTGTGAAATTAACTGCTCGACAAACAAGCGACGGTATTTTGAAGTCCCAACACAACATGGATTCCATCGGCCAACTGTTGGCATCCCGCTGGCCACGCATTACCGACCGCGAGCTCCCGTGCATAGTGAACGTCATGGATCGGTTCATCGGGTTCTTCTCGTGGAGTCTGGAACATCGCAATACCTGGCTGAAGGCGGTATTCATCGTGCTGGCCGTGTCGTATGAAACCAGCGCCATCACCTCCATGCTGTTCGTCTATCGCGACGGTGTCCTATCGGAGCGCAGTTTCTCGATGAGCTTCGTCACGCTAACTGGAGCGATGTGCATCGTGCTTTGGGTATCTCTGGCTGTCTTCCGGCGGGATCTTGCTGCGATGGTGCAATTTCTAACCCATCGTCAGAAGACCATTCACGAGCTACAGCCGGACCGTCGTGGGCTTACGGGGAAGGTAAAGCTCTACCTGTGGCTTTTCTATCTGCAAAACATCGCCCAGGTGTTCTTCTGGATCAACGTGCTCAAGTACAGCAGCCCACTGGCCGTGTTCGGTTTGCCTCTGCTCGATACCGTCAACGTGCTCCTGTATCCGCTGGCGATCACACTCATGTCGCTCATGTTCATCCACACGCTCATGATCGTCTCAACGCTGCTCAGTGGCCTCACGATGGAGTTCTATTGGCTCGGGTACGAATTCGAAGCGATTTTCAGCGACTGTGGTTCACTGGTAGCAGCCCGTAGACCCCAGTACTGGGACGCACTGGATCTCAAACTTCGGCGGTGTATCCTCGAGCATCAACGGCTCCTGGTGCAGCTGAGTACCCTGCGGAACAACCTGAAGCCATACTTCCTGCTTAATCTTATCGTGGACTTTTCACTCATCACGTTCGCCGGCTGCGAAATGGTCATCAACAAGGAGGGAGGCCAGTCATTGTACAGCATCCTGGCCGCGCTGACGGCCTGCCTGAACATGCTCATCTTCGGAGGGCTTTGCGATTTACTCAAAATACAGGTCCGTTGCGTTGGAAGGAGAGTATTTGCCGGCGGGTAAAGGAACTGACTCCAACTGACCCACTCTCGTTCTCACCGGAAACAGGTGTACGCCATCAAGTTCCACCTGTACAGCTCCCAGTGGACGGATCACCTTCGGCCAGTGTCGGGCCCACTGTACCGGCGCTACCGGCGGGTCCACTCGAGCATTCGGATCGTGATGACGCAAGCCGAGCACGAACTGCGCATCAGTTGCGGCAGTGTCTACGATATGTCGCTCGCAACCTGCTGGGCCGTGCTGCAGTTCAGCTACTCCGTCTTCACGCTGCTCCTCAGCTTCTTCGACAACACCCCGAAAGCCGTCTAACCGTGCGTGCGTGTATCTGCATAACGGAATCGCCTTTAATCAGCACCATCTCAATGGAGCTCCTTCCGACACCAGCTGACTGCGGCTCCCTTCCCAAAACACGCCCTCAGGACACTAAACTTCTCCCGGTGTGACTATTTTTAGTGTGCACTTTTAACGATGGCTGCCGAGCGAAACTTAAAATAAACATCTCCACACACCCCCGGGCATCACAGACCGCTTCGGGCACGTGCGTCCTCACCAGAGCACGTGCCGGTAGTGCTATGTTGAATTTAAATTGAAAATTTCCCCAACCATCGCCATAGTTGTGGCCTTAAGTAGACGCCTTCACTCAACCGCCACGCTTCGGGCCAGATGGAACACGAAACGTGATACTTGTTTCGGCCGTACCGAGTAAGGCTGAGGTTTGGAAAATTCGAATACATAAACAGGCGTCCATCTTTCAGCAAAGGGTTGGGAAGGACCGCACAATTATATCATTTTAGAAATTCACAGTTGGTTTCACCTATCGACGAATTAGAATTTCGAGCAGTTGAACTGTTTTACTGACCAATTGTTTAATTCCAAATATCTTAGTTTAAAGAGGCAGAGGATTCGCACAAAATTACTGTAGTTTAAAGAAAAAGCATGTGTCAATTGCTTCTACAATGAGCTACTCTTAGTCTTAGAAACTACTGAATCTAATGATAACTTCTCATAAGCACAATTTCATTTCAAATCGAACTAAATCGAGTAAATAGAACCAATTATACTCTGTTCATCCCAACGATCGAATTTAGGAAATGCTACACTTCAAATTGTGATTCCCTTCCTTCTACAAGATTGCCAGATAACAAGTCCCCGACACCTCCGCCAGCCCTTTCCCCGTTCGTTCGGGTAAACAGTAAAGCTCGTGCAAGCTGAGCAAATGAAATCCGACGAGAAATCAAACGAGCGCTTGATGTTGACTCACTTGCCCCGGTGCCATTCTCCCGATCGAGCGCTTTCGACAATGTAACAACGTTTTAAGCTTCACCACTATTTGTCCCCGTCAGCGCTGCTAGCCAATGTTGCTATCTGGCTCGAAGCCATTTCACTCATCGCACTAACTGCCTGTGCGAAACTGTACTTTCCTTTTGCTTTTTGTTTTCACAGCGACTGGATTGCCGCAATCACGAAAACGGTAAGTTATTTTCTAAGATCTCATTGCCTATATATTGCCACTGGCTTTGCTTTTATCTTCTGCCGCTTCATTGGACATTCCCCCCCTCCGTCGCTTTCGCAAACAAGCAAATATTGAGCTTTCCTTCTGAGTGGTGGTTGCCGAATGATAAGCTGGGTTATCGAGGCAATCAATTCGTATTGGATTGTGAACATCAATTAAACTGTCGCCTACTGATTTCTAAATTTTCTATCGCATTTTTCCCGAACCAATGCTGAGGGAGCATGAGGCGATGGAAATGAACGATGTTGGTAAAAATTTAATCGCAAAAAATTTAGAGGAAATTAACCGGACACCTGACATACTTTTTACTCCTCTTCGGAACTTCACCGAAATAAAAACATCTATTTTATTGATACAAAATTGTGAATTGTGAAAACATCTCATTATGCGGCTTTGCAATCACAACAGAACTTCATCGAAATGAGCTTCGAAATTCGTTTGAGCAAAGTGCCAATCAAATACACAACGAGCGCCAGTTATGGTGTTCCACTCTCGCAACATTTCCATCGATCCGCCCCGTCCAACATCTTGGTTGGTTCTTGGCTCAAAGAGAGCTTCCCATCCCCGGCTGGCTCCTCAACAGTAACAACGGTCCCATCTCGGTTCGACAGCTCCCGAACCATCGAATTCATCCAGTGAATCCATTTCGTGCCATTTCCGATTGCTCTTTTCCTATTTCCGACCCGAAATTGACGATGACCGTGTACGAGCCGTGCGCCGGCCGGGATACCCAGAAATCTGCGGAGCGGTTGTATATTTATTCTCCGGACATATCTCCATAACTTCCAAGCATCATTGAAACATCGATTTCGACATTGATATAACTTTTCGGGTCGAACACTGCTGGCTTACCGGGAGTAGTTTCGGCGATGAGGTGGAATTAGAAGGACCGGCGAAGTTTATGTAGCCAATCTCTTCTTATTTTTTCGGTACTTACTGCTGATCCTTTCCAATACTTCAACCATGATAGGGAAAGATAATTCTACTAGAAAATTCATTACTAACCACGGACGGATTCTTATCATGAAACCAGGATCGTTTACATTTTTGTTCAATTATATTATTCTGTTCATCAGATAATCCGGGACCTCATAAAATTGTTCCTAGACATATTTTAACTATTCAATTAATTAAATTAAACATTAGTATCACTTTCTAACTACAAAGAAGTGTATTCGTCAATATTGTTGGAAACCCTCCGCAGGACATAGGAATAATAAAGTAAACTATGACGCTGGAACCGCTAGAAATCGAACGATCAAGTTAACTTAGAAAGTAAAAATATCTCCCACACAAACACACAAACACATTACCCAAAGGATTACTGGGGAGCATCAAGCCTTTTTCTTCGTTTTACTGCCTTCTCTCTTAACTTTTGTAGATCGGTTACATCCAGCCCGTGCAAATGGACCGCTGAAAAATAAAAGAAAAATACCATGTTATAAACCAGATACCGGCTTTCATCCGGATTTTCCGGGTCGCTCCCCGTGTCCGACCCCACCCACGCCCACGCTTCGCGCCGAACCGAAACCAGAAGCGAAAGTACGCGCGTAATCAGGATTTACTTCCCGGCCAGCCGTCGAGCCACGACGGGTTACTGGCTGGCTGACTTTTTGATAAAGTGCTCACCCAAACGCAATGAAACTCCCCACACCACCACCATCACCACATCCACTACCACTCCCATCGCGTGGGATGGAGGCGCCCGGTCTCCCGTACCGACATCACCTGCGCAAAGGGGCACCAATCTTCGTTAATTCCTAATTGAATTTTTCCTTTATCTTTCGCATCAACCCATTTTGGCTCTTGTTTTCATCGCTAAGCGGTGGTGCCGTTTTCTTCCCGGGTCAATGCTACCGGCGACCGGCGTATTGGCCAACGCGGCCGGTCACCATTTTCCCCGGAAAAACGAACCTTTTTAAATCCCGGGAGTAACTTTGGTTGAAATCGGTGTTTTTCTTCGGTGTTTTTTTTCCTTTTTGGTATTGGTTTTTTTATAAATTTTATCAAAATAGTCTCTTTACGGAAAACGCACTGGCTTCGGTGGAGGGTTTTCCCTTTTTTCCAACCACCAATGTTGTCTATTTTCGGTACGGTGTACTGTGGCCCACCGATTCACTTCGACCTACACAATGAACCATTGCGTTGGTTGCGGTTAGCGGATGGCAAACCTAAATCTCAAACAAAAATACCCCAAAACAGAACAAAGCCCCAAAAGGTCCTGCGGGATGTGAGGGGAACTTCTCCTCAATTCTATTGCGCCCCACAGCAAAGCAAAACACGTGGCAACCCGACCCGTCTATCTGCACTTTGTACGCGGCGACTGACAAATCACCCTTCCCTCCGGGTTTCTCCTCCACAGCTGCCGCCACCGCCACAGATCGAGCTGGTCGTCGATAAACCACACCTAATGGGTGTCCTGCGGAGACCGATCGTACGGATACGACGTGAGTGTACGCTACGGACCACGGCATCACCACCGGGTTTGCCGTGTCCACTATGTGACCGGGTGAATGTTTTTGTACGATCCTAAAGCTTCGGCGGGTTTCCTCTTTTTCCAGCCGCCACCAGCACGGAGGTTTCGGCTAGGCGGAAAAATCGGCACACCATCGAGCACAACACGACGAAGGTGAAGGGCGAGGCGGCCGTTGCCATCATCAAGAAGAGCGCGCAGGACAACGCGGAACCGAAGGGATCGCTGGCCTGTGCCCTGCCCTGGGGCCACGGTTGGGGTTGGGCGACCCTACCGAACGGCATCTGGAGCGGGGGTAAGTGATTTTTCCCCAAATCCCACCCTCCCACTTGCTTTCCCGCTCTCGTGGTAAATAATCATCCGAAGGTGATGTAAGATGTAATGACACGTAAGAGGCCTTTTAGCCTTCCTAGTTGAGATTGAATCCTTTTATTAAGAACAATTCTAGTTGATAAAACGGGAATAGATCCTTCGCTATTGAGTACATCTTTCGTTGCATTTTGTCGAATAAGATTTTGAATATTCCACTCACGCGCCAGCCTCGGTATCGGTACAATCCTGACATCTATCAATCGTCATCCGGCTTTTGCAACACAGCTTAACATTTGTCTCAAAGAATTTCGATCCGTATTCGAACCAATTTGTCACTCGATCGAACAACAGCAGCCAACGAACGCACCGTTTTCAGTACCTTTTTTCGGTCGGTGACCTACGATAGAACAGAAAAAAAACCCTCTGAAACATTGGACTCCCCCCATGCAAAAATCCCCATTCCCCGGCGTAACGTCATCACCGGCTCATCGGTGTGTGAAAATTGATTTTCATCGTAGAAAAGGAAATAAATTGGATTCGATACGAGCCAAGCCTCCAGCACCGTGGCTGACGGGGAATTTGTCGCTGCCGATGTTGCCAAGGCTCTCGGCCGGCTTGAATCCGGAATGTATGCCCAGCATTCCGAGTTTCTTTTTTTTTATTTTCTTTCCCACCCTCCCGATTTCCCAAATCGTCCCAAAAATTGAAACATCACTGATCAAAGGCAAACCATATGGTTGAGGATGATGAATGGCAATGCCATACGAGATGATGATTGCGGGTTAGCGTGGAGCTTTGCTTTTATCGGTTGTTTTACTTTCCCAGTTTCCCATTATTATCGTTCACTCATCCAAGCGCGTTTGCTGGCAGAGAACATTGTCGATTGCGAAAGGACCATTGAATGTGGTAAGAGTGATTCTAGCTGACGAACTGCAGAAAACGGGAACATATTGAGCTGGAATAAAGCACTCGTGGCAGTTCACTCGTTCGATATCAGTGAATGACGATTCATAGAGGAACACCGAACACGCGAATGGAAAGGCATACACTTTTCCACTCCTGCGTTCTTCCAACCCTTGCACTCTGATTTATCCTTAGCGCCATTCTCTGGAAACGCTTGGAAGGACTGAAGGGGAGTGTTTGGGGATTTGATAATCAATGCACACATTCATCACACCGGAAAAAAACCCTGCTCATTGGTTTAGAAGAAAACCTGCGAACGTATTCAATTTGATGCTTGTAATTAATTTTTCTCTTCATCGGGGAAGCCGCTCGTAGGAAAATATTCAATCATAGGAAGTTATTCAACAAATAAAATAAAATTTAGCCAAATGCGCCAAGGAAAATAGATTATAGTTGGGAAGTCTAAATCCAAAGGAAAATCGTACTTCGTAGGAAAATCGTAATTAAGTTGGTTGAGAAATATATTATGGTATAAAATTCTCTAGGCTTCATTGCATATGTCGTACTAGCTTTTGTGTTTTTTGATACTATCAATAAAAACACAAAATATTTACCTGTAAATCAGTTTAAACAAAAAAAAATATTAATAACACGATAATAATATATTGCTACTATATTGGTATGCGATTCAGCTATCTAAGAAAAAGTTATTTCAATAACATTATTTATTTTTAATACCTTTATTCAATATCCTTCGAAAAATACGCCATAACCAGCGTTGCTCCAAACGCGAAAAGAAACCAATAGGAGCACAAATTAAGACGCCGCTGCCAGTAATTGTTTCATTTTGCTCTAATGACAAGTCGATCCAAATTAATGTCTATTTTCTCGATATCATTTCACGGGCCACCGAGTTTCCCGGCGACAGCAAACACAGAATACAACCATTCTTGCGCTACGGACCGAAAGATTTACGTGCAAAACATCCGCATCCGCCGACCGGGAAGAAACTTTTCCCAATTGCGTGTCCATTTTGCCGATGATCTCTGCGTTCGGCGCGGCCCCGGAAGGCGCCAAACTGTCACCAGTGAAACAAAACAATGCAAAAAAGAAAAGACAAAACTTTGATTGAATTTGGGATCCTGAAAATGATATTGCACAAACTTTTGCGTCCACCACGCTCGGCCCTTCGGCCGGCCACTGACAGGCGTCCCTTTGTTATGGAAAAAGGGTTTCAAGTAATTAACGCCAGGAAGAAGCATATTAATCACCAACCGAGGCGAACCGCGGCCATTCCATGGCATTTGTGAGCGCACATTTTTTCATCGCCATTCAGTTTTGCACAAAGTAAGACATTTCTGGGCTCCATTCCGACCATTTCCGGTGGTGTTTTGTTGTTTATATTTTTTCCCCCGCTCTACGTGAAAGAGAAAAGAAAAAGGGGATGATTCTCATCATAAAACAACCCCTTTTCCGTGGTCACCGCAGCCACCTTCCGGTATGTTTGGTGGTATCTTATACGCAATCCCAACCGTCTCCGCCTTCTCCGCCCCAAGTAGTGGAAAAAGTTTTCCCACGCTCTGTTCACTGTTGCGCGTTCTTGCCCATCCGTTTGGTAGCGTTTTTCGAACCAAGCCCGGGACTTATTGCTCCGTTTAGCCATTTCCGTTGCTGGAGAAAGGCATACCTTCCATAATAAGGGAGCAAAAAGCAGCTCCAACTTTGGCACCACCTCATTCGTCGATGACGAAACCGCGTACCGCGATTATGATGACGAACCGATGATGACGACATTCGTAAGGGAGAGGGAAAAGAAAACCACGTTTTGCTAGCCGCCTTACGCTGGTGGTTTTTGTTTTCCCCTTTTCCTATTGTTACTTTAATACAAGTGCAAATGAGCCACAGCGAGGGACTCGGGGATTAAGGACGACGGATTCCGCTGGTGATGATGCTGATGATGATTATCATGTTTCATGGTTTGACTTTGATTAGGCCCCTTTCGGTTGTGAGGCGAGTGAACGCAGCTCCCTAGGGTACCAGGGTTGAGGGGCGATAGGGGAAGCTGTGACTATAAGAAACAACAGCTCGATCACGACGGAGCGAACACAAAAAACGGTTTATGTGGATAGGATATTGTGCTGTGGTAAAGTAATTCCCACGAGCCCGTAGGAGGGAACAGCACAAGTTTGATTACTTTTCTACCCATCCCAATGTCTGGAGTGGCAAGAGTTTTTCCAAAAGTGGATGCAAAAAGGAGCTTGCGCCAAGGAAGAACGCTCTCTTCCTCTATTTTCTCTTTGCTCTGTTAAGCAACCCAAATCTGCTTGAGTACTTTCACATGGATATAAAAAATAAACATGCTTCGAACAAGTGAAGGGGCACCAAAACACGGTCAAGGTTAAATGGAAAGTTTACAATCACATTAAACAAATGGATCACATTTCAAGGATAACGATACGATGAATGTTTGATTGGCTAATTGAAATCGTCGGTCGGATAAAACGGTGGGTCGGGTGGGTGGAATTCGAAAGCGATGGCTCGCCAGCTTCCCAGGGGCCCCCAGGATTAATGGACGCTAGAAGATTGTTCGTTTTTCTCTTTAATGTCCTTCAAGCGCTGGTTCGAAGCCATTCGCCAATGACAGGATGGTGAGAGATGATGAACTATCCTCGATCTCAAGATGGACTTCAAATTTAAACTTGGTCCTTGATTTTTTTTTTTACTTGTTTTTTGCTTGATGTTCTTTCCTCCCAGGAGATTTTCTCTCTTTCATTGATTGACAAATTTATTGGAAAACTTTTATTTGATTTTTTTTATGTACGCATCGCGCTGATGCTGCTGCTTGTAGAAAGTTTGCCAGCCAGATTTGGACAAGATAATATTTTTCAGCGAACCATAAAATGCGTTCTCTGCGGGAGGGCGAGAGAAATATAGATCGTGTTTGAAGAAAAAACTTTTTCCCGGAAAATATGTTTGCGAAATCTTACAAAGTTGTTCCTTGAAAAACTGCACGGAAGCAAAAATAAATGCATTCAAGCATTTGATGATAGATAATCCAGCAGGTGAAGAATTGATCCTTGTTAAGGGACAAAAGGAAAAGTTTTTGCCACGCAAAGAAGGGATTCTTTTTTCGAACTAAAATAAAATAAATCCTATTAATTCATTTAGTGCATTTAGTATAACCTTTAATTTACCAAATATTTTTACATTACTTCATCTTTTTCTCCCCCCCTTCTCCACTCAGCACTTACCTGGTCCCAGTGCGAGGATTCAATCACGCTGCATGCCCTCCCCACCACCCACTGTACCAACATGATAGAAGCGCCGTGTGCTGGTGGGATCTACCACACCGACGTCGGACCGTTCGACTTCCACGGCATCGAGGACGTGGGGGGTGAAGACTTTGACTACGCGATGGACTGTGGAGATTTCATCTTCTAAGGTGGCCACCCTACCCAACTATCCATCATAATCGATCCAAACATTAACATATTTAGCACCAAGTGTGTCGTGGTGTTGTCCCGTAGACACCCTCAACAAATACTCTCAGCGAGCAGCTAAGGTACGTGTGAATTTTTCTTAACGCCACCAAATGGTAGGTTTCACTGTAGGAAAAATGGTTTGCCAATAATTGCCCTCATAAATATGTTTATTCGTTTTGGAGAACGTTGTTTGTGGTCCAATAATGCCCGACCCTCATATTCCATTCCGTGCGATAAATCATGACAGATGTATCCATGTGACGCTGTCTAGCATATGTTTTGGCATTCATTAGAATATTGAATGAAACATCGTGTTGTAGCTATACGCACCCAAAATTGCACCCATCGATCGTGTTCTTCGTGTACCAAATGGTTTCATATTAAAATCTGCTTTTATGCTTTCCCTTGCAGCTCACCTCGAGAGCACAAACCGAACTCTCTCACTCCACCGATTCAGTGTTTTAGAAAACCGCAGACAAACAGTCACAAAAGGAGCCAGCAATCAGTGTCATACAGTAACCAACCTCTGCTAGCATCTTTGATAGCGAGTCCCATTTGCCCCTGCCCTTGGCGTACCGCTTGTGAGTGTCGTTTTATAGGACGAACTGGGTTTGTAACTTTAAGATACCCCCTAACAAGAGGCATAAAAAGACATTAAAACAAGTAAAAACACAAACACAACAACACACACTAAATTACTGTGAGTGTACTGTATGCTTTCTGTATGGTCAGCATGTACGGCCAGCATAGGTGTGATGGTTATTGTATGGAAACAATCGTTTAATAAGCTAGCAAACAAAACCACATACGTTTAATGTTACCGGAGATCGAAGGCAGGCAATCGGAGATGTGAGTCGTTTGTAATAATTTTTAAAAGCATCACTGAGCAAGCAAAAGCATAGAAAAAGATCCACAAACAAATAGATTTATGAAGAGAATCAGTATTGCCTTCCTAATGATTAGACGAACTACACGTTAGAGCTAGTGTTATGACAATTTGAAAAAAGTGGCAAGATGATTAAAGAAACACCTTAACGATGGATGACAATGTGACTGCCGGTAAACGCGTCCGTCGGCGAAACAGAATCAAAAGTAGATTTAAAAACAAATACGCTCGACCGATTACAACAAGCATGGAAGAAAGAAAAAACAACAATTATTTACCTCATCGGACCCACTTTCGTGACACTTATCCCGTTCAAGCGATGACAGAGATTTAATCATGTTATTATGCTGCAAATTTTTAAACTATGTAAGATATGTAAAAGTCATTTATCATTCGTTCCGGAAGCGTAACAGAAGACTTTTGAACGACATGGATTCAAACCCCCAAACTATAGATAATTTTTGGATCCTCAAAGCTCCAACCAGTAGTGGGGCGTTTTTTTACAGCCTGCACAAGGCACAACAATCAACACAAAAGACCAATTGTCAGTATTTTATCGGTTATTCCTGCAACTTAATAAATAATGTTTGTATTAAAATATTCGCAAAGCTCGACAACAAGATCACGGTGCGTTGCACGATCGTCGTCGGTGTCGAAGAAATTGTGGTAAAGCTTAATTCTACATCAACTTAACGCGCGAGCTAGGTTGTCGATTTACGGTGCAGTTTTGCGAATGGCGGCGCGTACCAGTTGGATTTTATGCAAACATTTCTATTGCACAATGGAAGAGTGGTATGAGGATGGAATATGATAAAAAAATCACATTGAACGTACGTTTACACACTCACGTCGATAGTGTTAAGCCGACCGTCAGCCATTGGAATAGAAGTTCGAAGCACGAGGAATAAAGAATGAACGTTATTAGGTTAGCTTTAGTTTTCCAAAACGATCCTCGATCCAGAAATGTTATATCCTAAAAAAGGTTGGAGGCAGCAGCGCTCCAACAGATAAGAACAACGCATAATTTCTGCGAATTTACAGCCACCGTAAAAGTTTCGAGATATATGTAAGTTTCAAATACGGAAGAGACAACATTGCACCGCATATTAGCGGTGCGTTAGAAGGGGACTTCCGGTCTCATACGCAATGAGGTTGGAAGTCATCTTCCCGCACGCTAATGAAGCAAACATTATAACATAATTAAGAACATACCATTTCCTTTCCCCTTCCTCCCCATCGTTCTCCCGCCACCCGTTAGTTTATAGAACAAATTCGTCTAGTGTTAAAAGAAAACAACAACAAGCGCTCCGCATGGCGCTATCCGCTACATAAGAGAGTACTTACTAAATACGGGTAGAACCTAGCAATTGACCATCCTCTTCTAGACGATTCGATACACAACGTTTTCGATACGATTTTGTGCAAACTAGACGGAATGTGGTCGACCGTAGGTAAGATGTTATCGGTGGATAGATGCCGTTTATGATACGGAACGTTACGTTAGATGTTAGTACCCCGCTCAAAGCACAAGCTATGGAGGAGAATTTGCAAAAAAATGTTTGTCGTGCCGAAGATGAGGCTTTTCCCCTTCCAGAGCAGAGAGAATACTCAGTAACAGACACACGCACACAAAGCCCCATAACATATTTAAACATAACTAGAACGCCGCTCAACGACCCCTGAACAATAATAGCTGCAGAAAGAAACCCCCTTATCAGCTACCCATATGTTATCGAACAATTGTATAAGTGTCATTAATGGACGGCAAAGTTGGCAAGAAAAGTGCGACCGGGACGGCTAAATATAAGATAACTATACAATCTAAACTCACAGAGAAACCATGGGCGGAGTGATACAAGTTAACTACGTGGCAGACAAGACAAACCACAATCTGCAGATAACGTAACGATTGAAACAATCATTCTGGTCGGAGCCAACATTGATAGCATTTAGGATTTAATGGAAGGGAAGACCGCAAACCACACGAAAACGCGAGAACACTGCATAACCTAGTGGCAATTGTAACTGTTTTTTAGAGAATTTTCAAATCGATGTTCAAAACTTATCGACATTTTAGATGTGCCGTTAGCCGAGCTAGACGGGGCACGTAATAAACGCGTGTTACATATGCTATAGAGACGTTACCAAAACAAATTAATATTAACTGACAAAACAAACCAAAAACGCAGCATACATTGCCGTGGAATGCGAGACGATGTGGAGCTCAAAATCTGATTGAAACAAACAAAACACATTTAACACATTTGATTAGCATACGCGCGAGCTCAAAGAGGAAGTTTCATAACGAACAGGAACAATTGGCAAGCAATTTCCCGGCAGGCGAGAAGCGCAGGTTCTAATCGGAGCGAAACGTACGATCGCTGGACGACCGTTACACGTGAGCAGAATTTTTGACGAAACTTGGTGGACATGTCCGTTACTGAATGTTTGTAATGCTTTATGTTGACGCTTCGCCCGGGAGCCGGGGAAGCATTGTAGGAAGCGAAATTCCGACCGAGGAGGTTAAATTGTGGGCGCAAATTTGCAAGCCTTTGGAAACGCACGAGCAACTGCGTGAGCGGTGCTCAAGGATGCGAATTTTTATGAACTAACATGCATAAGAGAAACCTTAATATGCCCCAATACATATCCCCCATTTGGCAATTGGTGGCACCTGCCGTTGAACGGCGTGCTGCTTGCAAGATACAACTCCACACACATTCCTAACGCTTCCAGTGTTTGAAAATTCCAGTCCCTTCTTACTAGACCCTCTAGTCTCACTTTAAACTCGTGAACCTTTTGCCTAAATCAGAAACTTTCGAACATTGCACGTGCAATCCGTACTGCAACTTCCTTGCGCAACGATAACAATCCACCCAATCGTTACGAAATAACGCTCGATTTGCCGATCGATGATAACAACAATCAGCTTTTCCGTATCACCCACCAACAATCAATCAATGGTCCAACTTGTTAGGAACATCAGTTAAAGTAAGAATGATGCAAAATCAACCCCGAAAAAAAGCCCCAATTCAGTTACGTTTCGTGAAAATTCAAATAATGCACAGTCACTTTTATACCCAGGACCGATACTCCTTCTCGTTTTGAATTATACCCGCGCCTTCGATTCCAATTGTACCTTTAGGTATTGGTCCCAGTTTATTATTGCCTCGTAACCGAAACCGATTCCAAAAGATTGTAGAAAAATAAAATCAATTCACAAATTAGACAAAATCAAACAGCTTTCATTTCACATAATTTCCATGCAGTCTTGAATTATGGAAAACCGATTCGGTAGTTCAGTAAGTATTTTCACAAACATAATTACTTATCGTGTCGTTTTAAAACGTTGTTTACAATGTATTATCCTTCAGATTTATAGCTGTACTACCAAAGCTCTTCCAAGGAGAATATGCTTAGTCAATACCGCATGAGATGCTTTGGGATTGTTTGCATAAGTGGTGTATGAAGCGAGTTTTCTCTTGCTCCCTGAAAACGTCTATTACGGTAAAGCTCCATTTTTCCGAACCCTTCAGCTTCATGAATTATCAAACAGGATAATCTAACGTTTTTGCATAGAGCGCTAACCGAGTGTGGACGGTCAGCACACACCCGTTTCCGTACGTACATACGTACCAGATGCCGTTCCGCTTGGTATGTCTTCAGTTATGTAATGGCTTCGTTGTCAGCAGAATGTTTTATTGAATTTTGTACCACCCAAGATCGTCAACCTTCCGGTCGGACTTCTGCCGGTCCGTTTGCTTTGTCCAAAGTTTTCCCGACGAATGGGGAAAATGTGAGACGACAGCTAAAAGGACTCCATACGCCTTCACGTTGGTGGTGTCGACTAAAGAAGCAATGTGCAAAAGTTGTGGGATGCAGTTATTTGCATACGACCTACTCGAGGAAGGTTCCGTTGGCCGCGCTCGATACATGACAAATATCCCACCGCTCCACCGGCTTTCCCTACCTCGTGGAAATCAAGCTTCAAAGATTCAATCAACTATGTACCATCGACTACGCTATTCATCTCATGTACGACGCAACCATCGTCTTCGAACGGCAATAGTTTGGAAATCCCACATAAGCCCCACTAGACAGCGTGTGTTCAAGAGCCTGGTACGGTTTACATAACATCATACGCCAGCCATGGAGCTACGAGATATTCTGACCTACTTTCATGGTTTTAAATACTGAATTCCTTTTTCTTCCTTTCAGAATATTGTAGGTTCTCCCATATTTCATTCCCCCCACCCGAGACCAAGTGTTTTTTACCAGCCTTTGATGTAAGCAAAACAGATCATTGTTGCCGTTAGGTAATCTCTTTACCATCATTTTTGATAACGTGTTCTTCGTTTGGCCACTTGTATGAAGTAAAGGAAGTGAACATTTAAATTTAAACTGGACATTTTATTTGAATAATTGGTTTATGTTTTATGTTTGTTATATGCTTATACTCGGGACGCGATGTTCGCATTCCTCGACCGTGATCTCACGCACACTATCAACCGCTCATTTGCGTGTTCGCCGATGAAGATCAGACGCCAACCGGCGATCTCTGCGCCGTCAATCGATCAGCGCGCGCTTGATATTTAAACGTCCGCTTACGCAGCCGGCTTCGCATCCACACACACACTCCAATGGGCCCCAGCACGCGAAAATAAAAATAAAAAGATCACTGAAAAAACGGTTATCCCCAAAGTGGCGGATTCCAGCGCTCCGCCGTGCAGAACCGATCGAACCTTCCGCGGAACGCCGTTTTTTATTTTCAAGCGAACCGCGAACGAACGAGAAAGCAGTAGGCGTCTCGCGGGGCAGCCATCGCCACACAAGGCAGGCGGTGCAATTGTATGTGGTGCGTGCGTGCTATACTCCATTCCATTCCGCGGTGCGCGACGTTCGTCAAGTGAGGACCCTTTGCCAGTTCTACGGCGACACTGGAGCAGCAAAGTTCGGCGCGAGTGTGTTTTCGTTGGAGTGCGTTGTGTTGTCTCGGTGGTACGTCTGTTTGTTTGTTCCTTTAGTTAGCCCATTGCTTTGCCTCCGATCGCGTTACTCATCAATCCATCCGCGTTTCAGTGCGTCTCTGTGATCTTTCCACGCGAGCCGGCGGTGATAGGCATTCGTCTGGGTTTTGCATCTTCGCACGGTTGTTTCTATTTGCCCGCACAATTTGTGCCCGGCGTTACGTTTGTTCTAGCATAATTTGAACGATAAAAAACGCCGCCGTTCTGTGGCCCTTGCGTCGTGTTTGAGTGTTTACATTTGGTGCCCGCATCTTCGCTGCCATCCGCGAAACACTCGACGGAGCGTCATCTGCTTGCTTGGACTTGCTTGCGAGTAACAGCTTACCGAAGCTGACTCACTGCGGGGAACAATCGCCCCTTCCTTCGGGTACGTACGAAAGGCATTTGCATTCCGCATAAATCAAAAGTGTGTCATTTCTATTGAGCTAAGATGAGTGATTGTGGTGCATTAAACTCAGCAAAAATTAAAAACAAGTACATTGCCATAGTTTTTAAAGCGATAATGTAAAATTCAATCTAAAAGTTCATAGTCAAGAAGAAAAGTTTCCAAACTCACAGTTTATGTTTGACCAATGAAGTTTTGATTTCTTTTCTGGTATTTCCAACGTCGTATGTACAGTTCGTTATCAGATTGAATTCAATTTCGTACTTGGTTAACAGCTTTCAACAATCTGCCGATGAATAATGGCAAAAACGCAGATTCTAGTAGGCCTAGCACAACAACTCCAAGTGTTGCGTTTTACAGCCCGTGATGAAATTGGCAATCAAAGTGGAAATTAAATTAAAAAGGTCTACAATTGCAGCAACAAAAATGTCAAACTATTTGAAGCTAAAGAAGCTAAAACATAGGTCCGTCTCCCACTAGCTATACTTCACTAACATTTCATTTCTTTCCCCATCCCAAACTTTAATTTCATCGTGCATTCACCGACGGAATGCCACTATCACGGTGCATTCCACGGCACGACCATTAGGTCAACGTCTTCCACCGGGGGAGCACAACGACCATGACTCGGTAGTGCTTCCCTTCTGCCATCACTATCCTGTGGCAGGAAGATGACACCGGCGCTTGTTGTGCAAACGAGGAAGCCAAACCTTCCGCCCGTATTAGTGTCGCTGGTAAATGCAATGGCTTGGCAGGGAGCGGCATGTTTGCTACGTTTTGCCGATCGTTCGGTCACGGAAATGAGTTTACCCACCGTCGGCCCCATACACCTACACGCTCCCGGAACCGGGAACCGCCGTTGGAGGAGTTGTCCTTGCGGCCATCGCACCGTTTCCCGTCTGTGTCGCCTTTGCCGAGGAGGAACACTTTCAAGGCGGGTAAGGTGCGAGCGGAGGGGCGCAACAGTCCGGTGCCAAAAAGCGCGCCCGTCAACATTTCGAACACCTTCTCCCACGCCGCTAGATGGAAGATTTTTTACCTTCAACTTTGCGACCGTATCTTTCTTTTCGTGGCTGTTATAAATCCAATTGGGCGTATCTAAAAACTGTTCCATCTGTTGAAAACAATTTGAGATAAGTAAACTGCTTTGTTTACCACACTTTTCAATTTGGGTGGAACTTTTCTTCATTAGGTCATAATAGTTTATTTAAACATTGGCATAAATAATATTCCAATATTATTTTTCTTCATTTTCTTGAAACATACTATTTCTTTTTTTTTCAACTTGATGTCCATGATGTCATTTTGAAAACAGGAGTTTCGTTTTTTAACTGAACTTTGTCGTGTTCACGGTTGTGAACCCCTTTTAGGCGAGGTCGATTTATTATGGAACACAAAAATCTATCCAGCAGGAAACCTCCCTAGCTGGTGTCGTGTGTGGGTAATTGCACGATTTGAAAAAATAATAAACAAAAAATAAGATTAAATATGAACACACCATAAAGCGCGATGCGATCGCAATACTGAACGAATGACCTTTTTTTCTTCCTTGTCCGCTTCCGGCTGGATGGCACGATTCCCGACACCCGGTTCCAGCAGTAACGCCTCGGCTCTCGGTTGGCGTTGGCGGCCAGCTTGCCTATTCGGGATCGTGCCCGCATCCATAAACGGACTATAAAATCGACTCGAAACCGGACCAAAACGACACTCCGGAGTGCGGTCCGATGATTCACATAATATTTAAGCGTGACATCATTCCGCTCGCGGACGAAGGTGTGTGGTTGGCGGCCCGAGGTTTATTTTTTTTTTCGTCTTTGGTTTCAACTTTTCGGCTTTCATCGAATTACGCCCAGCTAATTACTTGGGGCACCTTGTGGCACACCAGTTGGGTACGTCCTCGAAAGAAATAAAAAAAAAATCTGGCCACGCTCACGAAGCGCACGCCTATGTAGGTTTGGATGTCAAGCGCTCGGTGAACGCATCGACCAGAGTTTCGGTGGCCCAAATTTCACCGCATCCCCTATACACCCCCAGCGACCCACGCAGCCCGTGGCTTTTCCCCGCTCAAGGACATACAGCGCTCGGAAGGAGTTTAATGTTCGACCAACTTCCTGTCGTATTAGCATTTCACTGAACGATGAACACCTAGCTAACACGCACCTCCGGTTATTTCATTCCCCAGCTAACCCGGAAAAGAAAGGACTCCGAACGCGTGGGACGTAACGGCCATCGATTCTGCTATCCCAATGGACAGCCAAGGACCGACGGCGGCGGTACGAGCCGGTGCACCTACCGGCGTCGGTTCGTCAAGGTTGGCTCAGATGCAGGTAAGTGGTCCAAACGGTGGCATAGATTCCAGTGGCATGTTCATCTCGATAGTGGGCACGACGCTGGAAGCAATAAATTTACGAACGTCAATAAACCTGTTGTGTGGTGCTAACGAGAGCGAGAGCTTCCAATGGGAGTTTTATGTGAGACGCAAATTAAGGGCCACCTTTTTGGCTAACAATCTCCATGGTATAACATTGATGTGTTTATTATTGGGTACTGAATAGGGTTGTGTAATTCAGATTCAGATTCATGAATCTGAACGATTCTTTGCATTTTAGAAATCCATGGATGAGAGGTTCATGAATCCCAAAGATACATCAACGGTTGAAAAGTGATGATCTAAAAATGGGTAGAGGGACCCCGTTTTTCGTGATAGATTCATGAAATATTCATGAAGATTCATTAAGGTTTCAAGATTCGAATCCCTAAAAATTAATGAATCCATCCGAATAAATCTTAGGTGAAAGATTCATATGAATTAATCTCGCCAAAAGAATCATTAAGCACAACACTAGTATTGAGTCAACAGCTTCTCTAAAGCTCTTCGATTTGTTCTAAATAGAGCATTCAAATTTTCAATTTACCAACTCTTCGATCAAAAGTAAAGAACTATTTATTCCAGTACGTCCAAGTTGCGCTTGTATAATGCAAAACTAACTTTTTCTGTCACCTTATACTTACCACAGAACACTATACGTTGGAGGCCGCAATGGCACACCATGCCCATGGCTCCGGAGCGATGGATGAACGTTGCCCGATCGCGTAATGTGGGATCCTCCTACGTAGCCCGCGACCGCAAACCGTGGCCCCTAACCGAAGCATTCCGGTTTCGTCTTGCTTTTAGCAATCGTTGTCATGTCCCGCCTCCCCCCTCGGGCGCACCCTTACCGCACCTCGCTGGCGCTGGTGCTGACTCAACTGGTTGCCCGTTTTAAGCTCGACCTTAAGCCCAAACGTGGCACGTCAAACGCGCGCGCTCGTCGACGATGACGATGATGGTTGCGGTGCGGCGCCGGTGATGCCGATGATTCACGCCAGCCAGTGCCGGGCCGTACGGTATGGGACCGGTTTCGGTTCGGGGGTGTCTTGGGCCCACAACAAATCTGCCACCCGAGCGGAGTGATTTATAGTGCAGCCTTTAACGCGAACGTCACAGTGCTGGAAGCGATAGATTTGCAACTTCACCCGCCAGCTATCTTTCTTGGCCAGCGTAGTTGAATGTTTGAATGTCTCTTCGGGGGTTTTCAATTTTGTTTAAAGCTGACCATTGCTTGGTTGGTGCGCGTTTTGGAGCAAGGACAAAAATGGAAAATCGTAAAATACATAAACCCACCTCGGATTATAACGCTCCGATTCTCCGAGCGTGTAGGCGGAAGTTGATTCTCCCAGCAGCAGCAGCAGCATTACAGTGTCGCTTCTCGCATGAATCGTCAGCAAAAGGGTGTTTTTATTCCGACTTGTTATTATTTTGGAATCGAGGAAGACATTGTTGAGGTGGGTGTCGTTTTCTTTGGCCCCGCGGTGCAATCGATTGCCTGTGTCAGGTTCCGACACACCGGCCACATTGGAATCTTCTTCCCGTTCGGGGAGGGGGTGAGAGGCAGTGTTCCGTGAAGAAATGATTGCGCTTCGGTGTTTTTGCGCGCCACAACACTTGAGCGCGACCATTTATTTCCATCGCGGTTCGCTGGCTCAAACTCAAAACTCATCCCCGAAATCGTGGATGGCACGACCGATGACGAATGTTAGTCACGTTTCGATTCCATCGTCGCACGATGTGGTGAATTTTTAACAGCGCAACATGCAAATGCGTCGTGCGGATGCTTACCGTTGCTTTTCCTGTACCCTTCCCCAGAATGGGCCACTGAATTTGCTTGGCTGGAAAATGGTTCTTTGGGCGAACCGCGAAGGTTAATGCACCTTAGTCGAACGTACGAACGAACGTAAAACATCACTCGGAATGCATAAGTTCTTTCTAAATGCGCATTGTCTTTGATGTAATATTTCTTCATTTTACCACAAACCACAGGCAATGGAAACTGAAGATTTTACCACATAAAAGCGGAAATAAATCTCGCCTAGAAGCTATGCTATCCGTCATAACAGCCGTGGAGTAAATCATATGCACTTTATCGCCCATCAAACTGGCTGCAGAAATTGTTTTCTCCCATTCCGGCAGCATCGTATATTGATGACGCTGTGGTCGTAGTAGGAAAATGGATTGCCGAGGGTGACGCTAGATTTACGGTCGATAGCGGCACACCGCGTGCACGGTGCTGGCCTTGACATTCGCGGGACTGTGGTTTATTTCCTACAAGGAACATCCCGACCAGTACATTTGGGCGTTTACCAAGCACCCACTGCTTCGCACAGCCGTTGGATAAAATCAATTCTCATGTCACATGTGCACATCGGTGTGATGGATAGTGATAACTACTGCCGATGTTGACGGGAAGTTACTTTGTGGATCGTGCACGTCTTCAGTGGGGTTGAGGCATTTTTATCGCACCATCAAATCAACCCAAATCGTGGGAATGATTGAATCTAGCTTGTTTTCCCTTCAGCCTACCCGTTTGGGGCGTTTGTCCGGAGTGGGGTCCCCATTTTTTTATGGATCCATCGAGACAATTAATTAGTTTCCCGATATGTTCTTGGCTACGGTCTGGTGGATCATACATATGTACATGGTTGTAACAATTAACTAAATATCTTTCCGTTTTCCTTCTCCTCTTTCTTGGTCTATTTTTATTACAATCCATAATAAACAAAACTCTTTCATGTTCTTGCACAATCTTAACATTGCAGCGTGTTTCATCAAGACGTAGAATTTTTATTTCCGCACGGTGCAATCTAGAGATAATGCGAATGTCGCCGCTAGCGTTGGCATCAACAGTGAATCGATTGTTGCACCAAGGTTAATCGTGGAAGGAATTTGGCCTCCGTAAAGGCGGAACGGTCCGTCCGGTCGTTCCGCCTCTCGGAGGGCCATTAATTGATAAAGATGAACACTCGGCGGTGAAACGGCGAGGCTTACAATCATCAATGTAATCACCGCACTGAATCATGCGGACGCACGGTTCCTCTAAATATGGTAAACGATCGGCGATTGAATGACCACAGCTCTCCGTGGAAGTTGTTGTCCACTTCCATGAGTTCCTTTTAAGTCAAGAAAACTTCGAAGGGTGTGATGATGTCGTCGTTCTCTTTTCTCATGGCGAGAGGCGTTAAATGCCCAAAACTGACTGAAGTCCATCCAATGACCTCAGTGCGCGGGTAATGTTGAATGTAACCTACCGCAAATGTCGGCAATGAGCAAGAAGCAAGTTTGCTGACCAACGTGTCGAACGCCTACACGTGAGCTAACCGGTCCGTTGCGAACAAGCTCGTTTGCTCCTCGGGGCCACTTTACAGTAGAAACATGGGCACCCAAACTCCAAACTCTGGTTTAATGGATTTTTCAAATGCACCATAACATCTTATGCCCACGTTGTTAATGTCTTTGGTGAAATCAGCCCACAGCTCTGATTTTTCGCACGACTCGTAAAGTAGCCGGGAGAGAGAGAAAATCAATTTGGTTTCATTTGATTGGTTAAATCGTTTACCAATCGTTAGTTTGAAATTCAATAGACAATGTTTTACATAATGTGATAGTACCGATATGGGCCAACTGCTCATTCATAGAAATTAAAAAAATAATGTTTGCTATGCAAACGATGTAACAAAAGGACGTTCAGCAAAATTGCCATGCAAAGCTATCCGCCCCAATAAGCGCGTCCATTTTGTGCACGCTCATCACTATCAGCGACGACAAGGGATGATATTGATTATTTTAGCCGAATTGATTATAGTCCTCGCGCTTCCCGCTCCAAGCACAGCACACCCCCCAAGTAGTATGTGTTCCGGATTCGAGCAAGAGAATCCTTTTGCAAGAATATAAAAAGACAGCGAACAATAAATTTCCGTCCATTTCCGTGCCCGGAGAGACAAAACAAAACGACATTCCTCCAGAGCAAAACAATGAACGGACTTAAATAAAGGAAGCGAGTAGAGGATACGCCAGAGTCAAACGGGAAAGGAATGCAGTAACTAATAAAAGCGGATTGCTTCCAGTTTGATGCTTCGCTGACACTGGCTGGTGGCAGCATTTGTAAGCGATTGATAAGATTGAGAAACTCTTCAATCTTACGAAATGGTATTGAAATTGGAATGGAAAAGATGTGAAATTCCATCATCCGACGGATGGAAATGGCGTGGAATATTTATTTGATGACTATTCAATTTGGTTCCGTTTGCTTTAGATATGAAATTTCGGAACACTGGTGCGATAGTATTGTCACAAAAAGGCAATAAGGTACTCTTTTACATGGTCACACCAAGCTGAGTTTGTGTTTTAATGGTATTGGTAGTAAAATCGTTCGTTATAACAATCTGTAACCAATCGAAACGTAAACTCGAGCGTTGCCATATGCTGTTACATAATTTTCTCCATCATTTCCTTCCCTTCGCTCTACTTCGTATTTCCCGAAACTAAACATCTAATTAGTCGCTATCGTTCCTATCAGACAGCTCCCCGGTGTGGGCTCCAAAATTCCCTTCGTTTCGGCCGCCAAAAACGACCCAACTTGTGGCTTGTGTTGAATCAAAAGTTAAACAGATGGTTATTCGCAAAATCTTGCCAATGGAAAAGGCGGTACATGCATATTAAATACGCGACTACAATGACAGCGTGCGCTACAACCGGAAAGGAAATGTGTAGATTTGATTTAATAATTTGGAAAGTGGAATATATTAACACTGACGTAAGCGCAACTTGACTATCGTATTTCATTTCTCTTCTTGGTCTTGGTTAGAAGAAGTTATGAGTACTGCAAGTCATATTCCCTACCATGGGATGGCTAAGAGAATCTAGCTCCTATTACATTGCTTGTTAGAACCCGACCGTTGGTGCTGGTGTACGCTGGTGAGAAAATCATCAACCAACACCTGAACTCAATTAAAATGAATCAGATCCACTGCAACGACCTGCAACAAGTTAACGTCGTCCGTAGGCCGACGCAACAGTTCGTTGCCATCGTTCTGCCTGAACCTGTCATGAAAGGATCAAGAGATTGTAACACGGTACGACAGCAACGACTTTTATCCAATTAACCGAGCGCCGGGGGTTTGGTTTAAAAAAAACTGGAGCTGATTGGATGAAACTGAATAGTGCTTAAAAATCATTCAATATTATTCCAATCACCTCCATTGGGGAGCATCCTGGAGCACGCCGGATGGGACCAGAGAGAAAGCATATGTTATCCTTTTTTCCAATCCTGTCCTATCTCCATGTTCACCTTTCAAAGTCAATCGATGGAATTACATCTCCATGCAATTAGGCTACATTGGAATGATTTTTGCACAAATGGTGAGGACATGCACGTGTGTCCAGAAGGGTGAACATTGTCTACCATTGAGAGAAAGCACCGTCGTCATCGCATGCATAGCGCTGCGCCACCCATTCCGTGCCCACTCAAAACGCCCGTTGACGCCATCGCCTTTCCGAAGAACAATCGATATTTAAATCACCTGCACACATGTCCGCAGGATTCCCCGCTTCATGTTTACCGCTTCGTGTTGCCCTTCAACACAGCACATTAATGATTCAAGGAATCTCACTCCCGGCACCGCGGCCATGAACCCTTACAGCCAGATAGCAATCACCTGGCATGTCATGTGTCGTCCTTTGTCCGGACCAAACCTGTCGGAACGTCGAACTCAAAAACATTTGTTCACATCGTGATAGACAGAGTGACGTCGACGTTCGGTTGGCCCTGGTGTTACCACACTCCGGGTTACGGTTCTGGGCAACAGTACGCCAGAGGGCCCAGGTTCGGCATGTTGTGTCACTGCTGGTGATCCCGGGAGCTGCCCTCTTGGAAAGGGGCATCGTGAAAATTCTCGCCGTGAAGTGGTCGTCTTATGCCACACGGAAGTGCACCTAAGCCGGACCCTCTGCCGGTCCGCGGAACGATTGTGAGTGGGGCGGTGAGCGTTAGCCTGGATGATTCCTGGACTGGCCGCAGTTTACTCGAGGCCCTGGGTCGCCTGCCATTACGGGCCTTTGACGTAAGTGCAGCTGAAGATGTTAGAATTCCTGATACAATGCATATCTATTGGGACATACTTATACCGTAAGGTATGTTCCCAATGCCATTTTATTAGTGATCCATGAAATTGGTGGCAGTCCAAGTGAATTGTTTATGTTTTAAAGGACCAATCGGCCATTTAATCAATCTTCTGGTTGAAATAGCTTGAATTAGAATGTAGATGGTTTCTTAATTCATAATGATGATCCTAAGATGCGACATTGTTGATGTCTTGAATTTTCTAAGTTCATTGACACTACCGACTTATCGTTTGAATCACTAAACTCAATTATTTTGGTTTCGTGCGTGGTCAACATTGAGACCTTATTTATTGATGGTCTACAGTAAGACCCACAATTAATCGAACATTATTGACTGGGAACTGGGAACTGTATGAAAGACTTTAGCAAAGTTGTTGTCCAAATAAAAAATAAAGTGTCCATAACACCGTCTGGAAATTATTTTTTTAATAATTTTTGTCTCCTCCCCCAAAAGTATCGTGCAGCCAACTGTACCAGTTTTCAAAAGTTATCATAGAGTGAGAACAAATCTATTACAGCCCATTACCGCCCACAAAAAATATGGCCAGGGGGATTTTGAACTTTCGTGTAAATGAAACACATCAAACACCCATTCCGTTGTCCTTCCCGGGTGACCAACACGTTCTCCATCGATCGGTCGTACCCTCAGCGTCCTTCCGTCAAGGGAACCGTCCTCGCCGAAGGCCAAACCCTGATGTTATTATCCACGAGGCCATTACCCATCCTACGGTCGGTATGGTGTCATCATGATTTGGTGTTTCTGTTTTTTTTTTTATCCATTTCAGTCCGCTCTACACGAGTGTCCTTTCGCTTGCACATGAGACAGGATGTGAGGGTACGAGGGAAAGCGACGCTGGCAATGGCAGCGACAGGACTCCGTTTCCTCCACCACCTAAGGGGGCTAGGGTTGCGTGTCTTTCCGTGAGTGTGTATGTTACGTTCGCATCGCTTTCGATTTCTAGCTCCCGGTTTTGGCCGGCGAATGGCGGGAAACCCTTCTGCTTCTGCTTTAGGGAGTTTTGTGTTTTATTTTTCTCCTCGCCCGTAACCTCGTTCTTGGCGCGAGGTGCCCAGCGACCGACCCAAACAATGCTGGCGCGTGCTCCTTATTGCATAAATTGCTTCCACCGTCACCGGTGCAGCCCCCGGGGGCTTTGGCCACGTTGGGGTTGGGGTCCGGAGGAAGGACTATAAATAAATCTACCCCAGTTTTCGTTAGCCTTCCTGTTTGGAAATGTGCAACATTGGCTTGGGGTGCGCTGGTGGTGGTGATGGCATTAACGATCCACCGGATTTTCCTTGTTTTTTCTTTTTGTTTTTGATTCCTTATTTAGATCCTGTTGGGGCAACGATGGGAGCGGGGAGGGGTTGTCGGGTAAGGGGTGAAGACACTATGCAACGGTGTTTCGTTCATCGGTACGGTTTGTGGATGGTTTGTTTTGATTCGGTCGCTCAGTCGTGGATGTGCCCTGCAGGGATTCGAACGCCCTTTTGAGACCCGCGTCGGTGTATGTGTGCCTGGCCAAGCCCTGTTCGCAGTGTGAGAAGCCCCGCCCGAAAACGCAACATGAAGCTGAAGTCGCTGGATTACGGTGACATTATCGAGAGTTTCACTAATCGATATGAAAATATCGTTAAGAAGGTAGCGGAGATGGAAGAGTTCTGTGTCCTAGTTGTTCGATAGACCAAAGGCTTATCCTGTCGTGCTTGTGCTGTACTGTGAACTGTTGGCCAAAGCGGTGGCAGCGAATCGATGCACTCGTTTTGTGGAATCATCTAACGCTCGCTTTCCTCCTTGCTTCGCAGATGCGCTTTCAGCAGCGCCAGCAGCAGGAACGTGACCAACGGAAAATCGACCAGATTGCCACCCGAACGACCACGACGACGACGACGGCGGCATCGGTGGTTACGTCGTCCAATGGGCGCACCACCACAAACAGCGCGGCAAGTGCAACGGTCGAGCTATCCGAGCGTCTCAACGCCACCACCCTCTCGTCCACGCTCGGTGCGGGCAAGGTGCGCCAAATGTTCGACGAACGGCGCCACCGGGTGGCCGGCATCGACAAGAGCTACCCGCTGCAGCCGATCCAAACGAAAACGACAGCGACAGGAATCGCAACGACGACGATGACGGCGGCGGCGGCGGCTGCTACCAATGGCAACTACACCGTCAACGGCAATAACAGCGCCAGCAATGGTGGTCTCGCCGATGGATCGCTTTCCCGGGGTGTGGCCAAGGCAGGGCTAAACAATAAAACACGTGTCCCGCCGATATCGGCCAACTCCCGGCCCCGCTTGATGCAGCAGCAGCCGCCGAGCCAACGTGGTCAGAATTTGCGCCAACAGGACAGCAACGTGGGCTTGCAGGTAGGTTCGGAAAAAAGGGATCCCTTGCCAGGGATGTTGAACTGTTTATTGTAAGCCAGAATATTGTACCAGAATTTTTACCAGTATTTTAATTAAGACTTATTGGATTACGTTATATGGAAATAGATTCATTTTATTATTTAGTTAAACACATACTCATAGCATTGAAAATTATCAATCCATTGGTGTCCTTTTGATGTAGTCTTTTAATATTTATGATTCTTTTTTATTATTTTATAGTACTATGAGAGATAATCGGAAAACACTAGTTCGAATATAAACATTTGAATATGGTTTATATATTTTTCAAAATTAAACAACTGCTAAATCTGTTATTCGGACCCATTCCCATTTTAAAGTGATCTTACCATTGGCTTCACACTGAGACCGGCTAACGAGGTTTTATTCATTGTCATGTTTTCCACGCTTTTTCCCTCAGGGCTCCCGTGGTAGCAATTCCGGTGAAACCTTGCAGGCCGAGGCAGAAGCCGATGACAACGATAATTTTCTGGAGCTGGAAAAGTTTCCAGGTAAGTAACAATCGATCGTTGGTCAATTATGCCCTTTCCACCGGCCCCCTTCCCCCCGGTTCGGAATCAAACATGTGCACTCGTTCCTTGGTATCGGAGCCGCTTGACGTGCACGTGTGCACGGCTACACAAAAATCGATTAACATATCGGGGAAAGGTTTTCCCTTTTGGCAGAACGGTTCTGCTGCATTTGCCGGGCCGCCAGGTTGTCCTGGACAGGGGGAGGTTCACCCTTTTTGTGTTATTTACTACCCCGTGCTACGTAACGAACACACGGGGTTCTGCTACGTTCGAATTGTGTAAAGCTTCCGTACATGGTTGGTTGGGTGTGGGTTTGGGTTTTATTTTGACGAATGAGTCTTGCAATAGCAGACAAATTGAGGCATCCTTCTCCTCGTTTTCATCGTGGAGAGTAAACTTTCAATTACATTATTGTGCCCTAAAAGCGAATAGTTCAAGCCGGCATTTTGTTCTCGTAAAACCACCATGGTTTATTATATCCAAGCATGCCAAGCGTCTGCCACGCGAGCACTTTTTGTTAATTCGTTAATCAATTTGTTTGTTATCCTTTTCCAGACACGATGTCACTCGAAGGCGATTTAGTAAATTCAACAAATCACATCCATTCCCCCAACGGAAACTATGTTCCGGCGAAAACACCACGAAGCAATGGCTCATCGAGGACGTTGCCAAACTCGTCTGTTCAAAAAGCGACCAGAAAGCCTTCGGTAACCACAACAACGGCTACGTCGGCTGCTTCGACTCCACGATCCACGAACGGATCCGCCAAAGTAAGCTACGATTTTTTGTTTTTCTTTTTCATTTGTCGTTTGAATTTAGAAATAAAAATATCAATCAATTCCTTTTGGTTCATCTCCATTTTCAGTCGGGCACCGCGCCGTCACGATTTGTTGGGCCGGTAAAATCCAACGGGCCGTCGCGTACCGTAACGCAGCCAAGTCCTGTCAGTTCGGCAGGTTCGGTGCGGAAGGCGTCGGCGAATGGTGGCAGTATGCTTTCAGCAACGTCGCTCGCCAACGAACCAGTGCCCGATGGCTTGACACGGTGTGAAATTTGCTCTCGCAACTTTGCCGACGACCGGATCGAGAAGCACCGGATAATCTGCCAGAAGACGAAGTCGAAAAAGCGCAAGGTGTTCGACGCCACGAAGCACCGCGTGCAGGGAACGGATGCGGAAAAGTACGTCCTCAGAGGAAAGAAGACTTCCGTCACTGCGCAAGCTCGAAAGCCATCCACGCAACTAGCTCCGGCGGTCGCGTCTGCCGGACAAGTGGCGGCCGGCGGTGGCAACAAGCAGAGCAACTGGCGAAAAAAGCACGAAGAATTCATTGCCACCATCCGGGCCGCAAAGGAACTGAAGGCCCATCTGGCGAAGGGTGGCAAGCTGTCCGATCTACCACCGCCGCCACCGTCCGAGAATCCAGACTACGTCCAATGTCCGCACTGTTCGCGCCGCTTCAATCAGACCGCCGCCGATCGGCACATCCCAAAATGTGCCACGATGCTGCATAACAAACCGAAACCGAAACCGAAGGCGGCCTCGACCGGGCGAAGATACTGAACACTTTCCCGGAGTGGAAATGGCAGGCCACTCTCATCAAGCATTTATTATTGCATGTATTTTTTTTTTTACTAATTTACTACTACCTACCGTCCGTTTCGTACCTTTGGAACGATTGAAATTTTAGAGCAAAATTTTAGTTTATGAACAAAAAAGTCAGATGCCTGAAGGGATGGTACAACCTGTTGTGGAAAATCGACCGAATACTCACCTGAAACCGAAAGAAAAGTACACGAAACGATGAAACTGATAATCATCATGCCATACTAACCCACGAAACACGAAAGATCGAACAAGAAATAAAAACCGTCTTTTTATCGAAGTGCTTAACAAACAATAAACAAAAGAGCATGCAACATATAAAAAACCCCTAACGCGCAAATACTATACGACATGGCTGTGTGTGTGACGACAAGATGCAAAACAAAAATGAAAATTTGTGTATTTATGAGAATCAATAAAACCGTAAAAACACATAATGAAAATAAAGTCTTCTTCTTTTAAACCGCACGCGACAAGGGTTAGGTTGTTAATTAAAACATTTATATTTTAATATTCTTTATTAGATAAGAACTTTTTACGAAGGGCCGTGACCCTCGAATGTAATCGTAAATATAGTATTTGTTTTGTACGCCAGCACTACGAACACAATACGAGAAGCAAAAGGTTTTATTTTTTGATCCACATTTCCTTTTCTTCTTAGTTCCAATTGTTCCAATCCTCAATGTCCTTACAAATCTCTTTAAAAAAAAAACTTCTCCAACTAATTTGTCCCTTCAAACTCCCATCCCTCCCGTGGGACACCTTCGGACTTTTTCGGTCCTCATTCAAATGGTCCAACACTAACTGCCAGTTCGCGCAACGTTCGGAGAACCGTCTGCAGGTTCTTTCGGAACGACGTTTCCAATTGTATTTATCTATATCGCAACGGACTTTGTTTCTAATAGTTTTCATAATATTCACACTAGGTACTACAGATGAAAGCAACAAAATGAAACTACAGCAATGAAATGGAAACGACATACTCTGTAGAGGTGATTCAAATGATGTGCTGCCAGAAGATATTGATATGCTAATTCTAGTTTTTTCTAAAATTTTCTCACGTTTCTAATAACAAATAGGGTAACTACCATTAGAGGGGATGAGTTCCACTTAAAACTTCTGCAGCTTTCCTTTAATGGAGCGGCTATGTGAATTGCATCGTTTTCGTTTGTTTTTCACACAGTTTGTATTTGTGTTCGTGTGAAAAACGGTAATACTTTAAGTACTGGTATTCGATTCCCAACACGTGGGTTTTGTCAATGACAAAAGAGGAGGAAAAAGAGAGTTACCCGGATATACTGTGCCGTATCCGGACGCAGCACACAAAAAAGCTCCTGCGTAAGCTTCCCTTACGTCTCTGGATACCGACAGTACGCGTTGCCTTCGATGGACTCGAGCGGTATCCAGTCTTCGGACAGCGGCAACCGGTTCTTGTTCGTTTCGACCTCCCTCAGCACTCGCACAATGTTCCCCCCAACCAGCTTCTTGATGGCAACCGAGCCCCACAGTCGATCCCGTGCCAGTTCGGCCAGCAGCATCGGGTAGTTCTTAGGCGACCCACTGAGCCCCACGTGCTCCACCCCGGCAATAGCGCGTATGTAGTTGATGGCCGTTATGGCATCCTTCAGCGACATCGGTTTGTCGCCGCATCGTTCCACGTTCAGCATCAACACTCCGCCGTTCTGGGACAGAGCGCTCAGGATGTGGTCCGGCACGGCTGCCGTCGTTCCATTGCAGGCCATCGACGAAGGAAGCGCATTGGAGAGCAGAAGCGGTGCTTTGGCGACGTTCAGTGCGACCATCATGGCTGGTTCGGAGAGTCGGGAAATTTCCACCAACATACCCAGCCGGTTCATTTCCTGGATGATCACCTACGAAAGGCATTCGGGTTAGTCGATGGACCTTAGCGTCCCTCTTGTTATACCTTACCTCGCCAAAGTTGGTCAACGTGGAAGGGAGATTTTCGTCGAAGAAATCGTTCCTTATCGAAGCACTGGCCCAAGGAGTCGTGCAACCAACGCCAGTTAAGGAAACGAACCTAGCGCCCAGAGAGTACATCGAGCGAAGTACGGCCAAACTCGAGCCTAGCGTATGTCCACCTTCCAGCCCGAACAGGATGGCCAGTTTACCTTCCGTGTGCGCCTGCTCCATTTCGTCCGCATTCTCCACCACCGCCATATCCCCATTTTTGCCTACCAATCGCCTCGCTTCATCCAACCCCTCCAGAGTGAGCTGCACCGCATCCAGATACTGGGCGGCACAAGGAACCGCGATGGGCCACAGCAGTGCACCGACCATGCCACTCTTCACTTCTGCGAAACTTTTACTAAAATTCGCACCCATCGGTGGTGCCCAATATCCCTCCACCAACGGTGACTCCACCAGCAGACGCCTGATGAAGGCCAGGCGGGCCTCGAGCAGCGAGGACGAACGGAGCTGCAATCCGAGCGGGATACCGGCCGCAAGTGCCACACATACCAGTAGGCCCGACACGAGGGCGATTATCTTGCGACTCCGGCGATCTTTGGCCAGTTTTGGCGGGGGTGGTGAAATGCTCTCCTTCGTGTACGAATGAATGCTCCCGTTCTTTATCTTCTCCGGGTACTTGGTGATTTCCGGCGGTAGCTCAATGTCCGCTATCTCGGTGAACACGAAGCAGTGCTGCTTGCAACCGGCCGGATGCTGATGCACCGGATGGAGCTCCATAAAGTCCACGTTTGGCATAGGCGTTGTATTCATCGTACTGCCGTGTAGCGGGTTAGTGAAGACAACGAACCACTACGCAGCTCCGTGCTGGTAAAACTCCTTACTTAACGTGACTAGAATTCTAAATACAAGCACTCCGAGCTCACCATCACCATCGGAAGAACATTTTAGTACGATTGCTTTTGGAATCCACTGGTCTAGTGTAAATTTCTTTCAGTGGCAGATGTTCGTTTGAAAAAATGCAATGGATTATTTTCCTTCAGAGACGATGCAAAACAGTCTTTGTACTGATTATGAAGGCAAGCTGCGGGACATGCGCAGTTTCTCCACGAAAAATGTCCTTACCTCTTGCCAGGATGAAGTTTTCCTATGAATACGAAACAGCTTACGAATGGAATTTGAATGTACCGTTAACTATTGGTTAGTCAAACTAATTCCTATTGCATTCAGAAATGGAAAAAGATGTAAAACCAGGTGAAGATTTGAAATTGATTAATGCTTCTCGTTCAGTTTTTAAAACACTGTGCGAACAAACCAAGATTATGTTTTTAGGAATTTATGGAAACGACATTTATTTTACCGACATCTATAGGAAATGATACAAGCCGAATATTGGCCACCTTAGTGAGCTCACTCTGATACATCCTCAGCCTTATCACTAAGTAGTGCAATCATTTGCTTGACCGCATCGGCTGCAGGCATCATTTCCAAACCCTCCAGAATGTACGCCAAGTTGTCCAGACTTGCATCCATGTCGTCGTCGAACCAGAGTGTCAACAAATGGCAGCACTGGTCCACCACAGTGGCATTTTCCGACTCAAAGTACTGGATCTCGTCGGCACTATACCCAAGCTTAGTGGCTAGCTTCTTCCAGTCCTTTCCGATGCTCGGTGCCAGCTCGGAAAGCTGCTCCTTGCTCACCGCAAGCGTTTTGTGGGTGTTTTTATCTTCCGGCGTCAGCTGCTCTGTCTTCAACAGTTCCGTTTCCATCTGCTCGTGTTCCTCATCCCCAACCAGTCCCTCACCTTCGGCTTCCGTCTGTTCTGTGGATTGGGGTGCTGTTTCCTCTTTGATTGCATTTTCCAGTTTGATGTCGAGCTTGTCCTTCTGGATCTTCTTGCGAACGCTCTCGAGGTAGTCGGACACCTTGTACGAGGGTGTGTTGAACAGCGTGAAGAAGTGAGGCGATTGACGGGCAAGCAAACGTAGCGCGCGCCACTCGAACGAAGGGTCCTGTTTTTCTTTCGGATTCTCTAGGTAAGACTCGAGAGATGGTAGAAAATTTCTATCCGTACCCTTGCATGCCTGCAAATTGTCCGGACAAAGGTTCCACAGGCGCGTTATTTCCTGGTTGCCCATGTAAAACTTGCCCTGTTTTGTTGCGTCCCGAATCAGGTCTCCCAACGGTCGACGGGGTCGTTTGGCCGGAGGACGACCACTAGAAGCCGTTACCGCTGGGGCCGCTCCAGAACCCGAGCTGGTTGTTGCTGTGGTAGACGAGCCTTCTTCTAGCACCGCTTCCGGACGCTTGAACTCTTTGCAACCCTCATTCTTCCAGCTGTTCCACAGTTCCTCGCGTGTCAGCATGTGCCGCACGGTAGTGGCAAACTTTTTTCCATTTGGAGGAGACTCCTCGATCAACCGGTACACTACCGTTTCGGTTTCCTTCAACCAATCGCTCTGTGCTTGCGTGAGGATGTGCGTCTCGGCCTTGAACTTCACCGTAGAATTGAGGTACTGGAACAGAATGAGAAACTGTACCAACACTGAGCGTCGGAAGTTCGAATCGGAAAGCTGTAACGAAAGCAGCTTCGGATTGGTAAGGAATTTAGCGAAGAAATGTCCCGATTCACGGATTTGGTCCTCCTCCATACGATCGTCGGTCGCGGCGGATCCTTCGGGTGCCTTCGTACTAACACTCGATGCACGATGCTCTTCCAGCTTGAAGCTAATGAACGCCGCCAATACACTGCCGGCATGGGTGGCAAATGTTTTCCATTGGACTTTGTTGTAGCACTGATTTGGGTTGCGGAAAAAATCTTGTAACGCCCAAAACTTGCAGTACAGATTGTAGTCAATCTTGAGTTTCTCATCTTCCGTCTTCGCATCGTCCTCTACCTCACTGCCTGCAGACAGCTGTTCGAGTGTCATTTCATTCCCTTCCATGCCGTACTCGGTGATATTCTCCAGGTTAAACTCCGATATGATGTTCAAGCCGCTGCGCTCGGAGAATGGGAAAAACTTGGCCAAGAACAGCAGTATCCGTCCACAGAAAACTGTGTTTTGCGAGCGGGACAACCGCCGTAACAAATCGTTGCACATACGAAGCAGATTGTGTTTGCAAGCGGTGAAGAAAAATTCTTCCTTCCAAATGGCCACATTGTTCTCAACGTACGTAAAGATTTTCTCGGCCCGATCTAATGTTACCGCATCGAAGATGTCCCCCAGAAGTACCACCGGCATCGTCGCGACCGTCATATCCTTGCGGCAGGATGTGACGGCGAAGCTGATAAACCGCTCGATGGCAGGGATGTCCTCCGTTTTCGTGAGCAACATATCTCGAAACGCCTGATGTAGTGCCGTCTTTTTATCGTTATCGCTGGCACGCGCGGCATCATATTCCGCCTTCAGCAATTCGATGTCGTCCTCTTTGAACGCACGCTTCAGCGATTCCTAACGAATGAATCAATGGTGCACGGGTAAGTAGTAGCAGTTAAACTCGTCTTTCACTTTTAACTTACGGAAAATGCTTTCAATAGCACTAGAAAATTTGATGAACTCATTTCCCGGCCACTTGTTTGCTATAATTTCACTAACTTGTAGCGGCGTTCCAGATTGATAGTAAATGTACTTTCAATGTAAACAATTCAAGCTTTGCTTTGATGACAGTTTGCCTCTTCAATCCCAAGCACGAAGAAAAAGAGGGTACCTAGTCAAGATGTTAAATTTTAAAACCTCATTGCGCACAGTATTTTTTTTAATTTACAGGATTTATACGATCCATACACAAGCTCTAACTTAAAGGCAAAATATTTTCACTCTAGCTTATCTCAATTGGTTCAAATAAAAAGCAGGCAAAGCTGTTCTCATGTAGAATCCGACCCGATATTATCGACGCACATAAATCGACGCTCAAAGCTGTCAAAATACATGGCACAGCTTATAAGTTTACGTTGGACTTTACGAGGTCTACCTGCAACGTTCGCGTTCAAACGCCAATAGTCTTTATTTTGACGCAGCATTGTGCGCTTCGTTGGGTATGTTAGAACGCTATCATTCGCGAAACCACGGCACTTGTTAAAACAATCAATTGTTCATATAGGTCGTCGAGTGCATTAAGTTCCCCTCAACCCACAGTGCGTAGCATCAACATAACTTTTCTAATCGTATCTAGCTGGAAATCGGTTGCAATTCTTTGCTAGTCTTATAAGAATTCTTAAATACCCTCTAGTTCGGCTGAATCGACCGTGTGCTAGTGTACGTGTGATTCTTATAGGATAAGCCGCACGACCGGTTTTCACAGTTTTCAGTTGCTTTTGCATTTTTTCTCTTTTCCTCTTTCTCGCCCTTTCGTAAACACTTTGTATGTTTCCATTCGTCTCCATCCTCCAGTGGGTTTTTTTTTCCTACCATACCTTGTGTCTGTGGTTGTGTTTAGGAAGCGAGATGAGAATTGCGTAAATTGCGTTCTGTTTGTACGTCAAAGAATACACAATTGTTTTCCTGGATGTACTTAGTGTTCAGTATAATTTCGGCTTTTCCTGAATGTTTGTTCCATTCGGTGCAAACATCGAATGGACCTTTCATTCATGGAAACTCGCTACGCCGTTCTGCGTTGGTGTTAATGTGTAAAACATAAAAAGGCACTCCACGGCGCCGCCATATCAACGTACGCCCTTTTAACGTTGTCCCGTTCCGCGAGATGTACCGTCGAGCGCAGCTTCGCGGCGAAGAATTCCCGACACCACATTCTAATCCCCGGCCAACGTGTGCCAGTGTGTATGTGCGCTAGAACGAAAACATAAAAGCCACTGCCACACCTTTACCGTCAAGTGGCGAGGCGGTGTAATATTACATACCCGAGGCACATTCATTAAAGATCAGGGAAACGCAATTCAAACTAACTGTAGGGAAAACATTTTCAATTTTCCACGACCGAAAAGCGCTTGACAACGCGGCTCGTCGCTTCTCACGCTATCGCCATCGTTCAGGTTGTTCGCTGAAGGGTTGTTGGAGGCCCTAGCCCTGGCTGAGGTGTTGTGGCACATTTTATCGTGGAAGTGGAAGTGGCAGTGGTGAATACACATTTGCATTAATCATATATTATCTCCTTAGGTTATCATTTCCATTCGACATTGATGCGTCTTTGCGTAGAAAAGAATCGTGGCGATTGAATGAATGAAGTGAGCTGGCAGTGAGATTGTATGCCTCCCGCAAGTGAGCTGTAGTGTGAAATCTGAGGGCAAAGAGTATCTCCCAAGTGTGTCCGAAATCATCGCAAAATCGTTTCGTGAAAAGCCAATTTCGTCCTGTTGGGTGCAAACAACACGAAATTTCCTACTGCAGTGAAAATCCAAGCCCAGCATCCCGAAACCGACACCGCCTGTCGAGATTATAATAAGCAAGCGTGAGTGAGCAGCAGCAGAGCGAGATACATACTTCGAACAGCGGGTGTGAGCGAGCACGAGATACAACAAAAATGGCCTCTTTCCGAAATGCGCACAAGAGTCTGTCGGTGGAGGAGCGGGCGGAGATGAAGGAGAAGTTTGAGGAGGTAAGTGAACGCAAGATCATCGGCTTCTGCAGGGGTTCCAAGATCCACATCCCGCCCCAACCCTCCGCCATGCCGCCGGGCGGGGTGTTTTTGAGTTTTCATTCCGTCGAGTTCAAGTTTTTCCCGAGACATACCGCGTTGCGGGTGGTGGCACAACAAAGACACATCATCAAGTAGGCTATGGCGACCCGCAGCTTGATCTCGGAGGTTTTGTGGCCCACAACCGACGAAGAAGATGCCGTCATGATGATGTTGATGATGCTGGCAGTTGTTATTGAATGAAGCTAGGTATTTTGAAACATGGTTTGCCCGTAAATTGTTGAAGAGGTTGTGCAAAACAGTCCATTGCAATAAATGAGCAGCATGCATGTTTATCTTCTGCGGGTATCTTTTAGGAAGGAGTGTTTTTTTCATACTTGATGATGATGGTATGATAGAAGAGTTAGAGGGGTTGCTGGCAATTTGTCTCAAAAAGCGGGGTATGAATTTCAAACTAGTAAAAAACATGCTTATTTAGATCCGGTTGCGGTTTACACATTTGTTTATGTTTCACAACAACTATCTGCTTAACGTGGTATGGAAGAAGAAACGTTGAGATAGAAAAGGAATCATTTTTAAAAAGTAAACAAAAAACCCCACATACATAAGCGTAACTTTCCAGCAAGTCAACGAGGTACGACATTTTAATTAATTTCCAATTGATTTACGATGAGTCCCCCAATGGGGGGTGCACCATGTACATGTGCTTCGCTCCACCTTCCTATCCCGTCCAAGAAATCCCTATCGATTGATGGAGGACCCGGCAACCTAGCGGGAAAAAATGTGGATACGTAGCGGAGAATTGAGGAAAATATAATCCGCAATCCGGCCGGGCCGTTGGCATTTCCGTACGTGTGTCCGGTACGGCGCCACCGCCAACACGCCGATTTTGAATGGGAGTGTATGGGTGTGTGTGATTGGTCGAAATGCACCGGTGTTAGAAAGCTATAATGATATACCGGTCTCGGGATATATGCCGGTGTTCCCAAAGCCAAACCAGACATTTGACCTCATTTTGCCCCGAACGCAACCCCTCTCGCTTCGTCTCGCACGCATACTGCTGTGACAAACCACTCAGAATCGTCTCCCGGCCGGTCCCGACGCGCCGACGTACGTAAACGAAGCGGTTCCATCCCTACGGCGCATGCCACGGCACTCCCAGCCTCTCCCTCTCAGCCCTCCCTGGCTGCTTCCGGCTCTGGTCCCTTGCCCAGCCGTAGCGCTGCGTGTGACTTTCGCCCTAGCGCTGCCGGGAAAAGCTCCCTCTGCTCCGGGTGCCCCGTTATACATTGCCGGGGCTAAAAGGGAACGAAAAGAAGAAGGAAATGAAGTCCAGATTCCGAAGACCATTTTCCTCCCAGTACGTATCTGAGGGGGTGTTGGGCGGGTGGATGAAAAAGTAGCAGCCGCCAGTTGTTGATTTGTTTGCACCCGGAAGTCTGCTCTCTTTCGGGTTGTACCATATCGGCCTTCCCACCCCTGCCGGTCGTTTCCTGTCCGCGTGGCTGTATGTGTGTGTATATCTGTTGGTCCAGGGCGGCACCGCGGTCGATGGCTTTCGTGAAGTTGCGCACTGGAAGGCGGCCGAAAGCGGATGCCGAGAACACGTGTACTGGTGGCACGCCGGCGTCGGCTCCAATGATGATTATAATGAACTTTCATGATATTTGCAGAAGGTATCTCAAATGGTACGCGTTTTTCTGCATGCATTTCTTGAGTGCTTATAACTCTTCCTGAGAAAATGTTTACCAGCCAAAGCACGTTTCCCAGCTTGATTATAGAAAAAAAAACCCCGAGTTTTATTTTTCTTACACTACATTCTCCCACATCCGATGCATTCTATAAAATGTGCCCTGTCCAATGGATTTGCTAGTTGGCGGAACGGAATGGAAAATAAGCAGACTCTGTTGCCATAAGTGGTTCCTCTTGGAAAAGGATCTGCGTCTGGCAACGCCCTTAAGCGTGAAAATTGTGGCACCCTCTCGTCTAGCTGCAGGAGAAATTTGTGATTTGTAGCTAGTCGGACACTTCCATCCCACATTACCCCGTTCTCACCTTCTTTCTGGCTGTTGCGAGATTCAAGTTTGATTCGCTTTTCGAGTGTTTTGAAGTGGACAACACTTTTTAGGTCAGATTGAATTGTTTTTTCCTTCGTGGAATGATGCGCCTACGATTGTTGCCATCACGAGTTGCCCAAGGAGGATGGTATGGTCCACAGTTTCTTTTGGATAGCCTCAATCTTCAAACACTCCCACGCCTACTGAGATCTGCCCAACCTACACGGCGTGCGTGCGGTGTGTATTACTTTTATTACTTTGCACCGCCTGCTGATCAAACCGACAATCAGAAACACCCTTCCGCGAAGGCAAAGGGGCAAACCTTTCGCTACAATCGTGTACCACCGAGCCTACGCAACTATTTGTCGCCTAGGGAGGCTAAGGCTCAAGTTTTTCGAAGCTGCTCCAGACTCTTGCAACAAACTTTCCCAAATTCCAACGTCCCGGCTAGACTTTCTCATCGTCTACGCTGTTCCGACAATCGGACCGACGATCGTTAGCCTCGTGGCCCTAAACCCGCAACTATCTTATCAACGGTGGTTAGTGCGCGCCTGAAGGTCATACGCATATTTTACACAGGCCGGTCCATGCATTCATGCTTCCAATGCAGCTTGGCTGTAAGCTCACGATCGGACGCCTTGGACGCTACGGGTTCCCTCCCCTGCTGAGGCTTATCAACACTTGCGTAGCATCGCACATTCCTGCGCGCGTTGCGAGACTTTGACCAGATAAACACGTTCCACTCCCTGGTCCTGCCGGGGCCGGGTGAAGGCTACCCTTAACTGTCCACGCAAACTCGAGCACCACTCGGAAGCCCGTTTGCGTGCCGCGCTTTGACAGATTGGGATCGAGCAAATGTAGTCCCGGTCGTGTCACGTTACCACCCCACATGCGGGGACTCGCACCCCCCCCCCCCCCCCCCACTGATCGGTCCATCCAGCTGCTGGATGTCTAGAAATGGCCAGATTCGCCTCCCGCGTTGGATGATTCATCGACTCCGTAAACTGTAAACAAAGAACCCTGGAACTGGCTTTTGCTCGTGCGAGCGATCGTGAATACTTCTCCACTGACATCACCGTGCCGAGGGCGCGATCTCACTCGCAACTACCTCAAGCTCACGAACGCGCGCGAGCAAATTGCGGCGCAATTTGCATTTGTCGCCAGCGTCGACCACGAGCAGCGCTCGCCGAAGGGAAAGGTCGCATCACTTCCGTGTTACGGTAGTTGGCAAAGTCTCGGTGTGTCGGTGTCACCAGAGAGTATCTCACGGAAGACGTGATAGAGCCGTTGCAGACCGGGGGCCCTCCAATCAAGGCACATATTTATTGACTTTTCCATCACGTTCATTATTCACTTGGCGGGGCAAAGGTCCGCCGGACGGGACCGGTCCATTCAACGGTGGCGTGGCCTTCGGATGGCCCGTCACAAAAGTCCTCCGCGGGACACAATGAGTCGCAGCGCAGTGACTGCTTGGATGTGGGCGCGATCCGTGCACAATACTGGAGTGGTCTTTCTTATTCCATCGGCGTTTGAGTGCTTTTTTCCTGTCTTCGCGGTTGGCGCTTGAACGACAAAGGTGTTTGGTGCACAAAAAAGCTACACCATTCCCGTACGCCAACCGTGCCGTTATACGCACACTCCACCGCAAAACTACGTCATACATTAGCCGCGGTTTGGGCTTTGGGGATGACATCAGCGACACGCTCCAAATGTTCAAAACTCGTTCGCCCCCCAAAGGATTTGGATGTTACACGTAAACGTTGCACAAACATTACGTTGTCCTCGCAACTTCCACGCTGCAGCCTTTTGGGAGATGGTTCCATTTTTGGATACAATGTAAATGAAAATGTAAGCATTTTTACGACAAGCAATATTTTATCCTTTTACCACGAATGAGTCACCAAATCCTGAGTTGCTCAGAGTATATCTTCCTGAATTTTATAATAATTTAACACTTATGGGTCTAATATTTAAATGCTTAAAATGGCTTCGCTTATCTAAATTTGAATATTTTGTAAAAATATCAATCTATTTCTAATTCAAAATGGTTTATCATTTTTAAAACAGAGCTATTTTAAACCGGTTTAAAGGTGAAAAGTCAAATCTTTTAAAATGTATGCGTTTGTCAAAGTATTCCATTTATTTATGCAAAAACTTATTCGTTTTTTTGAACTTCTGAGAGGTTCATGGTTTCAGCAAACGGTAAAACCAACAGCAAATCGGAGTGACAAGTCTCTTCCCCTTTTTAAATCCTTCCGCGGAGCCGGTTGGTCTCCGAGGTGGCCCATTCGTAATGCAACACCATAAAACCAGTCCCAAAACGGCGTAAAATGACGCCCTTCGTCGACGTTATGGCATCGGCGGCGTCAAAACAGTCAAGCGCAGCCACGCGCGTCGACACCAAAGAGACGGCATGCCGACTTCTTGTAGTACAACCGGGGGGAAAACCCGTCCTACCGTCTGGTGGGGCCCATCTTCCGGAAAACAAACTCGGTCCGGCAGCGGTTCGTGATGGCATTCCCGAAACGGAATCGACGGCAAACAATAACACATCTTCACACCGATAGTGCGGGCGAACGGAAACTATTTTTGAACTACATTTTTGACAATGGCCATTTCTTCACGTTTTTCGCTTTGCGAAAAAATTATCACTCGCAATGGGAAGAAAAGAAAAGAAATGGAAAAAAATTCTGCAAACCCGCGATAGATGATTTTTTTTACGATTTTTCATTTGTTTTGCCAGAAACTGAGTGCTTTTTTGGGTCATTTGGGGGGTTGCAAGTTAAAGAGAAAAAGTAATGAGGTAACCGCCGGAATATTGTGGTTGGAAAATGTAACAACAAACCCTCGTCCCGTGCGTCACGATCCAACCCGACCGTTACTGAATGTTTGCCGCCAAAGCTGTTGCTGTTACCAAACACCACCGGGGTGGCATGGGGCAAATAATTGTTTTTGGCACGCCGCGGCCACCCTGCACTGCATACAAAGCGGTTGTGAATATTTGTGCATGTTCAATTTCGGACAGTGGTGCCGCGAGTCTGCGATTTTACCTCATCGACCCTGCGCCATGCGCTTGTATGCATTACCGGTTCCACTCATTATCTAATTTACATGGCATTGGGTGGTGTTTACCCACCTTCCTCGGGCCTCGGCGGTCGGCCTCGAGCATACATAATTTTTCCACCAACCATGGGCGTATGCCACTGCATCGTACACCCAAGACAGACGCTAATGATCTTGATCTCCGGACGATCGATTGGTTCATACATGCGTATAGCTTTGGGAACTTTGGTAATTAGCACTCGCGGGTGCTCGACATTGGCTTTAGGTGGCCTCTGACCTGAAGCTAAGGGTGATTCGCACAAAATAAAGTCTCCCCCGATGGGACAGACAGTACGACAGATTTAATTGGTGATTATTAACACAATTGCATCACTCTAATGGTGAAATGTGTAACATTTATCCACTCCACGTTCTCACAAAAAAGAGGAAAAAATAGTTCAGCGTTAAAGAGAAAATGTTTATGAATCATTCAAACATGCCATAAATCGATGGTGCCGTATGCCACGCATGCAGAGGTTTGAACATTCGAGAAGCATTTCAAAAACAACGATAAAAATAAGATAGTGCTAAACAAAAAAAAAAACAAAACGGGATATCTAAAAATGTGCCCACCATATGCTGCCGGACCAACGGAGTTCCCGCGACCACCATAATCGGCGTTCGTATGTGTGTGCGTACCTCGCCACCACTGGTTCCCTTTTTTCCTTGACTTGGCGGAATCGCCCTCAGCGTGATCACAACTTCTCTACTCCAGTTGGGGGGTTCGGTTTTTGCATATTTGCATGGAAATGAAGCAAAGATGTTTGCGTGAAAAGAAAGAAAAAGACTTTCTTCACGGCACTGCACAGCAAGAAAGCACTCCCCAAAAGAGGTTGTGGAAGAAAACATCACACTCTGCCGTTTTGTTCGTGGTGGTAGGCTCGAAGCCACAACGCATGAGCCACAACACTCCGACTGGTGCAGATGATGATGATCGCGCGCGGTTCACGACGATCACGATGCTCGGCGCGAAGAAGTAAGCCAAGACTCACTCTCGTCCCCCTCTCCGGCCTGGGAGGAGCGGGAAGACACTATCCGCGCCAGCCGGAGAAACCATGCTGCGAGGTCAAAAAACTTCGATGCCACGTTAAGAACTGTACCCCCCGCCCGGGTCGAAGACGAAGACGACGCCCCCCGAAGCAGCTGTGTGTGTGTGTGATGTTTTTCGTTTTTTCTTAAAGGTTTTGTTTTTTTGTTTTTTATTTTATCTTCTAAGGTTCTTTCCCGCACCTCTGGACACAGACCTTTGGTTTATTGTTTTGCTCGCGTTAATTGGAATCTTTCGGCAGCCTCGAGTGGGTTTGGCGGGCGTACGAATTAATGGCGCTCTGTGCTGCGTTCGTGGTTCAAGCGATCGGGCAGACGCGAAACAATCATTTGCCTCACGAAGATTAATGATCAGAACCGTATGATGTATTCAAAAGAGAAAGAGAAACAGTGGCTAAAAAGTGGGGTTTAGCACGTGGACTAATAAAATAGTTTCTTTTGCAGTGTTTGAAACGCGAACGTGTTTCCATTTCAAGCTGGCCCAACTCGAGGAAGGTGTGCAGTGCAGGTGAATTCATCGTCGATGTTAATTGATGTTCATGAATTATGTCTTTCCATGTGGCCGGTGAAGGACCCTAAAAGGGACATCCATGTTTCGTTCGCCTCAATTAACGTCGAGAAGTTATCAACGGGCGTATGCAAAACAAAAAAACAACTTGACCCGCTATCACCGGTACGCCGCTTTCCTTTCCTGGCTGATAAGCAACTCGTGTCGATCGGAAGTGCCTCCCCGTTGCACAAATGAAAGATGGCAATCGGAAATACGCCATTTGGCTGCCCGCATTGCACTTGACGATGCGGCGGCCAATTCTACTCAGCGTAGGGAGTAATAAACGAGGCAACAAAAAAAGCCCTTCATCAAGTTCTTCGCCATCAGGCGTTCGGTGCAATCAAAAGATCGGGCCATCAGGCCGGTCGGCAAAACTGGAACCATTTAACTGTACAACAACGGGCCTCATTATGCTCCCCGTCAGAAGCACATGTACAGTTTTAACGTTTGTTTTCGTTCAGTTCGCCGTAAGATCTGTGTGTGTGTGTTTGTGTTGATTTTTTTTTTATTTTTTCTTTCCCCTCGAAAGTGCAACTTCTCGTGTTGCATCCATCCAGCACGATGACGCGGGTCAGTTTCGGCTGATTACACCGTTGATTAAGCCACTAGCGGGTGTTGGTACCGTCCCGAGACGAAACGAGAAGAGGTAGAGGGCGGAAGATGGACATTTAAATACTTTGTGGCGTAATAAAAATAGAGCATGGCCAGCATTGGTGTTGCGATACGTGATCGTGTGCATCGTTGCAATCTTGTACGACGACGAGTTAGCTGTTTCTCGAGATGTATGTCCCTCTGAAGCGGCAGAGTTTTAAGCCAAATTGAGCCAACATTCCAGTTTGAACAAACCGGTCAAGGAACTGGAATATATCAAAGCCTATGACGATGAGGAACTCCCGCAATATTCTTTACTCCAAGGTCCTCCACCTTCCGGAAGGCCCGCTCGACCGCAACTGGTTTCCTCACATTTCTTTGTTGATTGACACCTTTGGCCCACACAAAGATGCACTTAGATGCACCGGGCGTTGGCAGCCTTGATTCGTTCTCCACTGGCGGTTTGTTTAAGTACATAAACCTGACGCTCGTACGACTGCAGGTGAGATAACCGAACCACCCTTACACGGAAGCTGGAACCAAAACCCACACCAGCCGAAGTGAAACCGCACGCAGCAAACGCTTCCCGACAGCCAGGTCGCATCAAATTACATAATTGATTGTCACCCGGGCAGGAAGCTTGCCTCGCGGAGTCAGGAGGAAAGTGGTGGTGAGTGCAGTTGTTGCAGGCCAAATTGTGCAATAAAACTGCGGAATTGTAGTCGTGCGCGCCTCGGTCGGTCGTTTTATGGATACGGCCGTTCGTAATTAAAATGCATATCGCGTGTTGTGCCCGGGTTGTGCCTCCGCCTCTACTTGGACCTCCCGGAACATCCGAGCCAGACGCCGGGAGAACTTGCACCGGACGGGGAGCGTACGTGGGGGGTGCCCCTTGAGGAAGACTCGCTGCGTTTCAAAGTTTGCCGAGTCGTACTTCCTGCATGTGACATCTTCCCCGTTTGAGTTTGTTTTTACGTTGTTTCCCTCAATCTTCCCTCATCGGCGAGAGGCCCAGGCGAGTGGTACGAGGAAGATTGATTGCACAAGGAAGCCGCATAAAGTGTTTCGGGGCCCCATTCGATGACCGTGGGTTCACAATGTGGTAACGATTAGCAACTTTTCGCTCAACCCCCCCGTCCGAAGGAATGGGCTGGGATTTTGGGAGGGTGCTTTGGTGCGTGGTTCGTGTAACAATCGACATTGATTAGCACACACTCAAGCCAGCAGTAGGCCGTGGTTGTTACGTAGCCTGACGTTTCGGGGGTTTGGGGTGTTCCCTTCGGGATGGTTGGCGTTGATTTCCGGTGTTATGTTTATCGATGAGTTCGATCGATATCGTCGAAATTTTGCGTGTAGGTGTTATGCGGTACCGAGCCGGTGCCTGCGGGAAGCATAAAAGTGCTTCGTAACTGTAGAATGGCGTCAACAGTATGGCGGTAAAATGTTTTAGGCTGAAAAACATGTTTGGACAGCCAAAGAAACTCATTCAGATTAATTATGAATTAGTTTCCATCGTTTGTTATCGATGATAAAATAACATCCGTTTGCGAAAACCCTATGGTATTTCATCATCGGTAACAAACGATTGAAACTAATTTATAATTAATGGAAACAAATTATAATTTAACCCCGATGGGTTTAAAGTTCTCTAAAAAAGTTCATTTGATTTGCTTGGAAACATTTTGATAACACAACAAACTAAACCTTTTTATTTTGGATGTCTAAATTTACATTTTTACATCTAAACGATATTCGTTATTTTATCTCGAACACTTTCTTCTATGAATAAAAAGACCCAATCTAATAAAATCTTAACAAAGATTACGAGAGTTTGTGAAAAAAGACACGTTTCATCATAAAACAAACAACTCAAATGGCGTTCTTCTTAGTAAGCATAGCGCCTTATTGCCATCTGGAGCGCTTTCGATCAGCCAATCGATTAATTAAACCTAATCCAATCAGCACCGTCGAAACATCCGCTTCCGGATGCAATCGAAGGTAGAAAAAGATTTCCCGGTGATGTATGCCGGCGAGACTTGATCGAGCCTCAGACTAAGAGAGGCTGGCCAGAAATGTGGTTTAAAACCAGTGTCCACACCGTAAATCCGTTGCCATGGATCGTGCCGTTGTTGAGGCCAGCGAAATGAATGAAATGCTTCTTACGGGCCAGACCGCGAGTTCCGACGGTGGTCCGGGCCGGTCGAGATCGTGATCGTGGCTAAAGAGGGCTTAAGCTACATACCAGCGCGCTTTGTCGAGCGGGGCGGCCAGATTCAAAGGCCGACGTTCTTCAATTCCCTTGTTTCTTTCCCCGCCGGTGTGGGGTGGGTTGCTTTTTTCTTCCTTTCTTTTCGGGAAAGCGTGAGTAAAACAACCGCAACCAAATCGACCGTGGAAACGGTCTGGCCGATTGGTCGAGTTTTTTCCACCCTCTGCCCCGCACCCACCCGCTCTGGTGGAGTCTGCTGCCTCGAAAGAGTTCGAGGTTCCATTCACTCCTTCGGAATTCCACGGAATAGTAAAAGGGTTTTCCCGCACGGTGAGAAAAATTCCACGCCGCCAGCGAACCCACTGAGCACAACCTTGAGCCGAGGGCTCGTTTGAGATTTTGTGAACCGCTGAAACGAGTGACCAGAGTTGGAGCGCGTTCGGGACACGTTCATTTTCGTTTGTGTTCGTCGCGGGGGAGGGTGAGAAAAATTAGGATCGCTGGTTATAGTGCCACGACTTGCAAGAAAATAACAAGCCGATAATAACAAAGCTAAAGCGACAAAGAAAAATGGATGGCGCGGTGCACTTCATCTGGCCCTGACGCAACAGAATGCAATCGCTGGGAACCCCGGATCGTCGGTATTGTATGCGCGATAAAATGTGTTGTAAGCGATCTCCGAGCGACTCTTGATGACAACGTTTATGCTGCAACTGCAACAGTGATTTACTCGTCCACCGAACTCTCCAGTTGTCGTCCGCTCCAGTTGATCAACCTTGGCCAGAACCAATTGAGATTTCAAGATGATCAGCCTTCAACCGTTTCTCGCGTACGCCCTGTTGCCTCCCTCAAGTGGCGCACTTAAAGTCTAGCACCGGACAAGTGGCCGAACGTTGCCAGTCAATCCCCGAGAGGCCCTTGATCGCTTTACGACGCCGACAGTCGCATAGACTGGGCATAAAACTGGAGCATAAAGATTCATCAAATCGATATCGAACAGAAGTTCATTGCTGTTAATATGTTAACCGCATCAATTCTGGAGTTTTACAACGATTATTCGTAGCTTTCCGTTGAAGTGTTGCTAGATTTAACTTGCTCTAAAGAAAAAAACATGGAATTTTATTACCCGAGAGGCGCTTCAATGGACGATCGCGGCCTTATGATCATAAGCATTCGAATCTCCATTAGCACAATCTGTAGATTTAATTTAGGCTTCATCCAGGGCATGTAAAATCTCAAATACACAAAAGCTAAGAAAACCTATTGCGTCTCTGGTAGTATCTTATATTTTTTACTAGATAAATTTGATCATAGCAGGCAACAATCACAGTAGACATTGTACCTGAAAAGTAGAAATAGAGGGAGGACGCACATTGCATCAGAGTCAGTTGTGGAAGACTTGATCATTCACGTGATTGCTAAAAGGGAAGCTTACTTTTTGTTTAATAATTAACTGTACATTTGAAATTATGAAAACCGATGTCTATTACATTTGATTTCTACTAACGCGTGATATCTACAGCATCCTTGTTTAGATCAAATCCCGTCAGAGGTGTAGTTTACTACGATCGAAATTCTTCGGTTTTCCACTTGTTCCAAATCCAAACATCGATGGGAAAATAAAATGTTCCATCGCCAAAAAAAGAACCGTTGCGATAGCCTTGAAAAATAAACCTCGAATGAGGGCTGAACTACCGCCATATTTCCATCATCGTAATCGCGGCATAATCACACCAAGTGGTTTTGTGTACTTTTCTTTCTTCTGTGCCGGCCTTCCTAAGCAAGCAACTGCGCCGTCTGCAGCCTCTAACTGGAATGTGCAACGTGTCGATCGAGATCATCATCGCAACCACTCCCTTCGTGTGTTGCTATGTTGCACCTGAATTAGGCTACCTGGAGGCAAGCATTCCAAGCTCGCGCCTAATAGCGCTCAAATTGCACTCATTAACATTTCTCTCATCGATTGGGTGTGCCAACAAGGGTAAACGTTTAACCGAAAAGTGGAAAACAGATACAAACAAAGGAAGGGAAAAATATGGGCCTAAGAAAGTCCCAGAGTCGTTTGGGATGGAGCAGGCGTCAATTTACCTACCATTTCCCGGCCCATGCCGAAGCCTTCGGATCGGTTGTTATGGTAACGACCTTGGTGTGTGTGTGTTCGTGGGCAGGGCCGGCCACGTTGATGAACGTGCCCTATTTCACCGTATGGAATTCGACCATCCGGAACCATCCGAACTCCTGCCGTTCCAGGGCGAGCGGTAATTGTTTCTTTCCGGCAAATCGGACAGTTGGTCGTGGAATGGTCAACAAGTAACGTCGGCGGACACGGGCGGGGTGTTGTGCATCTCAATCGGTAAGCTTGCAGCCACATTCCTTGAGCATCGTGACATTCCAATCATTTAGCAAAACCGCATTCCTCCGCTAATGGAATGTATCGTCTTTAAAAAAGTATGTCTCGCTCGTATTGAATCGCCTATGTGCTAAACAATATCTTATACTATTCAATGAAAAACTTGTTTTCTATAAAACTAGCTCTACTTTTAAATGTAAATCAAATAACAATATTGATTGAAAGCAGTTTGTGCGATTGTTTGGTACATACCGCAACCATTTTCACAAGCACAGCGATGCGATCGAACGTGATCGGTAAGTTACCTGTCCGCTTCTTTCTTGCTAATTTTGACTGCTGTCATCGTTTTGACAGCGGGCCGTTCATTGTGCAACACGAAAAACGATAGCCGGATGATGATCAATCACCGCGGGCTGCGTTTGTGTTGGAAGAATAGTGACGCCTGTCTGACGTCATCCAGGGTCCGGTGGACCGATCATTCGTCCAACCGCACCGAATAGATACAATATCCGCTTCGAACTGACAAGTCATATCGTAAACATCACGACACTATCGAGACAACGAATCTCCATTTGTGGGGCGTAAAGTGCCACACTATGGCTCTAAAGCACATCGAGAACAACACACATAGCTTGGTGTGAAGTGTCCCCCGGGTCTCCAACGTTATCAACCTCCATGTTTTCTATTGCTTCCTGGCTGTTTAATGTTTTGCCATGCGTTCCTGTTTTCCCGCGGAATCGATTTTCAAACGGCCAGGTATATGTATTACATTCCGGTGGTCTGGCCTTTTGCTTGCTTTTTCAGTCATCGTTATCTCTAGCAGAATCGATTTTTATGAATTATAAATGCTGATATGAGTATGACCTTGTTTCTCTGTATGACCAGCCCGAAGCTATCAAGGTGATTTTTGCATCGCAAGGCAACACATCACACGGTATGTAACACCTCAACTTCTAAAAGAAAACGGAACCGTGTGAAGATTTCATAATGAGGTATGACTTTTACTAAAGAAGATGAAAAAACGGCCCACTCTTATACTCTTTTATAAAACTTGATGATATCAATCTCTCCCCGCGAATAAGTCGTCGGAAGGAATACTTACCCTGACGACCCAGAGGATGATGGATGCAGCGGCGTTTGTTTTAGATGCCTTCCTTTAAAAACTGACGAGATTATAAAAGATCATTTGTCAGAAGTGGGATTCGAACCCACGCCCTCAGAGAGGACCAGAACGCTCGGAAACCTGGAACTTGCAGGCAAGATTACTCTTGAGTCTGGCGCCTTAGACCGCTCGGCCATCCTGACTTGTTGAAGTGTGCTACATTGTAGCTATTCTTAGTTTAAAATTAGACAAAATCTCAAGTTATCAAAATGAGTTCATCTGTTTACCGAATAATAAACTAGGTTTTAATCTAGTGTTATTTTAGATCTAAAAATACAAAAATATCGATATAAAGCTCTTGATTAAAAATGTATTCGCTTGACGAAAAAAGATTTCTTTGTCAGAAGTGGGATTCGAACCCACGCCCTCAAAGAGGACCAGAACGCTCGGGGACACCTGCTATTTGCAGGCAAGATTGCTCTTGAGTCTGGCGCCTTAGACCGCTCGGCCATCCTGACATGTTGAGAGGGGAGCGTTACAACCGAACGCGGATGGGTGGTGGTAAAGGCTATGTAAGATGATGTGACGATCAAAACATTCAGCACATTCTCGTAGCAATAGAAAAGTGTCATGCATTTTGCATTGAAATTTCCTAATAGCACAGTAGTTATTCACCACATTCGTAGCACAGTAGTTATTCGCCAAATAAAATATACGAAACATAATGAAATCCAAAGTCACCACCATATATTTGCGCAATTGCGGAATATAGTTCTTCAGATTTACATAAAGGCAGTCAGAAATGTCTCAATATATATTAGTCGAAGTATATAGAGACGCCATCGCGCAAACGTCGAGTGACGTGTTCATTTCTATTTTCTACACAGCTGTTGAAACTTGTTGCATGCCGCTATACGCTCAAAATAAATATGTCTGTAGCGCCCTTGGGAGATATGGCCCGGATAGCTCAGTCGGTAGAGCGTTGGACTTTTAATCCAACGGTCTAGGGTTCAAGTCCCTATTCGGGCGGTGGAACTTTTTTACAAAATTTATCCTTTTTTGCACAAAAACTACAAACTTGTTTTTATAAATTTAGCTATTTTGTACTTTTTTTTCCACTACCATCTTTTTATTTCTATAGCATGTTTTGATTTACGAAAAGAAGAGTGTCATGCATTTTCACATTAGTCATCTGTGCACCAGCATGATTCGTCACAATTTATACAACTTAAATACTAACATACATTTCTATTTGAATTGAAATTCCCGAAGTACCGCTAAAATTAACAACGACATCATCGTTATCATCAAAAATTTACTTGTGTTCACACGTTTAATTGAGAATTGGAGCTAATGTTGATTCATACGTTTTGGTATGTTCGCAATTTGTACAAATATTCGATTATTAAACTGATATGCAAAACAATAATCCCAATTCTTCTTTCCTAATCTTTCAGATGTGTTAATAGAAAAAAAGAATACAAATAGAAAACATTTATTTACGGTTCTTCAAACCTAAAGATCTCACCCTTGACAAAATTGCCCGCTATTGCGATTTTCTGTCCCTACATTTGTATATAGCTTTTAGCGCGCGTCATCCACAGGCCCGGGTAGCTCAGTCGGTAGAGCGTTGGACTTTTAATCCAACGGTCTAGGGTTCAAGTCCCTATTCGGGCGGTGGAACTTTTTTTACATACAAATGCAAATCCATTTTTTTTATAAAGTGTTTCATCACCTATGTAAAATAGTTTCGGTCTTTGCGTCTAAAATTAATACTATTTGATTACTTTAACTTAACTTAACATGATTTCTCAAATAATGCCGCGACGGCGACGTTTTTTAGATATGTATAAAAAGGCTCGAACAATTGAAAAGTCAGACAATTTTTTGGCGTACCGAACAACTATTAACTGAAAGATAATATAGTTAGTTCTAAAGGCAAGAAAAGCTAGTTGTCTTTCATTTAATTCCGTTTAGAGCTCCGTTGAAAGCAATCTGTCTTTAACAGTAATGCATGCGGCGTCACGCTTTCACGTTAGAGGCAACATAATTAAACACATTTAAAGTATTTTACTGCAATGAGTGCTGGTACAACACAGAAAAATACTATCATTAAACAAAGTATGTGGATTGAAAAAAGTGCGAAAATATTATGAGCCAAAAAAAAAGAGTTCATTTGTCAGAAGTGGGATTCGAACCCACGCCCTCAGAGAGGACCAGAACGCTCGGACACCTGCGAAAGCAGGCAAGATTGCTCTTGAGTCTGGCGCCTTAGACCGCTCGGCCATCCTGACATGTTGAGCGTGGTGGTGCTTAACGCGGTACAGCTTCTGCTCAGAGCGTGCTGTTGAACAAAATGATTTCCACACTTCCCCATGCGTGGTATTCATCAGAATGAACTCGTTCATTCAACGCTTGTGCTCTGGAGGGGAAAATCATCTCGAGCATCGATGCGTATGCGTCAGATCTGCAATTCGAATTGCAAACAAATGTTTTCTTGAAGTATTTTATTATCAAAGGGGGTTGCCCATACACTTCTCACTAGATTGCAATAAAATGCAACAATATCCGTGACTAATTTTCAGTTCGTTAAGTTAAAAACATGCATCATCTTCGAACTGTGCTGAGTCTTTCTTCAATGCATTAACCATGATTTTACTCTTTCTCTTTTGTCTGCAATTCGAAATGCAACGCTGCGAATGGATTTTCCAGTCACGCGTTGAAAACTAAGCGAAATAGAAAAAAAAATCACGTTGATGTTGTGGATTTTAAAGATAGAAAATTATTTCAGTTCATAAAACAAGAAGATGGCACCACATTCAACAAATTGAAAGTTTTATTGGGGCCAGTTAAAACAAAAGTTCGTGCCAAGCTAAGCGACTAAGCAAAGGACCATTGGTAGAAAAATGGTTATAAAAACTGTCGTTAGGAAAATTTACTTCTTCCATTTTACCACTTTTTCACCAGCGACATTTTCCTCTAGAAAATCAAATGGATGGCCAATACGAGATGATGAGAGGGCTGTAAAACGCACATACAATCAATCGCCTGCACTCCATGCCCATGTGTGGGCCATGATGGCACTTTATTCATAACGTATTGGCGAATGCATAAAATAAATACAAACAAACCACAATTAAACCAATTCCCAATACCTTCGCGCGGAACCCAGCGCACTTTTTACCAATATGTCCCCTTGCTGTTGGGCTTCGATACGGGGCACGACATTGTTAGCTCGGGCGTTATCTTCCCCCTCGGTGAGGAAACCGCCAGCACCCACGGATCATACCCCTCCCAAGGGGCAGGGTGGTTTTTTACTTTATTGTAGCGGAGCCCGCGCACCGAACCGATAAGCCACCGCTGCGATGCCTTGGCCCGGGGCCATATCGTGGAGGCGAAAATGGCTAAGGTCAAGACAGAGACAGGAGAGGAAGAAAAACCGTCCCAAGAAAGAGTGAACGGAATGGGAAAAGCCAAACTCCTTGCCGTGCGCGCCTTTAAGTCCGTGGCCGTAAGTGCAGCCGCCGGTCGGTCAGTCTGATGTCAACATTCGCCCAAAAGTGACCGTCTTTTTCCGAGCGTGTGAGACGCGTTGTCCCTTTTGCTGGTTCCTTTCCGCCTTGAGGAATTCGTGTTCGCGGCCCGTGACGTAAACGATTGTGCCAGTGGGTCAGGAGAGGTTTCGTCGAGGAAAATTTGGTCTAAGCAAGTTGCTTCAGTGATCGAGTGCTTTAGGGTGATCTGTGCCTATTCAGCGTGCAACGAAACAGTTATAGAGCAACCGGCTCCAGTGCTTGTTTGATTCGTAGTGTGAGAAACGAAAAAAAAACAATAAAATGGATATAAACCAGATCGAAAAAGAGGATCAACTGCAGGAGTTCCGTTTGCTTTTCACCCCGGAGCTGTACGAAAAAGTAAGACCTGAAACCTGAGGATAGTTTCGATCACGGAACTGATAGTAGAAGTGGAAGGTCACCGGTAAAACGTTATCGGACCGAGTGCCCTTGCCTTGGGATTGGATCCCACTTAACACCCTGTTTCAAAGGTGGAATTGTGTTCCACCGGACAACATATCCTCATGCGTCATGTCGACCGCGGTCTGACTCACCAACCGAAATGAAGAAATAAAAATTGATCATCGATTCGGGCCACCCCCTGTAGAAGGAACCCTGAAATGTCTGGCCACGAACCGGCCGCACTGACTCAACACCCCCCGTCTAGCTCTACGTCAGCGTTGAGTCACTTGACTCCACCTGTCGGGAATGTCGTAAACCGAGACACCTCCAACCGGAAATCGATCGGAAGGGAGGAAACCGGCCGGGGTGAAAGTGTAGGTCGAGTCGATTTGCAACTTATCAAACTCCACATATCGACAGGCGGTGCTTACTATAACACCGACCCGCGTCAAGATGGACCATACGGAAGTTGCTATCGATATACCCTTCTTGACGGATGCCTTCACCCCTCGGGATTTTTGTGTCCACCCGTGCGCCCCGCGGCAAAGGTGACATTGGTGGATTGGTTTCGAGTTCTCTGCAGCGTAATGTAAGCACCACCCCCCGTTGGTGGTCAGGTTTTGCTTTTTATGTTTTATGTTATTGATATGAATTTTGTTGACGATAAGAGGATTAATTTGCCGTTACGATGGCTAAGGTTTATCATCGACCTCGCTTCTTTTTTTCCACTACTAGGACTTTAGCATTGTCGTCATAGCAGAATGCAGCTGGAGTTTTATTGAATGCAGATAGACACACACGACGCGGCCACCTTAGCCGTGAAAGTGAAAATATATTTTCTCCGTTTGGGATTTCCGTTTCCTCCCCCGCAAGAAAGTCATCTCAATTAGTTGTACCGTCTTCCGAGCTTCCAACGCGGCAATGGCTCATAATAGGTGAAAAATATAGTACCCAATACGGCACCATTTATGGCGCGGGTAAAAGATCAATCCACCCACTTTACGGCCCCTCCGTTATCTTTGGTTATTACACTCCGGTTGGAGCCATCGCGTAAGACGTACTTGGAAAAATGACTTCCAGCTCTTTTTTTTCTGTTTCACTTTTATCTGTTTGTGTGTGTGTGTGTGTGTGTGTGTGCTGTGGCCAACTCTCGTATGGTGTGGTGTCACACAGCAGCACCTGATCAAACTTCGATTATCGGTACTGATCCTTCGAGAAAATATATTGCCTTCGGTGGTAAGGGAACGGAGCGAAGTAAATTCTCTACCGGAACAGATAACCACACCCATACCCCCAGGAATCCCTCGAAGGCCGGATGGTTTAGTGTGGCAGGTTGTGGTTCCCCGTCTGTGTCATAAGATTGATCCCTACTAATTCATTGCTCTTCAACCTAAAGCGGAAATTGATCTGATTGCGAATACTTCATTGCTAAATTGTTTTTAAAAGGGTGAAAAAATTGTTGCTTCCTAAAACATGTTTCCCAAAAGCTACAGCTTGGTAGACCTAGTCCTAAGAGCCCGCAACGGCTCGACACAGATATTAATGGCCAGATTTCGTAAGATCATCCTCCAGGTTGGTGAAGAAATGCGCCAACCAAATCGACCCAATGGACCTGGATACTCTCTAACTCCTGGCGGGGGAAAGAAAGCGTTGGTCAATGAATAATTCAAATGCGAAAGCAAAACACAACACACAGGGAGCTCGTGTCACTGTCGAGCATTTCGAGGCAGATCGCTTTAAGTGCCCATAATATCGAAAGATGTCTTTCTGGCCGGATGTTTTTCGATGGGAATTGATTTTATCATGCTCTCTAGAAAAGGTCAATATGTTGTTTTACACTTTTTTGCTTATTAGTATAAAGCTGTGATTTTATTGGTCATTCAGATTGCCGCTTAGAATTCTTTTCTTGATATCACGGGGTTAGTCTTATTGTTTTTAAAATTTTTTTTTAACAACTTAAATTACAAAAATTCCTCTAACGAAGGGTTCTTCCAATTATTTTATCAGCTATTTTTTAAAACAAAATTCTTATAGTGTGAATTTTCGGTAATTTTTGTGACAAGTTTTTGGAGCATAATACGAAAAAAAAGCTCAATCGAATCATGCAACACGTTACGTTTCCACGCTGAACTTGGGCAGAGTAAAAAAGATAAGATTACAATCCATTCGGAACCCATCCCGTACCACTACATCCCCAGGGTTTGGGGTGGGGAGCGTACGCTATCGGAACAGGTCCACCTGTTATTGACCTAAGCTGCAGCTAGATAAGGCCGTTTTGGTGGAAACCCCACACATTCCCACGTTGCCTTCCCGGCAAATTGGTCCGCAAAACCTCGTCTGGAGAATCGGTTAATGGTTGCGGATCGGGAACACCGAACCAGGGGTGGCAAGGTCTGGGCGAAAATCTGCAGAGTCAACAAAGTGTTCTTTTTTTGGTCTTGGTTCCGCCATCCAAGACGTCCCCGAAATTCCGTGCCGATTGCAGCAGCGGGCCATATCTGCTTGCTATCTGCCAAATAAGTTGATCACACACATTTTCTGGCGCACGGATGGGACGCATGTTCGTGTGTCTCTGGTAGTGCTACCCCCGATTCGCTGATAAGCCTTGAAGAGGCCACCCGAGTAAGTCCCTTTTTTCCCGCGCAACAAGTGTTTGGCACGCTATGGTGTTCACTCTCGCCCAGAGAATCTTCACCGCCACGCAGAGGCCAATTGAAATGGCGTTGATAATGATTGGGCCCGACTTGGCGTGATAATTTTGCAACACTCAATTCGACAGAACGCGTGCGGCCGTCGTGCATCGATACCGTAAAGTGGCACCTTAGTCGAACGGTCCGTCAAGTGGCACCTTTTGCAAATCATGGACAGAGAAACCTGCAAAAGGAAATCTTACGTCCCAACACCCACCCCCGGTTGGGTGGTTGGGAAACGCAATCAAGTGTTCATCAATGCGACTGCAGCACCAGGTCAACTCGGAAATCGAATGTTTATTGGTTGTGTGAAAATGGGGAAAATGTGGCACCTTTTTGGCCAAGATACGTCAGGGTTTAATATTCATTGGCAATGTCAAAGCACTGGCGGTTTGTTTTCTTCCTTTCTGTTTTTCCACGTTTGTCTATTTTTTTCTCTCAAAATTTTTTTTTATTGGCCAATTTTCTGTCTCTTATTTATTTTGGAGTTTCGTTTTTTTTATTTGTTACTTTCTCATATGTCCGGTGTTCAAAATCAGATGTTCAACCTTCACGAGGTGTCTTCTCCTTTCACCGCCACCTTCCGAAGGGTAACGAGCGAAAAGGGGGTGGAGGG